>NC_056468.1:32994092-33300256 GCF_008729295.1 Plectropomus leopardus | reverse complement strand
AAAAAAAGAAATAAATGAAACAAAAAATTCAAATAAGTAATACTGAAGGTTAGAAAAAAAGAAATACAGTTTCCAAATAAGAAATAAGAAAAAAAGAAATACAAATTCTACAAACAGAATTATGGATTATTTTCTTTAAAATGCAAATGTAATTCTCCAGGTGTGCTGCTGCAGCATTTCAAGCTTCATTTGGTGAAGTGTGTTTTCTACCATGTACACAGGAGGGAGCCAAACACACAGTAATACGCTGACGGTAACATAAGCAAAAAGATAAACAACCGCATCCAGGAACAGAACAAAGAACGATCACAGTACTGTGAGGGAGATTAATAATATTTTACATAACAGGAATTTAAGCAAATATAAAAAGGCAGTAAGAACATGACAGTGTCTGAAACATCAGCCTGAGGGAGACGTTGATTAAACAAAAGTGTCTGTACAAATGCAGCAGGTTTATGTTGTTTATTTTACAAAACCTTCCGGTTATTTAACCTCCCCACATGCCAGCTCTCTGTTGTTATAAGTCAGGTTTACTGCAGGAAAAAAAAAACACACACCAGTGTGAAACAATAAAGGTCAGCCGCGGCCACGTTACCACCGAGACAGTGTCCTTGAATAACCGGGGAGGATGAAGTCGATTTCAACGGCATCAGCAACTCTTTTCTTATCGGCTCTCCTTCTGATACTGCGCTGTGTCTCACTTCTTCTTTTTTTTTTGAAGCCAGAGCTTTCCTTGGTTACTCTGTCTTGAGTTCACAGTCGAGGTGACGCTCTGACAGCATCTGAGAGAACAGGGAATATAGGTCAGACGGAGCACACAAGGTAAAGTCTGGGCTTTCATGCGCCTTCACAAGAACTAGAGCAGAAGAATGCAAAACCAGGACCGAAGAGCGAAGAGTAGACTCGAGCTTTTGAAATCCATTTCCACGTCTCCGCTTTCATCTCCCCTCAGTTGTTATTCTATTGACTTCAAGAACTCCTACAATCTCACTGCATTGTTTGTGATATTTCGGGATGCTGTGTGTTACTATTCATCTGTTTCACTATAATTTAAGCTCAAAGAACCTGAAAGCATCTCCAATGCCCCTTAATTATGAGATGGTAGGAATCTATCCAGGCTGCCGAGGCTGAGGCTCTTAATCATACACAAGCTGCAGAGGCTGTCATTAAGCTAGTTTGCACTTGATGCACCACTTAGCGCAAACGAAGGGACCAGCCAAGTACGTGTCCGCCCTGTTGAAGTGCCACCGAGCAGAAAACCTGCTCAGCGCTTTAAGCTGATCCGGATCTCCGCGGGAAAATTTCACTTTATACAAAAAGAGCAGCAAGTAGGGGCGCTCAGGAGCTCAGCTGGTAGAGCGGGTGCCCCATGTGCAGAGGCTATGTCCTCGCTGCAGCGACCACAGGTTCGATTCCAACCTCAGGCCTTAAGTGCATGTCATCCCTTCTCTCTCCCCCTTCCATGCTTAAACTGTCTTCTCAAATAAAGGCAATAAATGTCCCCCAAAAAATAATCTGAACAATTTAAAAACAAGAGCTGCTGGTTGAATGTATTTTCATTATTTATTTATTAATTTATCTTTGGATTAATTCAACAATTAAATTTTATTTATAAAGCCCGATATCACAAACCACAATGCCTCACTCTGCCCTTGGATCCTCACAGCGGAAAAGGAAAAACACTCGCCAAAAGACACATTAATGGTGGAAATTATAGTAGAAATCTCAGGAAGAGCAGCTGAGGAGGGGTCCCTCTTCTAGACAGACGTTCAATCAATGTCCTGTGTACAGAGCAGATAAACATCGTAAAATTATGGTTGTACTCTAAAAAAATGTGAGAATATTGTAAAAATATATGTCTCATTTGCCCCGAGGGCAGAAATGTAGTTAAAAACCCCCAAATAAATTCAGTTTATATTGACAAAAAGTTGCAAATCTTCACATATCAGAAGCTAGAATTGTGAAGTGATTATTACAGATTAATTATCTTTCACTGATCCAAGAAACAACTCACTGCCAATGCAGATGAATTAATAGACTTAAACAGTATTTTACTGCTGGAAAGATCTTTCACAAAACTCTGCTGTTTATGCAGTGGAAAGACATATGATCTTCTTTTTGTACTTGGTGCTACATGGCCAGAGAAAACAGAAAAATGACAGTTTTGTTAAATAGGTAGAAAACCTACAACAACCACAATGCACTGCGTTACAGAAATGCTTCCGCTGTTGGATAATGTAATAAAAGTTACTTGTCCAATATGATGCGCAGCTGGTAACAAACAATCTGGTATTACAACCAAATGGGGCGATAAAAATAAAGTACATTAAATAATAATTAGTAAAGTAAATTTCTGATTTTAGATGAGAAATAGGTGATAAAGAATCTTGGTTTACCTTTGATCAGCACTGTCTAATGTCAATGGTTCGCTTCTATACTCTTTGAATCCATGTTGACACACAAAAATGAGGAAATATGATCTGTAGCAAGGACTGTGCATCGTTTATGTCTCTGATTGTCCTTTAACCTCCGAAAACGTCCTTGCCATCCATGATTTATGAAGAGCAAATGTATTTTTATTAAACAGTCACTACAAATTCAAGTAGGATTTCCACCATTTCCAATATTTTTCACATTTTTTCCAGTAGCATGTTTAAGAGAAAAACTCAATTGTTCTATAACATACATTTCTTGAACGTGTGCATTTTTGTGCAGCTTCTGTAAGCCATGTGAATAGATATGTCATAATTAATTTATAGACTTGCCCTTTTTTATACGGTGGTTTTATTTCCCCGAGGTTCACTGCAGTTTTGCACGTCATTTTGTACATTAAAGTTCTTTTATTGGTGCAAAGTAAAAAATACTGAAGGGTTATTGTGACAAAATGTTATGGTAGAGTTGTTCATGGATGCTGCTTCCTCACACAAAACATTATTACCGCATTGATGTTTACAATGGAAAGTTCCTGCACTAATTTTGGGTGATAAAAGTATTGTAAACTGTATAATGGTCTGCCTTCAATTCATATCTTTGCCACGAGTGTATGAACTATATTTGGGGATCAAAAAAAGTTATTGGTTTTTACTTTTTTTTAAAAATTGAAACATTTCATCAGCTGATACATTGGTCATCAGAATTTCATCAGTATCAGCCCCCAAAAAATCCATAATTGTCGGGCCCTAATTGTGGGTGGCTCTTTACTCAGCTGCCTGGTTATTGCTTTTTTGCTGTTTTTATAAGTTGCATTTAAGAATCATGACATAAAAGATTTTTATTTTTGTCTCCTTCTTCCCAGGCCCACTACTCCACAGGCAGAGTTTCCGCCTCCTTCACATCCACGGCCATGACTCCCGCAACAACACACGAAGCAGGCAAGTGAACGTCTCACACGAAAACCCCTCTGCAGATTCCCAGCAGGCAGAAAAATTCACCTCGTCTTTCTTTAGTCTCTTTAATCGTTAACTGTCCAGGGAAACCGGCTAGTCAAGCCTGCTCTTTTTGCAGCAAAGTGCAGCTTCATGCTCGCACAGCTGAATGTAGCTGCAACTGGGAGCTGCTCAGTTCGACTGTGTTTTCTCCTCCTGTCAGCCTCGGAGCTGCTCCATGGGAGAGATTTGCTGTTATGCAACTGTATAGTAGGTTCAGTACACTTCAGAAGACGAGGACAATGTTTGGATTTCGTGACCCAGTTCAGGTTTCTGAAAAAGGCATGCCATACATTTTTCTGGATGTGCGCCCCTGTTGTCTGCACACATATAATACTGAGACATGTTGTCTTTATAGCGTATATATCAAGAGTTCAAGTTTCAAAGTCCATCTCCAGACAAGTAAATTTACACAGATAAATACCTCTGTACATGGAGAGAAAGAGAGATTGTAATAGTGAGTAAAAAATTAAGTTAAATGATGCAAATTGAATAAGTAAATAAATAAAAAACAAATCAATTAAGAAAATAAGATTAATTAAAAGACTAATAGATTTAATAACAAGACCAAAAGAAAGAGAAATGGATATACATTAGAATGTATATCCATCCATGTAAGAATAAATTAAAAATGGAATCAAAACTAAAAATGAATAACAAATAGAAATATAGATAAAAAGTGATATAAAAATAAGAAAAAGAATAAATAGAAATAATAACAACCAATATAGTAATAATAATAATAAAAAAATTAATAAATATAAAACAAATAAATAAGAGATAAAAATGAAATGAGATAGAAAAGGTAATATTGATTTTTAAACGTAAATTAATGAATTAAAATAAATGATGAAAATCAACACAATTTACAGTAAAGAATAACAATAAAGGATAAGAGAGAAAATCAGTGAAAGGATTATTTTTAGTAGCCATGCCTCTGTTTAATGTTTGTTAGTTCTATATGGCACCTTTTTGTAAGACTGAGTTACACTGTCTTGTATTGAAGCTAGAAAGCTCTTTTTAAAAAAGCCATTTGAAATTAAAGATAGAAATACATGAATCTAAATAATAACGGGCACTGCAGAGGCTCTGAGGGGATTTTAAAGGTCAGCGATCTTACCTTCAGCAACATCAGATCGAGACTCACAAACAGTCAATAAATTCTTAAGACTGCTTTTCAAACAGGTTTGTCCCAAATGATGTCCTCTTAAAATCTGCATTTTCGTGTTACAGATGCCATTGCAGACGACACTGTGCGTTACCAGTATGTGAAGAAAAAAGGCTACGTCCGTCTGCACACAAACAAGGGAGACCTGAACCTCGAGTTGCACTGTGATAAGGTAATAACATGCACACGGACAACACAAACACGGATTTACAGCCCAAACAAAAAGACATAAAGCTTGTTAAAATATTAGGGAAAAATGCTTCCTGAGGCTTTTATTCCATGTCTCCCCAACTTGAGACAAGACAGAGAAAGAAATCCCAGCTGTTCTTGTGACTGAGCCCACAGGTTTTTCTAAATTTCCATATGATCATTGAAAGACAGAATTACAAGTAAAAAGGGACTTTAATACGTCACATCTTTGCAGGTAGTGCTGGAGGTATTTTGAAAAGATAAAAAGCATAAAAAACAGCATTTCTTCAAGCCCCTAGGAGCTAATGTTGTTTTTAATGAAACTATATAAGTAAATGTTAGATTTTATCAAACAAGTAGCATCTATAGTTTTATAAATGCGGCCTGGTGTTTTTGAAACTGAGGCTCAAAATTCAGACATGACTGTTTAAAGTCCTGGAAAAGCAAAAATAGATATGTGTATTTAGTTTGTCACGCCTCAGAAAAATGTGTTCCTCGGACAGATTTGAAATATTGGGAACCTTTCTTGCTGACACTAAATGTCAAAAGAAAAGCCAGAGCCTGTTTTGTTCTCCACCTGCCGCTGTCTGCATCTTTGCAGCTCTCTGTACCAAAGAGTAGCGTGAAATTCAAGAGCACTCACTCTGCAGCAAAATCTGTGGACCAAAACATCCCCAGAAGTTCACTTCACAGCACACTTACAAGCGAAAAACTCCCCCAAAACAATTGCTCAGCTTGAAGCGATCTCAGTCGACTGAGGGTCTGTGTCTAAGGGGCAGAGACAGGAGTGGTGAAAAACAGTTTACCAATCTAGCTCCACATTGCCGCACTACACAATTATTAAACAAGCCTTTTTTACATTTTTTCAACAAGTATTTTCTAACATTTATAATGTGTTTAGGAAGAAATGACTCATTTTGCTTTACTTGGACTTTAATTCGCTGGTATAAGGTTCTCAAATAATGTTGCCATGCAGCTTTGGCCCAAGCGGGTGGTTAAATCGTATTTAGGGCGACACATCCAAAACTCTGAAATCAGCTTCTTGCAGAGTCTGTCCCCCGGGTTGCCAAGTTTACATCTTGGCAAAAAATGTGTTTCTTGTGTGCTTCCTGTTTTTAAAGTCAGGTGTCAGGGGCTCCACAGAGACAGCAGGAGTTCCAGGAATGCATTTCTGCCCCGGTAACCAGGCGCTTCATGCGCTTGGTTTTCATTGGCCTCTGAGCTGTCGAATCAGAATAATGAGGGGAAAGTTGCAGCGGTTAGACAACCTGCCCTCTGCACACACCCCCCCACCCATCCTGCTCCCCAGTGGTTTCCACACAAGATTGCAGCTCTATTCGTGGCCTGCTGTTTATGAATTAATGAGTGCCGCTTCACTGTCACATACACTCTCAGTCACACACATCCAGAGCCCACCTCCCTGTAAAGTGCCCATTTGCTCTCGCAGCTTTGGAGGTTTCGGTCGCCTCTGCCCTCGTTGTCCCCGACTCAGGTGAAGTGTGAGGGGGCAGATGTTAGAAATCGGATGACGCGTCCTACATCTTAGTCATACATAAAAATCGAGGAAGGTTTATTGTATTCAACAGCGCTGTGGATACGATAGATGGGCTTCACCTGAGTGGGATAGAATAAGAGTCTAAATTTACATTTTAATCATCCCAAAACCATTTTTCAATCTAACACAGACAAAAATCTAAATATTCCAATTATTTTCTTCAAGTCAGAGATTAAAAACAAACAAACAACATACAAATAGCAATGAAAATGAACATCCAGGGACAGGGAAATAGCCCAGAAAGACTACCTAAACAATATAAAACTAGATGAGTGCATTCAGTGGAGTGCAGATCTCTGCCAGGTGTTTCTTGGGGCCTGTAGGTGGAGAACAGGCGGTTCAGGGTGTCTGTGTGTCCAGCGTGAAGGCTGCATGACAGTAGTGGAAAAATGCATGGAACAGTGAATACGGCAAGCGGATTTTACAAAATTCACACTGTTAAAAATTGTCTGACGCAGAATAGTTTCTACCTTTCACTGTATTCTTGCAATGCTCTAAAGTTTTGGATGAAATTTTAGTTTGGGTGTAAGGAAATTAATCCTTTGAAACCTGGATTGACATCACTTTTTCTTGTGCTATGTTCAGACATGTCCCTGTTAAACCAGTATTTAAATTGGTTTGCTTTCTTTTGAAAACATGGAAAAAAGGTAGAGAGCAACTTGGCAAGGACTGCTCTGCAAATTGCAAGAGATTAGGAGATTTGGATTTTTTGAAAGAATGTCCAAAAAAAGTAATTATAATTATCAGAATTATATATGTGATATTATTATTATTATTATTATTATTATTTTCCCTAATTCTTAGGTCATGCCCTTGTACTTACCTTTTTTTTTGGAATAGATAAATTAATGAACAAATTTAGAATAACTACACAGGTTATTAGGAAAACAGCATATTAAAAACATTTATCAGTTGAGAATTAAAAATGTTTGTTTTATTCTTTAGATTAATGGATTTTATGTCTCTCTGGGTCTTATATGCTGACGGGAAATGAAAGAGCCTGCAAGCCTTTGAGAATTGGGACATTTTTTACATTTCTTTATTTCTGTCTGCGTCAGCAAACATTGTTTCCACGCTGACATCACCGCTTGTTGACCATTTTAGGCATGTTTCTAAATTGGATTGCATTTTAAACATTCTCAGTCTCCAGTTCGCACACACAAGAACAAAAGCATGCATGCAGACACGCTGCATTAAGCACCACTACAGGGCAGCAGCAGATAGAGATCTCTGACGTGAAAGTTTCTGGTTAGAAATCAAAAGGGTGGAGATGAAAGTCATGGCAAAAGCACAGAAAGGAAAGGCTTGTGTATTGTGACATTTTGCAATTTGATAGCTAATGAAGGGTGTTGTTTTCTATTGCAAAAATCATTTTTAAGGCTTAAAGGGTTAAAGTCAGTTCCTTTTTTTGTCTAGTGGTTTCAGAAGCAACATCACTTTCTTGTGCTGCTTTTAGACACCTTGTACAAATATTTAACCCAGTGAACTCAAATTGGTGCGAGTTCTTTCAAAAACATGAAGAAAAAAAAGGCAATGAGTGGCTTGGTGAGAAATGTTCCAGAAATTGCAAAAAATAATTAAATTTAGAAAGTTACTTTTAACGAAGCAAGTAAAAAAAAAATCAAAGAAAAAAAATCTTGAAAAAATTATATATTTATAATGATAATAATTAGATATTTGTGAAATAATATTTGTGATCATTTTTCAGGTGACTTTTCACAGATTTGTTTTCCTTCTTTATGTATTTTATTTTATTTTATATTACGATAATGACCATGATAATGCAGATTATTATCATTATTATATTGTTTTTATTTTTTTATTTATTTTTATTGATTTAATTGTTACTAATTTTGGGGTAAAGTCATTTCTTTTTTCATTGCTCATTGCCTTCCTCCCATGTTATCAAGCCAGTTAGCTCAGGTTTTAAAGTGTTAAAACAATAAGCCTCTTTGTACCACAGTGCTTTTAAAATCTGGGATTTATAATAGAGGAGGAAAGAGGCAGAGCGTTGAACCCCAACAGGAAGATTGAGACGTAGCGGGAAAATAAGAGCAGTGGAGCTTAGACGAACTGTCACGCAGCAAAAGGCCAATGAATAAAAATAGTTTTCTATGAAAGCATCTGGCGATTCTTAGAAACCACCAACCTTTGTTGCCAAGGGGGAAAAAGTTTATTCCTCATGCAAACACACACGTGTTCCTCGAGGCTGTTGACGTTAATAACAGCAGACCCGACCGGCGTCAAAGTCAAAGCCACGCCTCCCGCTTTGGGGACAAATGGCGGTTTATTTCACACAGAGCCTGTCGGTCAAAATTAGCGTCTGTCAGTGTTTGTTTTTGTAATGATTTACAAGAAAGTTTTTGTGACCTCAGACCTTCAGGAAAAATAATCCAGATGTCTTTTTTTTTTTTTACACCAACAAAACAGCTTTGTAGAAGACTGCTGACTCTGGCTTCTAGCTGTACAGATACGTGACGCCGCCTCGGGCAACAGTTGAACTCTGCTTCATTGCAGACTTGTGTGTGTGTATATAACACACTTCGTAACAGGTCAGACAGAGTTATAAATGTGTGACTCTGTTTGTTTATGGAAATGCAAAGCTGTCAGCTCTACCTGGAAGCTGAAATATAAGCTGCGTCTCTGTAGCTGTCCGGAGTCTTCTGAGACTCCCGTCACTGAAAGAAGCCGTGAACAAAGACGACTGAGTCAAATGGCTGTGTCATCCCTCCTCTGTTATTCAGCCCCTTAAAAAAATACTCACAGTTGAAACTAAAATCTGCATGCAGCTGAAATTGTAATTTTTCACTGTTTGCTGTACATTTTCTGTTTTTTTTTTAGTAGTTTCTTTAGTACTTTATATTGGTTGTTTGCTGTTAACTATATTAGGAAGTTTTGATTGTGACAACGTGCCACGAATACATTAATGTGTAGGAAACCCTGCAGATGAGACAAATATTGACATTTAGCAAAAAAGTTCTCTGAATTTTACAAGGTTGAGAATGTAGCTGTTAGTATGTTCCTGGGTTGATTAAAATTTCTTCACAGACGTTTGATTTTGGCACACAAAACATCACTTTGAGGAGACTCAGCAGTGATTTCCGGCAACAATCTGTCGGCACTTTAGTTTGGGCTCAATGCTTCTTACTAATTTTATAACTCACTAAGATTTCAGTAAGCTTACGGAGCAGCTGATATTATTGGCTGTGGAGAAATCATTCAGTATGTCGAAAAACTGGATTTTTGTTGATTAATAGTTGATAATAGTTGGGATAAATTCTGATCTATGCGTCTTTTTTATCTCCAGGTTCCCAAAGCTGGAGAGAATTTCATCCGTCTGTGTAAGAAAGGCTACTATGATGGGACGATCTTCCACAGGTCCATCCGAAATTTCATGGTAAGGACTTTTTGACCTGATAAAAAAATGCTCTTCTGCGGGTTTATTTCTGTCCACTGAAGCCACCAGTGTACTTTAAAATGACTCTCATAAGCACAATAGCAGGTTTACGACCAAAACAAAGTGCCACCTTTAGCTTTGATTGCTGGTTTGGACAGATTATATTGGGAAAGACAGGAATGAATGAGATGTTAGAACAGGTTCTTAACAGATTAAAAAAAGCTTTAATCTTAGTAATTCTGAGACTAGGTTGTGATTTTTTTGGGCCTGTTTGGACTGTCCCATTACTGGAAATGTTACTGGTTGAATTCTCAGAACTAACAGTAACTTTTGCAGAGAGATTATGCTTTAATGCCACAGTAAAGTCCCCCCTTTATACGTCCCTACACACTTACACAGAATCAAACGACGGCTGCGTCGTTGTGCTCCTTTGTGTGATTATACGTTGCATCACAGCGTCCCTCGATCAAAAGAGGCGGGTGACGAGCGTGACGTTAAACACACAAGCGTCCGACTCTAGTACATTATGTGCGTCGGCAGCGCTTTAGAAAACAATAACAAAGGCATAACACATCAATCACAATTATTTACATTCTCTGTTAAATGACGGCTGATCTTGTCTTCTGTTCGGAGGGCCCGGAGCTCCCGAATCTCATCCATCATTTATTTTATCAATGCATTTATACTAAAATATTTTGGATTGAACATAACATAAGGAGAACAACAGGACAAATGATTCATTTCTAGGAAAAAGACATTTTTATTTATTTTGAAAGCAGTGTGGAGGACAAGGACACTACTTTCTTTGTTCAGCCTATTTTGATGATGGGATTAGAAAATGTGGACAGACTCCAAACGAAAAATTTCCTACAAGAACGGCACCAACTGTCTGTTAAGATAGATGTTTCTTTTTTTTGTGGTTTTCTGGTTTAACTTGTCTAATTTGGTTTGACTTTGTTTTATTTTGGTTGTTTATTTTGTCTGACTGGATCCATTTATATAATTTATATTTGTGTATAAAGTATATTTTTTTGAATAATGCCAAACTGAATAAAATAATTTGAATGCGAAAAAAAACCTGCACCAATATGCTATCGCAACAAAAGGCATAAAAAATAAAGACGCTTTGAACAGGCAGTGTAAATAAGGCCACAGATGGCTGGATTGGTGTGTCAGGGTTTAAAATTCTAATAATTTTACTGTCGCAAATTCGCTTCACTGCTGATATGAATAAATGTAATGCTAAATATCTGCAGGTGAGTATTTCTCATTCGCTTGTTTACTTGTCACGCCCCCTGTGTGTACAGGCCTTCACGTTGTCGTGTTATATTAATATAAGCATAAGAGTTGATGTCATGAAAATCAGAGGATTCAGGAGGGTTTCTCTTCATCACATCTCTGTCTTAAAGAAGCGCTACGTTGTGACTGACCCAAAATATAAATGAAATACCAACCGTGCAGTAATTTAGTGTTTCATTACCTTGTCCTTTGTTGAAATAATAATAATATATTTTGGTGTTTGCGGTTTCAGAGATGAGCAAACAGCTTTTTCTTCCAACCGAATCTTCTTAACCAAGACTATTAGAAAAAGAGGTCTGTGATCAGCCGCTCGTCCGTGTGTTTCAGAGCTGCAGCTCCCGTAATTAAAGTGGCTCTGAGTGGACATCTGGTCTCAAGGGGACCCTTACCTTTTTTTATTCAGTCCCGTGGTTTTCATACACAGAGGCAAGCTGTGAATTGTTTATCCGTAATTACTGTGCCACTTACGCCTTCGACTTATCCTCCGCAGCTGAAAGGGACGGGAGGGAGGCCTTGGAGAGAATAATTTCAGGGCAACAAACACTTTTAAAGTGGTGTGTTAATGGGAATAGAGTCGTGGCCCTCAGTTCCCTTTTTAAAGCGCTTTATCAGGACCTTGCGGTTGTACAGAACATCCTGAGACGACACTCCTAAAAAACATTTGACAGTTTTACTTTGAGCCTGACGGGTAGCAGCCTTGATGGGCCTCTCGTGTTTCAAACAGCGTGAATTGTACAATACAGATGTGATGCAACTGTTTTACACGTGAGTCTGCAACGACGCTACGTTAGTTTCTTATCTGTCTCCGTTCAGTGAGGGAACATAAAGACGCTCATCGGCTTTGATCCGTCTTTGCTGAAACAATCTAAAAATATCATTTTAAAAAAGCACATTTCTGCTGGTGATGTAGTGTGTCATAGAATATGAAAATATGTCTTGATTTGTTTTCAACCTTTTCAAGTATTTAAAATAGATCTTAGCAATATATCAATATTATGGCACTATCTCTATATGAGGCTAGTCATCTTTTTACATTTTGGGTATTGAAATGTCAAAAGTGTTGTCTTTTCTCTTCCTCTTGTTTTACTGATACTAAACTTTCAGCCCTGGGCCAAATCTGGCCCCCCAAAACCATTTTCTAATTCACAATAAAAACAAAGTGATTCACACTTGTAACTGTTTTTGTACTTTTAGTATAAATAATGTGCCAGGGTGCATTATCTTTATATGAGATTAGATATCAAAATAGAGCTTTTTTTAATCAAAGAAGTGCCAGTGGAGGATCCCCTGCAACCCCCAGCAGAGGTCCTAGCTAAGCCCTTAATGTCCTAAAATCCTAAAAACACCCTAAAATCCTAAAAATGCCCTAATTTCCTAGAAATGTCCCCAAATTTGAGAAATGTCCTAAAATCCTATAAATGTCCCCAAATTTGAGAAATGTCCTAAAATCCTAGAAACTTCCTACAATCCTATATACGTCAAGAAAATCCTAGAACTGTCCTAAAATGCTCAAAACATCTTAAAATCAGAAGAAACTTCCTAAAATCCCTGAAACGTCCTGAAAATCTTCGAAATGTCCTAAAATCCAAGGAATGTCTTAAAATCCTTGAAACATCCTTAAATCCTAGAAATATCCTAAAATCTTATAAACATGTATGGGGCTGCTGCGACTGGCCCCTGGCCTTCTGTCATTTTGGAAAAGTGGCCCCCAAGCAAAGCACGTTGAGTATCCCTGTTGTAGTTTGTGGCCTAACAAACAATTTTAAACCAAAAAGCGTAAAAACATTTTTGGCAGAAATCAGTATTTTGCCAGCCCTGTGCTCACAGTGTCCTTGTGCTTTGTTGCACAGTGAGCGTGCAGGGACCCAGTCGTCCAAACTTTGCTCGACAGCAGCACGAGTGATCAAAAGCCCCAGTGTGTCTTTAAAACAAGAAGTCCAAAGAAATGCACAGAGCAGCACCCCACTATAAAAACAATAATAGGAAGGTTGAGCCTTAACAATGAACAATAGAGGCCTGTATCCTACGAGTGCTTACAAGGAAATACTGTAAGGTTATTTTGAAGGAATGAGACATTTTCTGGAGGAAGTCGTTTAATGTGCAGCAGCTGACGTCACCCAAATCTAACAGAGTTTCTTTTTGTTTCCAGATTCAAGGAGGGGACCCCACTGGCACCGGCACAGGTAAGATGAGGACTGCACTTAAACCACATTTTGAATTACATAACACGTCTTTGTTGAATTATTAATAGCTCCTTTTTGGAGGCTTTGCGTAAATACCGCTTGCAACTCAAGATGCAAGTCAAGAGTGTTACTAAATATACTTTGTGAAGGCACATGGGAGTACTGACGACACTTCTGCCCACACACACACACACACACACACACACACACACAGAGAAACACAGAGAGATGATGTAGATGGAAGAGTGTGGAGTGCAGAATAGGGGTGTGGTGAACAACCAATCAAGCAGCATTTTGTGTAATTTTCCTGTTTTAAAGCCAGTTTAAAAGGCAGCTGAGTGTAATTGAGAGCGAGTCTGGCACACACAGTTAATTCCCTGCCTTCGTGTCGTCTGTGCTGCTCCGAGGGTTCGCAGCACAAAGTGTGCTTTGTGTCTGTGGGCGTCTCTGAACACTACGCAAAATGCGTCGACCATGACAGATTTACGGAGGTGCAGAATTCCTGGCCAGTGGGTAAAAATTCTCCGCATCACCTGGACTGAATGGCACGTGCACACAACCCGTGAGCTGACCTTTAGATGGATTTTTAAACGTGGAGTTCTCCTCAGCAACATTTCAGGAAATTTCTAAGGGAAGTTAAAGGGATAGTTTACCCAAAAATGAAAAGTCAATCATTATCTTCTCACCCTTGTTTTGAATGAAAGTCGGGTGAAGTTTTATAATCCACAAAACACTGCTGGAGGTTCACAGGAAAGAGGGAATAGTTGCACTCATACTCCCAAACAATTGAAGCAAATGGTGACTGGGATTCAAATCTGAGAAAAATACATAATAAAACCACAAAATGTCATGCTCATCCAAAGTAATCTGTTCATCCGAAGTAATCCAAATGTCCTGCTGTATATGCAGTTAAATGTTTCAGTTTTGATTTAATATTTGCTTAAGGCATAAAGACAAAGTTTTGTGTTTTAGTTTGTTATATTCCAAATTCTAAATATTGACAGAAAGATTTTAATTTTTATTGTAAATGCATATCTGTTCCAAATATGGGTTATCCGGCTCATTAACTACTAATAATCGGTATGGGTATCAGCCCAGAGAAACCAGTATCGGTTGACTTGAAGTGTTTATTTTGACGCTGCTCGTGGCAGATGAGCTTCTGACCACGGTGACCGATGCCAAAATGCGACTGGCCCTATCTAGAGCCAGTTTTTAGAGAAACAGAATATAATACAAGAGGTTATGTATCTGCTCGCATGATAAAGTGAAGATTAAGACAAGATGCAGAAACTCTGAAGGAAAAAAAACATGCACTATGGACACAATCAGTGATTTGACTGTTTTTATGCAGAGGATAGAGACAAGCAAAATAAGATATTGAACCATGATGGGATACTCTTTTGACACTTGATTTTTTTGAGAATCAAGTGTGAAGAAAATCCCAGGAAAATTGCCCACACATTTTGAGCGGATCCCTCTCACACATCTATCCGGCAGACTGCTCACTGTAGCGTTGACGCTTTCCACGAGTTCACAAGAGCCTCATTTATCTAAAACCCCTTCAGAAACAGACACTTCGGAGAGAGAAATGTTTTAAACATTGACTTGTAAATGAAATCCCAGAGACATGTTCGAAATAGGAAACGAGAAGCACATGCTCACATATTTTAAAATGCCCAAATAATGTGTTCAGTAGTGGGAATTGTTCACAGCTGTCAGACAGCGAGGATATATTCAGTGGTGTCATTAAGTTTGGGTGTCCGATGCAGAAGCCCCAAACGATCAGGCCTAAGGGACTGGTCTTTATTTATCAGAGGGGAGGGGGTGGCTGGATGTTTATTCTTTACAATTTGGGCCCTCGCCAAAGCTCATTTTTTCTTTGAGCCTCCCTGAGTGGGAAAATACATGAAATATTTGTCCCTCATGTTTTGTTCAAGGATCATTGGAAATTTGAAAATCCAACAATAATTTCTGTTTTTACAGTTTCTGGCTGTGATAAACGGTGTAATTTTGGTTAATTTTCTTTTTTTAGGCATGTTGTCTCTAAAAATCACCAAAAACGAGCAAAACTCTCAAAAGGAAAAAACAGTCATCAAAAAATAAAGAAAAAAAATACTGGCAAATATTTAAAAAATCACCAAATTATAAAAAAAAGACATTGCTCAAAAGTTTAATAGATTTTTTTTTTCAAAGATTTTAAAGAAAAAAATCACCAAAAGTTATTAAAAAATCCAAAAACCGTCAGTAAAATAAAAACAAAAGCAAGATACAGATACAGATATAAAGTTGTCACTCCCTTTCATAAGCCAAAATAAAATAATAAATAATAAAAAACATAAGTCTCTCCCCAAATATTATTTGATATGCCTCCAACTTTTTGCACCCCCTCCCCACTCTCATAAATAACAAACAGTCCCTGACTAAAAGTTAGATTCTGCCACTTCTTCTTCTATAGCATTTGATCATTATTCTGTTTCTACTCAGCACTAATAACTAACAACTACTAATGTTTTTAGCATCACAATTCATAATAAAGGTTTAAAAAAAAAGGTTTTAGGGTAAATAAGGTGCCAGAGTTCATTAAAAAGCATCGGGATGCCCCCTGGACCATCCTCAAATCCTAGAAACGCCCCTGAACGTATTTATATTCCTGCTTTCTTTCCAGTTAACCTCGGTCAAAGTTTGTGGTTGCACTGTTGATCTAATACAAGTGAATTTTCAAATGAACATCAGAGCGAGTGCAGTGTGATTTATTGGTTAACTCTTTGGTGAGAATTAATTCCCCTCCCCTCTCGCTCCCCCTTCATTTATGATCCAGTCTAAAATGTCAGCGAGTTGATAAATTATGCAGAAATGTCACAAGGGGAAGTTGACAGGCTGCAGAAAACCTCTGAAGAGTTGATTGGTTGGTGGTATGCGTCCGCACTCCAGCATAAACAAACACACACACACACACACACACACACACACACACACACACACACATGCATGCATACTGTACCTATACATGCACACACTGTTTCCTGCACGTACACCAGCTGGCAGGACAGTGAAACGCACCTCAGGGCGACAAATCCTCTTCCCCCTGTCGGGAGCCAATGAGCTCCTGCAGAGCGTATTCCTGTATACTCATCATGATGATTCTTAATGATGAAGTCAGTCTGAATTAATGATTCACAGCTGACGGCTCTCAACATGGCTCCGTGTTCAAGGGCAAACAGGCCTCATGAAAACACACGGTGATGCCTCATTTCTGTTCCCCGAACGCTGCAGTCATTTGAGTAGATGGTAGAGTCAACACTTTGGGTCATTTTCTCACAAACTATATACCTTTTTAACACGTTTACTCATATTTTTTAATATAGAAATGTAATGTTGTGCAGTGGAGCAGAAAATTAAAGCCTATATGAACTTAGTCTTATGAGTTTTACCCCCTAAAGTGTACTCATTTTGGTTTACATACATTAAGTCCCAGATGGAGCAATTAAATGACGGATTAACGCTCTGGACTAACTGCAAACTTCTGCTTCAAAGTGCCGACATAATGACTTTCTATAAAGAGAAACAGCCTTGTCCTCATCAGCAACGTAAATCTCCTTAGATTGATTTTCATGGAGAACAACTGAGTGTTTGACCGACCGAGTTTAAAGTTCCTCACAAGGATGTTTTTGTTCATACATTAAAGGTGCCCGTGGAGGTTTGTTGTGAACAAACTCAGGTTATTTTTACATTTTGCTGTTTCTCACCAAAACGAGCATCCTTGAGGCCATGTTAAATACATTTCCTTCCTTGTTAAACATTTGCAAAGCTGCATTCTTTACAGTCTCCTTTCTCCCCATGTTTTTACTGCGTTTATTGACTGTTCACTGTTCATCATTGGGAAAGCAGGAACCTCCCTTACATTTGGTAGATAAAAGCCCTTTTTACACACAGATCACGCTGTAGTGCTGCAGTGCAGACCCTCCAGTATTCCGGGTTTGTTTTTATTTTTTTTTTAAATAAACTGTAAAACAATTTTGGCATAATGCCGCTACAGTGTGAGATTTTAGATACCATGTCGGTGTTCCAGATGCAAAAAAAAAAAAAAAAAAGTTTGATGGGCACAACAAAACAGCTTCAGCCTCTAGATGTAGGCAGCGCTTTATAAACACAAACAACAGAATTACATAGCAATAAAAATCATTAACACCCCTGTTTTATGGAGTTTGATCTCATCCTCTGCTCAGAGGGACTTCATTGTCTCTCCAATTTGCAGAAATTTTTGGTTGCTGTTCTTCTTTGAGTTAGCTGCCAGTTTTCCCGCTCATGTTCCCATCCTGCCGGCTGTCTCTTTTACACCGCGGCATGTAGCCGGTTCATAATTTGGTCAGAAACAATAAGGGCTGCAGCGGTACACTGGTTGTACTGTATATTGAAATATGAAAGTAGATTATCATACCGTGTACATTCGCTTGACTGGACGGAGAATCTCACCTTAGTTTAGTTATTTTTAAAGGGGAGACTTTCTTCACATACTTCCAACAGAAAAAAAAGAAAGATTGGTGACACTTGAATTCATCACCTGCACAAATACACACCGCCAGATTAATCCTGTGCACGCTCAGTTCGAGACACTTTGTTTGTGTATATTTGCTGACTTTGGCAAAAGTATATTGGATTATAGTGACTGCACCAGACAGTTATTGAAATGAAAAAAGATTATAACTGTAACATAAATGCCTGTTTGATTAATCATAACATCCTGTTCTCACAGTCTTCTGCATCCTGTTTTGTCTTATAGTCGCCATTCTTTTGTTGCATGGCTTGAAGGCTTCGTGTTTGCTTTACCGCCTCCCTGCAGTCAGTAGGAATGTGTATTTTATCTCCCGCGTACCCATGCATGTACACGTACTTCTTTGTGTTTGCAATATTTGAGCACAAAATACAAACAAACCAGGGACCTGCTCATCAAAACATTCATCTGTACTGCCAGAACGTCCATATGGTGACTTTAATGAAGACAGTCCTTTGGTTTTATCCAAATAATCTGTCAGATCGCATACACTGAATAAATATAGAAACATCGTATTCTTGTATAATTTATCTCAAACTGTGAACCCTATATATATTGCCTAAATCAATTTTATTTGCAATAACAAAGATACTTACAGATAGGAAGGAAGGGATGGGTCCAGGTTAATAACATATATAAAATTAAAATGGAGATTAACTGTAGATGTGCATGGAGAACAAGTGAATGATTATTTTATTGGCAGTAGTTATAATATTAACAAGCTAAAGAACAGTGTGTACAAGGAGAGAAGGGCAACAAAAAGGAAATCTAGCATCATCTCGTAACCATTTTTCAAACATTTCAAGTGACCAAATAGTGAAATTACACCATCATGTGATGCAAAAAGACACAAAGAGACAAGATTTGGTCCATTCGGTTGAATGAATTGAATAAATAAATAAAATACTATGCATATGAAAAAAACAAAACAAATTCATAGTAAAAATCAACAAAAAGCAACACTAATTTACAATTCATGTCTGAAAAGGAGCTGGGAGAAGAAATGTTTTGGTTAAGGGCATTTTGCAATATCTGATGCAGGGTACTTGCTATGAACTGATGTGTGCAATTTACTTTGTGCATTTGTGCAATAATCTTGTGAAGCACTTAAGTGCGATTATTTTTGGTGGAGCATCTGTGCAACACCTGGGCTCAGGGCACTGTGCAGCACTCTTGGGATGATGCTCTATGGATCTGGGGAGGATTGTGTTTTAATTGTAGTTTGGTTGTGGCCGTTTTGCCTGCGTCCCGAATGTCCAAGACAAATTTTTCCTGAGGGAGACAATAAAGTCTTGTCTTGTCTTGTCTTGAATCGTCTCGCCTCAAACTAGACATTATTGAGTTATTTAAGTATTGATAGCGTTTTTGACAGAGACTCAATAATGGTGTCAATATCAAGAAAAATGAACAATCCCCATCCCTAATCATCAACAGTCACAGTAATATAGCATCAGCAGCGGCACCATGAAGGGCGATGCTGGTGCAGCGTGCACTGTCACATCACAGGTTTGAGACTTGCTCGTCTGGTTTGTGGTTTTTTAGGAGAGAGTAGTTCAGGTTCACAGATATTGATAGAACTTTCTTAGGCTGTGGGAAAAACATATTTGTATTTTTAATTTAGGTGATGTTCCCTTAAAGCAAAGCCAGTAAGCCAGCATGCATAATTCCAGGGCTCTGAAACCTGCACACCAAAATAAAACACAGCCATCGTTAATGTCATTGATTATACGAGTCACAGCAAATATTTGAGCTTCACACACAGAAACTCGTCACGTCTCCAACTGCAAATCTTCAACTGCAATAAGCACTTTGCAGAAAAGATGTTGCCGAGATTGTCTCGCTAAACAATTTGTTGTCTGTCTCTGTTTCTCTTCTCTCTGTCTGTGTGTGTGTGTCTCCTCCCTCCCTCACCCTCGTCCTCCCGTCCCAGGAGGGGAGTCCTTCTGGGGAAAACCTTTCAAGGATGAGTTTCGGCCCAACCTGTCTCATACCGGCCGCGGGGTTCTCAGCATGGCAAACTCTGGTCCAAACACCAACAAGTCTCAGTTGTAAGAAATGTTATTTTTCTAAAAAGTCTCAACTTTAAACAATCGCTCTGTGCAGGAGTCAGTCTGCGGGGAATTATGTTGTTTTTTTTTACTGTCTCCCCCTTCCTTTTGATTTCTTTGCTGAGGCCCCACAGGTGAATAAGAGGAGAAAAATTCAGCGCTGTCAGAATAAAATATCATCTCTTGAAAGCACAAATATTTTATGTGTTACACATATTTTCAGTTTTGGCAATTTTAAAGATGCACTATACAGGATTTACCTAAAAAACAACATTTAGATAGTTGAAAATACTCAGATACCTCAGATCCTCAGGTGGGGCCCTCCTGGTCGCTCCAGAGTCGAGGCACAAACCTAAAGGAGACCGTCCCTTTAGGGCACTTCGACTTCGGGGCATCCTGTCTGAGGAGATGAAGCTCACAGAATCAGCGACATCTTTGAAATCACTTCTTAAAACTCACTTTTACAGACTTGTTCTTATGTAATTTATTTGTTTTTTAATCTCTCTTCCACTATTCTTTCATTTTCTGCTCTTGCTATATTTATCCGTTCCTTATCCTTTTTATGTCTTATTCTCACATCTCTTCATCTTTTAATTTATTTACTTGTTCTTGTGTCTCTTATTTTTCTGTTTTTACCTTATCTTTGTTTTATCCCCACTGATGTGACGTCATCTTCTTATCGTATTTCTTAAATTACTTTTTATATCCTTGTATATTTTCTAAAAGTTAATTCATTTAGTACTTTAACTGCATTATGAGATCTGCCTGCTTTGTCACTTTTATTCCTTTTATTTGCTTTATTCTTGTTGACCTTGTTGTTGGACTTTTATAGACTTTTCTCTGTTTGGGATGTGAGTTCCTGCCTTTGCCGTTTCTTTTAAAGCACTTTGTAAACATCTGTTTGTGAAGGTGCTATATAGATAAAGTTATTATTATATACTGATTATAAATTATAAAGAAGGGCAAAGGCTTAAAGGAACTGTTATCCTGACCTTGTGTGAAAAAAATAGTATAAATGTGCTTTTTATATTTGTTTTTGAAGGTTATTTTGTGTATTTAGTAAAGCTAAAGCAGTCATGTAACCAGTCTGTACTGTAAAGGCTCCCTTATAGATTTCTTGTTTGTTTTCATTACTTTTTTAACCCGACTTTGCATTTTTGCATTTTGTTCTGTTTTCTTTCAGCTTCATCACGTTCCGGTCGTGCACCTACCTCGACAGGAAGCACACAGTGTTCGGGAGGTAAACCTTTTTTTCTTAGTTCTTGTGTGTGTGTGTGTGTGTGTGTGTGTGTGTGTGTGTGTGTCTGTGTCTGTGTCTGTGTCATGTTTTAAATTGACTCCGCTGAGGCTCAGTGGGTGTTTTGTGTAGTTTAGCAGCTGAGGCAGACAGCTTTGAAAGGTGGCGATCCTGACAGACACTCGCTTGATGCTCGGTGCCGTTTATACAAACAGTTGGGTCGACGCCACATGTTCGTTTTTAGCTCTTCTTCATCGGTCTCGTCCTCTTAGTCTCCTCCTCACTCTCCGTCTCTATTTCTCACCCTCTCATATTATTCTTTAATACATATTTGGTTCCTTTGGAGCTCCAGATAGTGCAAACTGTATTGTGACCTCCAGTCTGACTCCTGGCCAAGAGAAGTGAAAAATTTAGTGGATGCTGAATCTAAACTGAAAGCCCCCCCCCCCCTCTCTCTCTCTCTCTCTGCTGAGCGGAGCATGATCTTAAATGGTTGTCTTTTTTGGGGAAAGCTGTGCTAGTTGTCTAAAAATATTCAGACTGCTTTTAACTGACTGATTCTTCACATGGTCAACACGCTTAAAAAGCTTCTGCTTTAACCCCCACGTCCAGCTTTTTAGGCTTTCAGACGACAGTCTTTAATGGAGCCGGAGATGTCAATCCACTGAACCTGATCTATACATTATGTGAACTCTTTCACGGAGGGAAGTTTTTTTGAAAAGCAAATCAGACTGGACTCTTTTGTCCTTTATTTTTTTGCCTGGTTGGTAAGGTGTTGCCACAGCAAGGTAGTTTGAGTGCAGTCCTGTAAGTTCAAATGCTCCAAAAGGTTCAGTGATCTTAAAGAGGGTCCCCTTTTTTTAAAGACACGGAACAGCTCAGACACAATATGAGAAAATTCAGAGATGAGATTAAAAGGAAAAAGAAGAATAAAGTAAAAATACAAACGTGAATTTAGCGGAGTAAAGGTCCCAGACTTTGTAAAAAGCGTCCAGTGAAGCATACAAGTGATTTACTCATTAGGGATACACTCCATTATGATACTGTGCCACGACTTCATTGTCACAGTAGCATTCTTGTTCCAGAAAAGCAAAATATTCTTCCTCGCCTCAGAAGTCAAATGCTTGAACAGTCACTTGTCTTTGTTAATTAAGTGTCCATCTGGGAGACCAAGACGGAGGCACGAAGGGTCTAACTCTCATCGAGACACGAAAAATTATTGATAGTTCATTCACAATACCCAACCAATATCTTTGCAGCTTCACACACGACCAAAAACAGTGAATATTTTTGCCAACCTCAGATTCTATCGGTATTTGTTTACACCTTGATTCCACCGGCAGCGTGTCGATGACGTTATATCTGCGGCGCTTCTTTGCTTCGTCCTCCATGCGGCTCTTTATCCCACCGTGAGCATCCGCGAGCATTTTATTTAAAAAAAAACATGCTCATGTTGATAATTATACAGATCAGTGTAAAAAATCCAGTTATACATGGAATAGATAGAAGATGTTTGGCTGTGTTTTAGTTAAAAAAATATATCCATCTTAATAATTATACAGATTAATAATTACGTTATGAATTAAATAGATATGTAGGAGATTTTAATACAGTGCTGACCTGAACTATTGTTTACTTTCTGCCTATTTCGTGTACAGTGGTTGGAGTGACAGTTGCAGAAAATATGACAAAAAAGTTGTTTTTATAAAGTTACCAACCACAACTTTACGTTTTAAGGTTGATCAGTGTATTAGTAATCTTAATAATTCATTAAACATTAGGCCTATAAAATATCAGAAAATAGTTAAAATGCCATTTATAATTAGCCAAAGTGGCGTCTGATGTCTTGTTTTGTAAGACCAACAGTCTAAACCTAAAAATATTCATTTCGAGTGATATAAAACAGAGAAAAAGCAGCATTTCAAGTCTCATTTCAGTAGCTGGAACGAACAAGTATTTGGCATTTTTGTTTGTGAAGTCATTGGCGTTTGTTTTTGGAGTGTATTTTCTACCTTTGATAATCTCCACTGCCGCTACTGCAATCTGCTTGTCTACAGAATCTTTTTTTATTATTAGAGAACTGACAGCAGAGAGACGACAGTAAATAAGAGGAGAGAGAGAAATAGACTGTATAAACAGCCAGAAATACTCTTCACACATGCGACCTGCAACATTTTCAGGTTTCAAATATCTGGTCCTGGATGTTCAGACAGACGTCTCCTGGAAAACTTCCATGTCAGTCCTCTTCCTACATAACTCGACCTTTCATTGATCCTAAATGTTCTTTTTTATCTCGAGTGACAGCGCTGCCGGAGAACAGGGATGAATCAAAAAATGAGGACACCACATATAAAGAGCTTTCTCGATTCTCACACGGGCTGCCTTAATCGTGCTGATTTTTGCATGCATTGTTTTGTAGTTGAATGACTGTTTATCGCTCTGGATTGGTCGACATGTTAATCCGCTCAGAATACCTTCAAAGGGAAGATGTGATGCTTTATGTTTGCCAGCTGACTTTTGCCTTCAGTTTTTAAAAATGCGTGATAGGGCGATGTGGGCGATATGATGACTCTGCTGCTTTGTGGTAAAATTGGATTTTTATGTCATTTTTGCAGCGTTGTTGCGATGGAGTATTTGAATTTATCAGCTATTTAATTCACTGGATTAGCTGAAATAGAGATCCCTCTCCTGTTGTTTTATCCAGCAAAAATTCTGCAAATGATTTTTCTAAAAGTGAATCATTTTATAATTAATCTCTACTGAAATGTAAAATAACAAATACAATTAGAGGTTATTTTTATCCATATTGTTGACCCCTACTGTCCAATTTTAACACCAGAGATGTTAAAAATGAAGTAAATTTAGTTAAATTTTTGTTGTGTTGTGTGCTTTATGTGGGGATATTCCTGCGATTGTCCTTATTAGATCTGCCAGGAAGGAAAAACACTGAAATCCTGTCATCTATTTTTCAGATAAACATAAATAGGAATACACCAAGTAAAAGTTCTCCCTTTAACTATCAGTGTTATAAATGAATGATTGACCTAACATTTAAGAGATAATTTTACTCACATTTATATTTACAACAGAATGTTAAGAGGACACTGCACATATAGCAACATGCATTACTAGAAAAACTACATTATTACATTAACAAACCAGGGTGTTCATCAGTTTTCTTGTGCTGCATTCAGATGCCTTTCAGCTATTTAACCCAAGAAAACTGGTGTGATTTATCTTGAAAACATGAAAAAGGCAACGCACAACTTGGCAAGAAATGTTCCACAAATTGCAAGAAATTAGCTAAAAAGTGACAGAAAAAAGCCCTGAAAACTATGTTTGTTATTATTACAATCCTATATTTTATATCATGTTACAGAGAAAAAAATTATACATATATATATTTTGAAAGTTGTTTTGGGGGGTCATTTCGGGGGGTCATTTTGTTGTTTGTTTGTAGGTTTTTCCATTTCTTTCTCCTTTTTTGTGCTTATTTTTAAATAATTTTCTTGTTACTTTTTCTTTAAAATAAAAAAAAAATCCTGATGACTTTGGTGCCAAGTCTTGTTACATTGCTCATTGCTTTATACCCATGTTTAAAAAAAAAAAAAATCAAACCAATTGCCCTACTTTTAAAGGGTTAAACAGTACTAGTTTACCGCAGCAACATGTTGTCATGCATGTTTAAATTTGCTGTCCTGCCGTTCAGTTTGTTTGTTTTTCCGTGCTGACCGGAAGGTGTTTTCCGTCTCCTGTCTATTTGAATCCACTGACAGGATGATAGTCTTGCACTGATATGTAATCTAATATTTTTGTCTGAAATTACGCGGTCAGTGAGTCTTGGTGTGTGCGAGCTCCTCTGTTCATCTGAACATGTGGAAGCAGAGCACATGTGGCCTGAGCAGACCCCCGCCGTCGCTGCAGTAGCTATCGGGTGCACTGTGTGCGTCTTCTCACTCTACACATGGTAACAGGCGGCCCCCACAGGAGCAGCTGGATGAAGACTTTGCAGTTAAAAGAGCAAAGTGAGAGCAACTTCTTTAAAGTGCTCTGCAGCGGGGGAGTCGCTAACAGATTCGCCTCTTGGCCCCTCAGCGTTTTGACAGACTCTGTATCTTCAGAGGTTGTTTTCTCTGCTGCGTTTACACCACGAGGCCACTGTGCGGATAACAAAGACTATAAACATTTGCTTTTTTCGCAGCAACTCATGTTGACTGTTGTCTGAGGAATATAATGAGGTCTGCACAAATCCCCCAGCCCCTGAAGGATATACTTAATATATAAAAACTAAAATTTTACAGGTTGAGATGGTGGTATACAGGTTTCTTTAGTATATTTGTGCATTTTTGAGGGACTATTTAACAATGGCGAATTTATTCACATTCGGTGCTCTAGTGAGTATTTGGGTTGCAGGGTGTTGTATGTGGGATTGAGTCAAAATTAACTACTGTGTGTGTGTGTGTGTGTGTGTGTGTGTGTGTGTGTGTGTGCGTGTGCGTGTGCGCGTGCGCGTGTGCGTGTGTGTGTGTGTTCATTCATGCAAATGAAGGAACACATCACCCATTGCAACAGTGTGACTCACTGATGTGTTTTAATCGTTTTTTTGCCTCTGCATCTGCAATAGCCGTCTCTTGTCGTGAATGGGATATCTCCCCAAACATCTTGAGGGAATTTCTTCGCATTTGGCACAAACGTCCATTTGTGCTCAAGGATAAACAGATTTGATTTTGGTGGTCAAAGGTCAAAAAGAAAAAATAATATTTTTTTGAAATTACAGATTCTTGAAAAGTCTTGTACAAGTTGTGAAATCTTGTCTATGAAAATGCATGGGAACCTTGGATCTGGGACCCATGTGGGCAGCCCAAGTCTCTTTTGCTGTTACAGAGATTTATGTCATGAGGTATATTTTGTGTTTTTCTCTTGTGCAGGATTGTTGGTGGATTCGAGGCACTCACAGCTATGGAGAATGTGGAGAGTGATCCCAAAACAGACAAACCAAAGGTTGGAATTAGTGACCTTTTAAGCTCTAGAGCATTTTTTTTTATTCTAATAAAAAAATGTATTGGTGTATCCCTCCATGTGTTTTTCTTGGGTCCTATGACATCTCGTTTTACAGTTTTGAAACGTAGCTGATGACACACCTGTCCAGTGCAGCTGTAGAAGCGTGCAAGTTCACTAGATCCCGAACATTAAAAGCAGCTGAGCCACGGCAGCGTGTTTTTTCACATGGCTCCTGTAAAGATCAGGTGTTAAGACAAGAAATGAAATGTGGGCCAGTGAGGTTGAAATACCAACAAGTGGCTAAATTTCCAACAAGTGGCTAAACAGTCTTTGCAACGTGTGAGTTTACTATTCAAATTCAGAAATATGCTTTAAAAATGCAAAATTGTGTTTTCAACCTATAAACAGAAACTTACTTTTATTTCTGCATATTTTAGGTGGTAGGTATTTTTGGAGACTGGTTTATGACATTATATGATAGCAGAGCTTAATATTTTAGATATTTTATTATTTACAGATAATTTAATGGTGACCAGCATAAGGACAATTTATTTAGTTTTCCTCTGGGTGATCCATGCGCTGTTTTTTCTGTTTTACAGTCCGAGATTAAGATCATAACTGCGACTGTGTTCGTGGACCCGTACGAAGAGGCTGATGCTCAGGTTTGTATCCATGGTGATTTTTATAAAAGCACTTCCAGCAGGACGATTTAGGGCCACAATTTATAGACTGTTTCTACGAAAAAAGCTTTGAAGTCCGTTTTCCAAAGTGATGGAGTACAGCGCAAACACAACAAAAAATGTGACTGTATTTTAACGCTTTGAAACCTGAGCAAACTGTCTTCAATTATTGCAAAAACATTTGGCAATGAGTAATTTAAGAGGAAATGACTTCTGTAAAAAAAAAAAAATAAGGCACAGAAAAATTAACTGAAAATTAGAAGAAAAAAGAAAAGTCAAACAACAAATAAACAAGGGAATGGCTTGATAAAAAGTGCAAAAAAAGAAAAAAAATCCTGTAAAAATATTTTCAAATAAATAATAAGTATATTTATACAGTTTTACAGTTGTTTTTCTGTAAAAAAAAAATGTCCTAGCTTTTTTAAAAATAATTTTCCAAATCTCCTGTTTTCTTGCAACTTGCAGGACATTTCTTGTGAAGCTGCTCATTGACTTTTTCATACGCTTTCAAACCAATTTGCACAGGATTTGAAGGTTTAAATGCTTGTGAAATGTGTCTTGATGCATTACAAGAAAAGTGATGTTGATCTAGATTTCAAAAGGTTAAAGCATGTGTGTAAAACCATTATACACCAAACCCTTTAACCACGTCAAATCAGTGTAAAAAGGTTTTTTTCCAGTGTTGTTGTCCGTCCTGCAGATGAAACACTCACTCCACACAGTGCATGTGTCGGCATGGAAGCAACAGTTAGTGATCATGAAGTCCTCCTGTGTGAGCGTCGCCTCTGCGTCCTCTCACCCGGCGTGTAGTTCTTGGGATTTATATGATTTGTCATGACTTCAGATCGCAGCGGAGCGAGAGAAGGAGCTGCAGAAGCAGGAGGAGGAGAGACAGCAGACCAGCATCGCCCAGAAGAAAGCCAAGGAGGAGCAGGCGCCAAAAACCTTCAAAGCAGGTGTTGGGAAATACATCAACCCTGCTGCGACGTAAGGCCACACACACACACACACACACACACACACGCGCACGCGCGCGCGCACTAATTTACTATTCATCAAACTTCACTCTGCTCCTGCTGTAGTAGGCGTGTGCAGAAACAGAAGTAGAATATTTATTCCACCTTCCAGGCAGAAGTTGGATTATAAAGTTAACCTGGCCCCCACACAGCGTCACATTTTTCCTCACAGTCTGATGTAATGTCCTGAGAAACAGGATAGTAATGAATGGATGATAAAACATGAGGATAACACAGCGACACAGAATGAGCAGAAACATAATGTGCAAAATTGCCAATTATATTGAAGATTACCTATTTCCCTCATGGGCATAATTCGGCTTTATTGTCCAGAGCATATTTTCGCTGGGTTCAGGTACATGGTGTTGTCTTTGTGTGATATTACAACATTTTTTAAATTTTGTTTTAAGTTTATGTCTAACACTTGTTTTGCAGTGATGGCGCAATACTTGGAACAACTTGCACTTCAGTTTGCTGAAGTTCAATTTCAGAAAAAGAAATTTGATAAATAAATGGAAACATCTGATCAGAGATTCTCAGCTAACCTGGTTGCATGGGGCCTTTTTTTGCTAAATGACAGGAGCTCAGAGGCCAGTCACGGATTTTTAGGACATTTCCTGAAATTTAGGATGTTTTAAGGGTTTTAGTACATTTGTAGGATTTTAGGCCCTTTCTCAGATTTTAGGATATTTCTCAGATTTTAGGACGTTTCTAGGATTTTAACAGATTTCTAGGATTTTAGGATGTTTTTCAGTTTTTAGCACTTTTCTCAGATTGTAGGATGTTTCTAGAGTTTTAGAACATTTCTCAGATTTTAGGACATTTTAAGAATTTTAGGACATTTCTAGGACTTTAGTACATTAGGAGCTTAGCTGTGACCTCTGTCGGGGTGTGCAGGGGATCCTCCACTGGCACTTTTTTGGATAAACAAGCTGGATTTTGATGCTGCTTTATGCACTCTGGCACTTTATGTAAACTAAAACTAAAAAAAAACAATGCCCAGCGTGAATGGGAAAATTGTCTCTTTGCACTATTACATTTCCATTACATTTTTTTTTGTTTTTTTCTTTGACAAAAATAAATAAAGGTGTTACATCCAATACACCTCACACAATAACCCTGTAGCATTTGTGAGATTATAAAAATTACTGTCATTATGCAAAATGAAGGTGCATTAACTGAACTGTAAATGTTGTGTAAATGTACTCTGGCTAAAGTGTGCATTAAGAGATAAGTGAGGTTTCTCTCTTGGGTGGCATTTATTTTCAGCCGCCATAATTAAATAAATGTGTGGGAAAACCTGAAGATTAGAATTATGTACATAATTTTCTGATTTTCTGCAGATTAATTGATAATAAAGCTTTTTTAAGTCTAACTGAAGGAACAAACTGTTCATTGTTGTACAGTCTGGTTTGAAATAGCATCTGCTTCTGAAAAATAGATCTGAAAGGCTTGTTTACTGTACTATGCAAAGGCAAAAACAACTGAATTTATTAAGAGAAAACAAGTATGAGAGGTAAAACAGAAGAACAGATCAGAGAAACCCATAAACTACAAGAAACAGTGGAACCAAAAATAGCTGATTGTGACATTATCTGCTTCTCATTTAGGAAACGTTCAGCTGCGGAGGATGAAAGCGGTCCGTCCACCAGTGGAGCAGCACCCAAAAAGTCCAAAGGCAAGACCACCTTTGGAGATTTCAGCTCCTGGTAGCACCGACACACTTTACATTCACCTGTTTTTTCTGCTTTTTTTTTTTTTATATTCTTCAGATTGAGCAAAATTAATTTCATCCATGCTTGCTGTCTCTCAGTATTGTTGGCGTGTGAAAAGATTAAAGTTACTTTTTACAAAGATAACGTCCTAAGCTCCTTTTATACGTCTTCATTCGCGACACACTGTTGATTTACAGACGATGTATTGACACAGTTTTGGTGCAGCAGCATTAAGATATCAGCACTTATTTGGAGGAAACTCTGTGTAATTAATCTTATCTTTGTCAGCCAAGACAGTCCAATCAATATTTGGGCTAAAACCACGTGATCGATTTCTTTTTGTCCCGGACAGTTTAATCAATGTTTGGTTCAGGACGGTCTAATCAGTATTTGTGAACATGATTAACTCCCCGACACAAGGCTGTGTTCATTTTCGGCTGAAGAACGACGACATGCAGCTGTTTCAGCTCCGAGCCGTTTCTACTTTGGCTCGACTCCCGAGTGTTTTTAATGGATTCGCTTGTCACGTTCCCATAATCACTCAGCGCAGAGCGCCACAGAAAGAGTTATAGTTATTGCATCAGGTGGCACAGGCTTAAAAAAGTGAATCTGGAGTTTGGTGGCTTTATGTCCACACTGGTGGTCTAGTTATTTTAGGACAAACACTTTTTGATTTTTTACACTAACTACTGTGCGTTCACAAAACCCTTTTGTCAGTATAATTTGACAAAAAAATACCTGAATGTTTGTATTCTGAACTCTCATTCAGCATCACTGAGTTTAACAAAATATGACAAAATTACCCCAAAAACGCTTCCTATTTCTCCAGTTTCAGTAAACAACAATTAAAGAAATTACGCTATTGTTAGTTTACTGTGGCATGCTGTTACAGGAGTGATTGCTCTCCTGTTTTCAACAGCCCTTTTTATATTTATACTTATGTGTGTGTTGAATTGACTTAATAGTGCTTTTAAAAAAAATCCACTGCGATCCTCTGCGATGGCAGCTTTGTTGCCGTCAGCCCTTTTTTTTTGCCAGAGGGTAATTTCAAAATGTTGTACTGCCATTGTTTTTGCAGCAGAAGCAAAAAAAGGTTTTTTTATCTGTAAAACTTACACAAAGCAATCACCCAGAAACGCTCGCTGGGTGAAACAAACACAGAAAAAAATGAACTTACATTTTATGTTGACATCTGTGTTTCTGAAGGGACATTTTGCAGCTCGTCCTCATAAGTGTTTTCAGGTTGTTTTTGGAAAAATCTCCATCTAGATTGAAATGCCTTAAAAACAGGAAAACAGACTGTTTAATTTGTCTAAATTTGGTCAGTTAATGAAAAAATATAACTTTCAAGGCAGATGTGTGTTTGTTTGTTTTTCGCCACATAGAGCAGAAGTCCCCTTCCTAAATTGGTCTCCAATGTCAAAGCCTATTGGGAAGTTGTGTGTTTGCAGAGTTCATGTTTTACCACCAACCACAGCAGCAGATATCTGTTTCCTTTGGTCAGTAGTGTGTTTTTGTTTTCTTCTGTTGGATATCTGACAAGTCTGTTGGACGCTGAACTGTATGTGTTGCCGTAGAGTTTTATGCGACCTGAGTATCAACCTCAAAACTCTTACCTTTCTCCACACTAGAAACGTTTGCCTCGAAACACCTTTAGTGGCACCAAATGTAAAATCTTTCATTTTGTGAGACAGGCGCGTAATTGCATGAAGCTGTGTGGGATCATTCCTTTTAGGATCCGTGTTGCTCGGGAGAAACGGTGGTATTGGTGATAGCACCCTTGTGTCACATAACACATAATTTATTGGGCGCTTGGTTATCGCCCTAATGCTGCTCCACTCGAGCCTCATTATTTAGCCGTGCTCTTGGCAGCAGTTGGCAAGCTTTGGGCTTTTACCTGAATGAATACACCCTTGAGTGTCCTCAGTGTTTCTCCACATGCCCGAGCCACAAGAAGCTTTGTAAATACGAGAGGTGGGAAATGAAGTTTGTGCCCTCCAAAACTCAACTTCCAGACCTACACGATTATCCTTTTCACACATGGAGTGCTAAAAGTGAGCTGCGGTTTGATGGGGAAGTCGTTTTCAGACGGTCTCCCAAATGTCCAGTCAGCACAGCGGCATGAAATGAATTCCAGCAGCCTGTAAAGTTGCTAATGTAATGAATAATTGAGGCCTGTGGTTCTTGCAAGCGTTAGATTGGTGACTTGAGACTGTGGAGTAACGAGCAATCAGCAACTTTAGAGGGAAGTTTCTCACATAATGTCCTCGCTTGTCTAAAAACACACCACTTATCAGAAAATTAGGGATACCCGTAGTGTTGAGTCTAATCAGTTTACAGTTTATTGGCCCTTAATCGTTTTGTAATTCTAAATAAAAATAAAACATAAGGTTTAAATTAGGTGCCAGAGTGCATAAAGCAGCATCAAAATCAAGCTTGTTTATCCAAAAAAGTGCCAGCGGAGGATCATCCACAATCCTATCAGAGGTCCTAGCTAAGTCCTTATTGTCCAAAGTCAGAGAAATGTCCTGAAATCCTAGAAATGTCCTAAAATCTTAAAAATGTCTTAAAATCTTAGACACTACGTTAAATCCTACAAACATCCTAAAATCCCAGAAAATAAATGTCCTAAAACTCTAGAAATGTCCTTAATAGACTCCAAGAGATGTTCTAAAATCTGTGAAACCTCCTTAAATCTTAGAAATGTCCTAAGAAACAGAAAAACCTCCTAAAATCTGTGAAACCTCTAAAAATCTGAGCTATGTCCTAAAATCTTAGAAATGTCCTAAAATCCCAGAAACGTCCCAAAATCTGAGGAATGTCCTAAAAAAACGAGAAACCTCCTAAAATCTGAGAAACCTCTAAAAATCTGAGAAATGTCCTCAAATCTTAGAAATGTCCTAAAATCCTACAAATTACCTAAATATTAGTATTCGTAGTATTCGTAGTATTTGTGGTTTAATCCAATCAAACAGCTTTTTAATGGACTTTGTTTGTGTAGTTTTTAATGTTTGTGTAGTTTTGTTTGTTCTCTAAAGGTTTTGATAAAGTTTTGTTGTAGTCTGCAACCTTGTGTTGAACTGCATTATAAATAAATATTTTTTCGTTTCTTTTCTAACCCCTCTTTGCTATCTTTTTTTGTTTCTCTCACTTTTTCCTCTCTCTCTCTTCTTGTTACCTTTTACATTTTTTGCAGTTTGTGTGGACATTTCCTGCCATGTTACTCATTGCCATTATAATTCCATTTTATTAAAAAAAAGACACTAATTTGCTTGGGTGTCAACGGTTTAAATGCTTTTGAAAGGCGTTAACACAAGAAAATTAACATCAGTCCAGTTCTCAAAGAATTCAAAAATAGATATGAAAGTCTTCTGCTCTATATGACAAAAAGCGCAGAAGCGAATTTCCCTCAAAATGTCAAGATATTAAGAAATTGAAAAATTGGTTTTAACGGGAGGACAAGAAATTGTCTTGCCCTCCAGGCAACTCCTAGTTTCAATTAAGATAAGCTCCCTTTAACAGGCATGAGCAGCTGCTTACAGTAAATACACAGTTATTAGGTATCATGTACACAATTGTTATGTGGAATACTTCTAATCACTGTTCTTTTTTTTGTTTTTGGATCCAGTTTTATCTCGAATATAAAAGGCCAAGCAGAGGACACAGTCTTCATAAAGTGAAGTTATCACCCCACCTCCTCACCACTGTAATAAAAATTGACCAGAATCTCTCAGTGTACGTGCATAAAATAGTAATGTGAGTCTGTGCACATCATCATCATCATCATCATCATCATCTCTTCCCTCTCATTCTCACTTTTTATTTCCAGGCCTCCTTTTGAAGTCGACCGTTGAGAATAGACATCGGCAGAAATACTGTAGGGGAAGAGAGAGCGAGTGGGTGAGTGTTGTGTGGAGTTACTCACTCAGCAGTCAGTTTGTTATCAGGTTCAGCCTCCTCCACAGTTTCAGACGTTCAAGGATTATCATCCACTTCTTTCATGTTTACGTCCTGTTTGAAATGTTGTTATTCTCATTCTTAGTTTTCTGGCCCTGATCTACGACCGTGTTCTCCAGGGATACTCACGGTCTTTGTTTGGGGGTCACGTTTGCAGAATGACAGGAGGCCAGGGGCCAGTCACAGGAGCCCCATACATGTTTTCTAGGACATTTTTAGGACATTTCTAGAATTTTGGGATGTTTCTAGGATTTTAGGACAACTCTAGAATTTTGGGATGTTTCTAGGACATTTCTAGAATTTTGGGACGTTTCTAGGACATTTTAGGACATTTCTAGAATTTTGGGATGTTTCTAGGATTTTAGGACACTCTAGAATTTTGGGATGTTTCTAGGATTTTAGGACATTTCTAGAATTTTGGGATGTTTCTAGGACATTTTAGGACATTTCTAGAATTGTTGGGATGTTTCTAGGATTTTAGGACATTTCTAGAATTTTGGGATGTTTCTAGGATTTTAGGACATTTCTAGAATTTTGGGACATTTCTAGGACATTTTAGGAGAATTTTGGGATGTTTCTAGGATTTTAGGACATTTCTAGAATTTTGGGATGTTTCTAGGACATTTTTAGGACATTTCTAGAATGTTGGGATGAGTTTTCTAATTTTAGGACATTTCTAGAATTTTGGGATGTTTTTCTAGGATTTTAGGACATTTCTAGAATTTTGGGATGTTTCTAGGACATTTTAGGACATTTCTAGAATTTTGGGATGTTTTAGGGACATTTTCAGATTTTTAGAGGTTTCACAGATTTCAGGAGGTTTCTTGGTTTTTTAGGACGTTTCTAAGATTTGTCTCTAGAATTTTAGGATGTTTCAAAATGTTTAGGGTGTTTATAAGATTTTAGGACATTTCAAGAATTTTCTGCAATTGTTTTCGATTCAAGACATTCTAGGATTTTAGAGCATTTCTTGGAATTTAGGACGTTTTTTCAGATTTTAGGACATTTCTAGAATTTTTAGGAAAGTAGTCTACATTTAGTATTTTAGGATATATCTAGGATTTTAGTACCTTTTGTAGAATTTTAGGGCTGTTTCTTTTGGTGATATGTCTACTACATAATTTAAAAATGCTGTCTTTTTTTTACATTTCGTTTATGATGTTTTTTAATGTCATTTGTATAATATGTGAAGTCTAGGATGTGAAAAAAATAACTAAAAATTCATTTTAGCTTTTTTAAGTAACTTTGCGTAAATAGAACACAAATAAATTAAGTTGCACAAGGAAATAACTGATTTTTTAAAAAAAGTAAACAAGACTCTAATAAATAATTCAGTGTCAACATAAAGTTGCTGCATCAGCACTGACTAACAATGCTGCATTTGCTTGCAGCATTAAATTGAATAGCAGTCCAAACAGCCTTTGATTCGACACCAAATTTTCCCCATTTTCTTTTGGATTTTACTGCCAGCATTAAACAGTGGCTTTAACAATGAATAACAGAATTTGTCTCAGCTGTGTCTGGCCAAAAAAAAACAAAAAAAAACAAAAAAAACCCGCCTGGCTTTCATAGAGATGTTTCCCTCCAGAGCCCAAACAAACATCCAACCTCCAGTCTTACCGGCCCCTGAGGGACCGAGCTGTCAACACCAGTGTTCAGGCTTTTTATATCCCTCCCATTCAAAATTATAACCATGAGCTGTCTGCTTTCGTTTCGCAGGGCGGCCCTCCATTTTACATGAGGCGACCATTTCATTGAGCCTGATCCGAAAGCAGTAGAGGTCACTTGTTACATTTTAAAGACAAGGAAATGAATCACCCATCCTGGAAAAGGAGGTAATCTGTGACTCTCAACACTCCTTTCCTTTTGCACCACGGCAGAGGGCAAAGGGTTTATCTGAGCTACATCGCGGCTGTAGCTTTCTGATCTAAAACATTTATGATGTTACACAGTCCAGAGAGAGATGCTGAAGTGAGCCTCAAAAAGTCTCCACCATCGGAAAAGCTCCTAAACAGACACTTTTGTGGAAAAGGTGCTTGTTGTCAAATGCATTCGTGGTCATAAACAGAAAGAGGTGAAAAGAAATTTAAGGTTTTTAACTGATAACATGCAATAACTGTAATGATTTTACTAACACAAACAAATGTTCTCTTATTTTTGCTCGTATCCACAATTTGTTCTTATTTGTTAGTGCTGAGATTAATTTTTGGGGGTCAGTAATCTTATTTTTATTTTTTTTTATTTATTTATTTATTTATTTATTTATTTTTCTCTTAGGTTAGACAAAATGTAAGTGTTTGAGAGCGCTCTTACAAAGAGAAGAGAAAAAAGGTCACAAATTTTTGCCCAGTGCAAGAAAAAAAAAAGTTTCACATTTGAGGAAAAAAAAGTCATCATGCTTATTAATTAAGAGCTAAAATAAGAGTACTCGTTAACCTGGAACTGAGGAAACGCTACCTTAAGTGAGGAAACATCAGAGGATAAAAGATAAAAAATAATTAAATATAATATTAATCATAAGTAAAATAAATAAATGAAACACTCTTAATATTTGATAAAACATAATGTTTTCTATTTAAAAAATAATAACAATAAATACATTAATAAAAATAAAAGGATAACATAACAAATTATAGATAGAAATGTTAAAATAATAGTAATAATAATAATAATAGTTACTGGTAAAACAGACGAAAATGTATAAATAAACCGTCAATAAAAAAAAAAAAATTAGAAACCAAACTAAAAAGGAAGGTATTGAGTTTTCTTTTAGGTAAATATACACAATATATATAATATTACAAATGTTACAGTGTGACAGAGCCCTTTTATCTGCATATATATGTTGTCTGAATCTGCAAGAGCAGGTGGCAGTTAATGTAATCTTGAACATCCGTAATGAGGCGTTTCAGGGTGTCTCTATATCATTTTTATGTCTTTTAGCTGCAGTTAAGAAAAAAAAGAGTCACGTCTTCTCATTTCACATCACATTTCACCGATGGAACAAGCTGTTTTCGAGATGACACTGAATCATAAGCAGCCTCAGTCTGCGACTCGCCTCCTAAATGAACTGTAACCGCAGCCTGAATTTGTGTTTAGGATCTCGTTTGTTTCGGTACGCCTTCTTGTGAATTCCACTTTACTTTTACTAGAAATCAAAAAACGGTAAACAAACTGTGCGGAGGCTTCCTCTGTTGCTAAGCAACAAAGGCAGCTGCTGGCTTTGTGTGTGAAAAGGGACAATCCAGGTAATTTGATGGCTTTCAAGGGACAACATAAAAGGGCTTGAAATCAACAATGCTGCTGTTTCAAAACACGACGTTTTACTGGCTTTTCTTTGTGGAAAAAGGCTGCGGGGGGGATTCATCAAACTGGCCTCTGAATGCGTCTAATATAATTCTCCAGACCTTTCCACTCATCACACACAAGGAGATCAAATGAAATGATTGTGATTACTGCGGGGAAATTGGACAGCTGCAGAACTAAACAGTAATGGAAAAGGAAAAAATGTCAGAAATGAGAGTACAGTGGATGGATTTTTTCGTAAAGGTTTCATTTATCCAAATCACAAAACACCGTTCCCCCAACTGTCTGTCTGCTACGACATCTGCCGTTACATCGTCTGCATGCCCAGTTTTTATTTCAGTGATTAAGATTATGACAGACTACATATCCCACCGCACAGTTTAATGTCTCTGTGCACCAGTCACCTCCAGTTTACATCCACGTCTGTAAAAAAACACAGAAATTCTTCATTACAGAAGATCTGTACAATCAGCAGGACTTAAAGGTGGTTCTTAAAGGTTCTCAGCTTATGGCCAAAAACACTCTGAAGTGCGCAAATTGAAATACTAGGTGATAATAGGTGGTATTTTGAAAAAGGCAATTCGAAAAAGCCATATTTCGCAAAACTGCAATGGAAACACTTTTTTTTTTGCTTTTATAGCTCATATGATGTGCAGCAGCGGCTGGCTGTAATATGACTTTATGGATGCCAAACGCCATTAAACCCAAAGAAGAGAAAGTACAACAAAGTCACATGACGTTCTACAAAACATGACTGTACGTGTGGACGGAGGAAGAAACCGAGATCTTCTTAACTCTGATACGAGGCAAAGACGACGATATTAGATCGGCTTTATTGATTGTCTGAAATAGAAATAAACCTGCCAACATCCATCGCCATGGTTACTGTAATGGTATCGTGAGAGGAAAGTCGCATAACATCACTCAGCGGAAATGCAATTGTGTTTTATGGAAATTTAGAAAATATCGCTTAAATTTTCACTTCATGTTACGTTTTCTAAACGGGAGACTGATAAAATGTCACAGTGACCTTGACCTTCGAACACAAGTGAATTTTGTGTCAAAGTCGTTGGAACTGGCTCCCTCGTGATGCAGCTGTTTGCATCACATCTCTTCAAAAGTTGAGCGGATCATCTGGAAGTTTTGAATCAACAATTCAGTGTGAAATCGTGGACTTTCACCTCACAGAAATCCCTCACATGTGGTCGCTCCCACGTATAAGCGGCTCACCTGTTGCTCACTTATATTGATTGGAAGTAATGACGGCGAGTGCGGAGGCTGCAACAGAAATAAACCTGCTAATGGATTAAACATCCATCGTCATGCTTCTTTGAGTGTTATCACGAGAGTCGCAGATCATCACTCAGTGGAAACAGTCATCTCGCAATTGTGTTTTATTGACATTTTCGAAAATGCAGCTTAATTTTTGTGCAGATCTGTTATGAAAACCCGCTTATTTTTTCACCAAGTATAGTGCTTTGCAAGCTGCTCAGAGCCTGCTCTCCAGCCGTGTCCTGCAACATTTTTGAGCCAGTTTCCGGCCCCGTGCCAAACCCACCGAGAAATGCCCCCCATCGTGATGAGCCGAGGGTTAATTGGTGACATCGGTGCCAAAAACGGCCTGGCAGCAGCTCCAGACAGCAGTAAAACATCTGACGTCCGCCCTCACCTGTTTCTTTCAAAGAGATAACTGCTAATGTGACAGCCTCTCTTGTTAAGTTGGTGCGTCAGCAGAAGATCTCTGACACTGCTGTTTGGATACACATCTCTGCCTCCGTCCCGTCCTTTCAATGACATCACTCGCCTGCTCTCTCATTGGACAAAGCGCCCGTCACTCTGACACGCTGACCAACGGGTTCAGCCGCGGGGAGTGTGGCGGTGCAGTGCTGTAGCCATGGCGACAGTGGATGCTGAGCACTGCCACGACTTTGTGTAGGCAGAGTCTGAATGGAGATGACATCACTCAGGGAGACAGGAGAAAAACAACATCTCTCCCAGTTCCTGTCTGTTTTTCTGCTCATGACCATAAACACCAAATGTTATTTGGAGACAAAGACGTTTGTCTCTTTGGACAGAAATACCTGGAAATGACATTTGATTGCTTTTAAAGTGGACAGATTCTGTTGTTGTCTTTATGATGAAGTGTGTAAAAAGATTAATGGAAGCCAGTTCTGATAGTTTTCGTATTTTACCAATTTACCGAACCAATTTTCAAAAATGTCAATGATTTTTCCCAAATCGCAGAAACTTTCAGTGTTAATGTCAGTGTTAACTTATATAAATGTAGAATTAATTAACCAAAACTGTCAGAAAAATGTAAATATACACAAACACAAATACACATTTTCTAATGTAAAAATAAAAAATCTCAAATTTACCAAACAATATCTAAAGACAATATACATAAAAATAACCCAGAATGTAAAACATGCTAAATATACCAATAATTGACATAAAATGTGAGGAAAAAATTAAAGCTTACAAAAAAACACAAGTTAATGGGATAAGAAAAGCTTAAATTGTGTAAATGCAGAATAAATATACCAAAAATACCAGAAAAAAAGAAAATATAAAACGATCCCAAATTTACTAACCACCCTTGAATTGTTTTTAAATGAATAAAATATTTATTTTATTTATTTAAACTTTATTTTGTCTGGAATATTTCCACTAAGATTCAAAATCTTTTTACACGGGGCCCTGGATAAGACAAGACAAAAAAATGCATAAATGAACAGACAATAGAGGTTTTTTTTTGGTAATTATTGCATATTACAGATATTTAAAATATAACAAACTATTGCTAAACATCTAGATTAATAAATAAAACTTGAAGGAACATTAACACTTTGATGCCGCTTTACTGACCTTTACTTTGCTGACTAACCTTAATCAACAGAACCGGTAAAAGGCCAATATCAGCCCAGTTACACCAGTATGTAGTGGCTGGTCGTCACTTGCACCCTTTGAACCCTGACGTTTTCTTCAGCATGTACCCTTTTCAGCCATTTCCCAGGTGACTTTGGGACAAACAGTGCAGCCCTCTTGTTGTTTGGATGCTGTATACCTCTTCCTCGCTGAATCTCGTCTCCTCCTCCCTCCCTCTCTGTGGCTCTGACTCACCGCTCCGGGGATGAGGGCCCGGCCCCTCCTTCACATGACATCAGAGGGCTTGAAATAGCAGCAGCATTAAAGCTTCCAGTCATGGGAGCCTGCTGCGAGGCCTGAAACCCAGGGCAACCACTTACAGCTTAAGGGGGGAAGAGAGTGCAGGAGGGACGGATGGACGGACAGGGAGAGAAAAAAAACAAAGTGACAGAGGAGATAATGAAGTGGCGGGAGCAACAAGTCAAAGGGGGTCAGCGGCTCGACATCCTTTAAGAGCTAATAACACATGCAGACGGGGTGCAAGACGCGAGAGCAGCAGTTATGTTCTGTCAAATTAAGTACTCGTGCCTGAATAATTTTTCACTGGTGGATCTTCATTGTCTCATGTTTCCTTATTGTGAAGCCAAAGCGTAAAATATACATGATACTTAATGTAGATGCTGTACAGACAGATAAAGAAGTATTCACATACTTTACTCAAAGGTCCAGTCTGTTGGAATTAGGGGCATTTTTTGGCAGAAAAGTCGTCCAAAATCATGAAAAAACGTCATAGTACAGTATACAGTATACAAAATGGCATCAAAAGTGTTTTCATCAGTTTCTAATTACCTGAATATTGGAATCGTGTTTTCGTTACCCTGGAATGAGCTTTTTTTTTTTTTTATCAACACACCAGGTCCTCGTCCACAGAGTACGCCATGTTTCTACAGTAGCCCAGAATGGACACTAACACCGGCACTAAATAGGGACATTTGTGTTTTAGCGTCGGCCGCCAATGTTTCGGTTCTACAGCCCGACCGCACAAATACCACAAAATCCTGCACACTAGATCAGGGATCTGTGCCGTTCTTCAGGCCCTTAGCTGAGTCAGCAGGTTTTGTCTTATACAAATTATACAAAACTGCATTTTAAACTGGTGCCACAATAACAAGTATGACGGAGTAAAGTGCCGCCGATAAACTTACTGTATTATGGTGCACACAAAACTAAAGGGGCGATCACACAGAGACGCATTGCACCAGGTGCATCCGCTCCAAAAACGCCTTGGAAATGCATCTGGAAAAACAGCTGGGAGCTGCAGTGGAGCGGGGCTGCATGTGCGTGGCGTGACGAAAAGTTGAAAATATTTAAACTTTTATGCGTGCCCAAAAGCCAGAAAAACGCATCGTTCAGCAGAAAGAGAGGAGTGCCCGACAGGCGCTCTGTACCGCGGGGAAACAATCGTTTCGCTTACAGTGCTTCTCTGTCGACGCGTCTTGGAGTCATCGTCTCCTAAACTGTTAAATTTCAAACGATCCATTACAGCTCACAAGAAGAAGAAGAATAATTCAGCCTATTGGCCAAAATGTTTAAATAATAAGTAAAGCTAACTGTTTTCTTGGAGTGAAAAAATGATTGAAACTAGAGTTTGTCAGACCTCCTGTAGTGATTCTGAGGACCTCCTTGTGGTTCTGGACCAAGTTAGTTCAATAATACAGTATAAAAACACACTACAAAAGTATCTACTGAAGTACTACTCAGTTAAAGTCCACCATAAAATGTAATATTATAATGCCAGTAAAGCGGCATGTTCTGTAACATCAGTACTTTTGATACTTTGAGCACATTTTGCTAACTGTACTTTTGTACTGCGGGATTTTAAATTCAGGACTTTTACTTGTAACTGAGTATTTTTATAGTTTGGTGTTGGAATAATTTCTTCCACTGCTGCTCCTGTTTTAAATCATCTGGCAACAGAAAGCAGCCAAAGTGTATTTTATTTATAGATTACTTTAAAGAGGGTCAGTGGGTGAGTAAAGCGTCCTCCCTCCCTCCCTCGTCTTTTTTCCTTCACACCCAAACACTCGCTGTGTATCCTTCCTGTCTCATGTGCAGGACCCGTCTGCGCTGACAGGGTGTGAAGAAAAGAAGACAGACAACCACTGGACGCCTGAACCATGACACCGCCGTCTCCCAGCGTGAATCCCCCCCGAACACTCAGAGAGACCCTCCTGTGGACGAGCCTGAACTGTGTGACCAGAGAAGTAGGTCAGGAGACACAACGACTGTGAGCATGAGAATAACACGTGTCGACATAAACAGCCAACAACGCTACATCCTGTCTATCTGCAGCCATCACAACACACCCCACACCCTCTCTGTCTCCGTGCATACAGGATATGGTGCTTACAAAGTAGAGGTTAGATTTGATTCACACTGGGGGCCCGCCGCTCTGAAATATGTATGCACTAAAAGTACCACGAGGTGCTCGGGATAAAAGCATCGCTCTGACCTGCATGAGGAACATTTTGTTAAAGATGCAATGTCAGTTCTAGAGAGCGGCACCTGCACGCTGAATAGACGCTCGTTTGGTTCAACATTTAAACATCACGTTCCCATCAGGTGTATTCAGATACGAATACAAATAGATAAGCAATAACACCTCAACCTTGAACCTAAAGAGTTTTTATTTCCCTCAGTCTTGTCTTCTCAGGCAGTGAGTCAACTGCAGTATGGCACCTTATGAAAAACTCAATTTTCTAACTTCACTGAATATATTACCTTGGTCTCTGAGATGTCACCTGAGACTTTAATGCATTTTTTTTCTATTTATATCCCAAAACAGCAGCTGCTGCAAAGTGTTTGAGGATCACTTTAGTCTCGTTGAAACTAATTAAATAATGATTTTCAGTTGAGTAATTCAGCACTTTATAAATTGCGATGTATTCCCTCTGATTTTACATTTTAAACTTGCATTAATATCCCTTTTTTTCATCCCTGGTGTTTCTTCAACTTTGTTTTAGCCATTAATTATGTCATATTATATTATATTATATTATATATATTGACCTGATGAAAAAGAAAGAGTGAGAGAGAAAAAAAATATTAGAAAATTATTTAAAAAAATAAATTAAAAAAAATAAATAAATTAGGTAAAAATTTAAAAACAATTACATTTGTGTTTATTATAAAATAATATATTTAAAATTATGTGATATGCTTCTGCTAAGTCTTTCCAGACTTCTGTCCCTCTATTCCGTGATTGTGCCGTAAATACAGAACAGCGAGGCGGCATAACAGTGCGATATTCGTACCGTTAACAGGGAGTGTAAAAGGGGCTCTAACCTCCTGCTCCGTCTCACCTTGACAGCCTGAACACGACCTTTTCACTCAAACGAGGGTCGACGTGTACAGTACGCACACGCAGGGGTCACGTTCAAGAACACGTTAGAAATGAAATTTGCTGTTGATTTTTATTACAGTCGTGTGAAAATGCTGCAGCTTCAGGATCAAGGCAGCGAGCGTGAGATAAATTAGATGCTCACAGGCTGCTTTGTGCTTGAAGACAAGCCAGGCACCTCAAGGACATCAAAACACGAGGCTGTGTGGGCATCAGAATCACAAGTGAGGAGACGGATAGAAAGCGGCGAGGAATCCTTTAAGTATGTAGTGCCATAGCAACTCCGGTCCATACGCCGACTTCATCAAGCGATTCATGTCTAATTAACTGCCGCAGCCGCTCTCATCATCCGAGTTTACTGATGATCACTGAGCTCCAAAAGGATTAACAGGCAGAGATGTTTGATGCTACTTCACATGAGAACATCAGAGGTGTAATGTAACTAAGTACATTTACTCAAGTACTGCACCTAAGTCCAAATTTGAGATATTTGTACTTTACTTGAGTATTTTCTTATCATGCCTCTTTACACCTCTTTACACTTTTATATATATAATATCCAATAACAAATTAAAATTTTTGCATCAGAACAAAAGTTTAAAAACTGATATTTTGTAAAAAATTAAATTATCAGACAGTTTATACAAGTACAGCTGCGATCATTGGTTGATTAATCAGTCAGTCATTAATAGAAAAATGAATTGCCGACTGTTGCGTTCATCCTTGAATCCAAGTTTTTTTTCCCCCATTTTTAAAAAATTTTTTTTTCATTTAAAGTTTATATATATATATATATATATATATATATATATATATATATATATATATATATAATGTGGAGGTTTTTGTGGGAATTTTTTTCTTTTGTTTTTTTTTTTAAAGTTGAGTTGGTTTTTTTTCAGGTTTAATTTTTCTATTTTCTTTCCAACAATTTTATGGTTTTGCATGTTTACGATTTCTCTGCATCAGGTACTTTTACTTCTAATACTTAAACTACATTTTCCTAATTATACTTTTACTTACAAGCATTTTCAATGGAGGACTTTTACTTGTAAAAGAGTATTTTCACAGGGTGGTATTAGTACTTTTACAGAAGTAAAGGATGTGAATACTGCTGGAGAACATTAATCAGCCGTGAGAACAGCTGCAGAGCTGAGTGACACGACACCTTTGGAAAAAAAAAACCCTATTGAGACTCTTACCGTTACAATATCACCAATCACACATTTGCCTGAGATTATTTTTATTTTTCCAGGTGTTGAGAACATCACGTCAAGTCACTTGACTGACAAACATTTCTGTTAGATCGACACGTTACAGCTTCCTGATGGCAAGGAGTCTTTTTAAACTCCATCTTGCAAAAGCTAATGGAATATTTATCGTTTTTTATTTGCATTTCTTTTTATGTTTTCAGATTTTTCTACATATACTGTGTGAACTTGCTAACCCCCCCAAAGGCAGCCCAGCTTCTTTATTCCACACGCACACACACAAACACACACACACACACACACACACACACACACACACACACACACTGCACAGACATAAACAATGAAAAGTTCCTCTCATAATACAGATATTAATATTCAGCCTTTCTCCTAACTTACAGCAGCTGCAGGTTAAACAGAGTGAGAACAGACCAAGAAGCAATCAGAGGTGGGATTCAGTCATCACCTCGAGCCCTCGCACTCCTCAACTGAGCTAAAAATATGGAGCTGAACAATTTTTATGAGGTAGGACAAAAATATTTTTTCCATCTTGTGTTAAGTCTCATGTTCCCGTCCTGGTTTATCTGCACTACAGACGTTATCATACCGGCTACATGCACCACTATCTTAATTACACTGCGTCTGATAGTCTCTTTACTTGTTAGCCTGCTCTTGTCCCTCGCCGTGGCTGCAGCGTACCTCACTGTGACGGAGGAGGTGAGGATGGACTCGATGATGGCGGTGTAGATGTGCACCATCATTGTCTTTGGCAGGTTGAGTTTCTTCAGCCGACGCACAAAGTGCATCCTCTGCTGCGCTTTCTTGACGAGGGAGCTGATGTTGGTGATGATGATGGTCCCCAGGAGGCGGAAAGACTCCACAGAGGAAACTGGGGAGTCACAGAGGGCGACCCGCTACCATCTCCACTGTCTTCAGAGCATTAAGCTCTAAGTTGTTCTCGCCGCACCAGGACGCCAGATGGTCAAACTCCCACCTGTACGCGGACCCATCCCCACCAGAGATGAGTCCGATAAGGGTGGTGTCGTCTGCGAACTTGAGGAGCTTAACGAACTGGTGACTTGAGGTGCAGCTGTTTGCATACAGGGAGAGGAAACATGCTTCCCCAGCTTCACCTGCTGCTTCCTGTCAGACAGGAAGTCTGTGATCCACCTGCAGGTGGAGACAGGGACGTTCAGCTTGGAGAGCTTGTCCTGTAGCAGAGCTGCAATTATTGTGTTAAAAGCAGAGCTGAAATCCACAAAAAGGATCCTGGTGTAGTCCAGATGCTCTGCTGAGTCCAGATGCTCTATATAGCATGTAGAAAAAAACTACAGAAAATTACATAGCATAGTATGTCAAAAAATGTCAAAATATCATATGTTGAAAAAAACATCTGAAAACCACACTGAAGAGCATGGTGAGACGCATCACAGTAGTACATATTGAAAAAATGTCCAAAAACGTCAACATATAGCATGTCAAAAATCTGACAGAAAACGACTTAGCATAGTATGTCGAAAAAAAGTAAAAATATGACATGTCGAAAAAAAAACCCAGCTGAAAACCACAAAGTATAGCATGTTAAGAAACGTCATAGTATAGCATGTCACAAAAAAAGCCAAAAACGGCATAAGATTCAGAATTCAGAATCAGAAACAGAGTCCGGTTTAATTGCCAAGTACAAGGAATTTGGTGTTCTGGTGCGACACAATTACCATAAAGAAAGAATAAAAAGACATAAGATAAAAACATAGAAGCAATTTGAAAAATTTAAAATAAAAAATAGAATCTAAAGAGCAAAAAATGTATGTTCAAAAGGTGCAATGGAGGGGTTAAACAGTTGTGCAGAAGTTGGAGTTGCACTGCAAATTTCTACAGTCTAAATGAAATGAACCTGCAGTATGCATTATAAACAGAGAAAGTCCAGTGTGTGTTAATGTAGCGCATAAACGCTGATAAAGCCTAACATTAATCTGATGTTTTCAGACTCGGGCTGGATGACAGCCTGTGTCATGTGGGCTGTGGGGGAGGGGGAGGTCCGGAGTGTGTTCATGATGTTGACAGCAGTGGGGGAAGAAACTGTTCGGGAGGCGAGAGGTTTTGTCGGGGTGAGAGGAGTTGGCCACAATTTTACCTGCTTGCGTCAGGGCCTTGGAGGTGTGCAGGTCATGGAGAGATATCAGGTGGCAGCCAATCACCCTCTGCAGTGTGAATGATACGCTGCAGCGTGTTCTTGTCTCTCGCCGTGGCTGCAGCGTACCAGACTGTGAGTGTGAGGATGGACTCAATGATGGCGGCGTAGAAGTGCACCATCATGATTTACCATGAAGTGTCACAACACGCTGTTCTGTGTTGTTTTCAGCCCTTTTTTGACGTGTCATGTTTTGACATTTTACACACCATACTATACTACGTTGTAAACAGACATTTTTTTTGACATGCTATATTTTTCGGCTGTTTATTTGACATACTATCCTATGACGTGTCTCAACTTGCTGTTTTAGTTTGTTTTCAGCTGTTTTTTGGGACACATGCTATAGAAATGGCATTTTTAGTCGTTTTTTGACATGCAATATTAGGGTGTTTTTTGCAGTTTTTACAACATTCTAAGCTATGGTGTGTCTCGGCACGCTGTTTTATGCGTTTTCTCCGGTTTTTGGACATGTCATTTTTTGACAGTTTCGCCATACTATAGTATGGCATTTTTGGATGCTTTTTTGATATACCAAATTAGGCTGTTTTTCGGCTGTTTTATCAACATGTTATGCCATTTTTTTAACATTTTGGCCACACTATAGCCTTGCTTTTTTGGTCAATTTTTATGACATGCTATTTTATGGGTTTGGGGGGCGGAATTGGATGTTTTTTCAACACTGTATACTATAACATGCCTCTGCATGCTACACTAAGTGGTTTTCAGCTGTCTTTTTGGACATGTCAAATTTTGAAATTTCCGCCATGCTATAGCCTTGCTTTTTTGGTCATTTTTGTCAAAAATGACATGTCTTAAAAACAGCTAAAAACAGCTGAAAAATGCATTGAATAGAGTGCTGACACACGCCATGGCATAGAGTGGTGCAAAAATGGCCAAAAACACCATAACATTGCATGTTGAAAAAATGACCCAAGAAGCAAGGCTATAGTATGGAAAAAATGTCAAAAAAGACACGTCTTAAAAACATCTGAAAACAGTTGAAAACTGCATAAAACAGCGTGCTGATACAAACCATGGCATAGCTCGGTGCAAAAACAGCAGAAAACACCTTAATATTGCATGTTGGAAAAATGACCCAAAAAGCAAGGCTATAGTATGGCAAAAATGTCAAAAAATGACATATCCCAAAAACAGCTAAAAACAGCTTAAAACCGCATAAAACAGCGTGCTGACACACGCCATGGCATAGAATGGTGCAAAAACTGCCAAAAACACCATAATATGGCATGTTGAAAAAATGACCTGAAAAGCAAGGCTATAGTATACCAAAAATGTCAAAAAAAGACATGTCTTAAAAACATCTGAAAACAGTTGAAAACTGCATAAAATAGCGTTCTGATACAAACCATGGCATAGCCTGGTGCAAAAATGGCCGAAAAGACAATAATGTGGCATGTTGACAAAATTACCTGAAAAAGCAAGGCTATAGTATGGCATAAATGTAAAAAAAATGACATGTCTTAACAATAGCTGAAAACAGCTTAAAACTGCATAAAATAACGTGCTGACACACGCCATGGCATAGTCCGGTGCAAAAAACAGCCAAAAAACACCATAATATTGCATGTTGAAAAAATGACCTGAAAAGCAAGGCTATAGTATGGCAAAAATGTCAAAAAAAAGACATGTCTTAAAAACATCTGAAAACAGTTGAAAACTGCATAAAATAACGTTCTGATACAAATCATGGCATAGCCTGGTGCAAAAATGGCCGAAAACACCATAATGTGGCATGTTGAAAAAATGACCCAAAAAGCAAGGCTATAGTATGGCAAAAAATGTCAAAAAATGACACGTCCCAAAAACAGCTAAAAACAGCTTAAAAAAACTGCATAAAACAGCGTGCTGACACACGCCATGGCATAGAATGGTGCAAAAACAGCCAAAAACACCATATTATTGCATGTTGAAAAAATGACTCGAAAAGCAAGGCTATAGTATGGCAAAAATGTCAAAAAAAGACATGTCTTAAAAACATCTGAAAACAGTTGAAAACTGCATAAAAATAGCGTGCTGATACAAACCATGGCATAGCCCGGTGCAAAAACAGCAGAAAACACCTTAATCTTGCATGTTGAAAAAATGACCCTGAAAAAGCAAGGCTATAGTATGGCAAAAATGTCAAAAAATGACATGTCCCAAAAACAGCTGAAAACAGCATAAAACTGCATAAAATAACGTAACTAACACGCCATGACATAGAATGGTGCAAAAATGGCCAAAAACACCATAATATTGCATGTTAAAAAAAAGACCCAAAAAAGCAAGGCTATAGTATGGCAAAAATGTCAAAAAATGACATGTCTCAAAAACAGCTGAAAACAGCATAAAACTGCATAAAATAACGTACTGACACACGCCATGGCATAGAATGGTGCAAAAACTGTCAAAAACACCATAATATTGCATGTTGAAAAAATGACCCAAAAAAGCAAGGCTATAGTATGGCAAAAATGTCAAAAAAAGACATGTCTTAAAAAACAGCTGAAAACAGCATAAAACTGCATAAAATAGCGTGCTGTAACACGCCATGGCATAGAATGGTGCAAAAAACAGCAAAAAAACACCATAATATTGCATGCTGAAAAAATGACCCGAAAAGCAAGGCTATAGTATGGCAAAAAATGTCAAAAAATGACATGTCTCAAAAACAGCTGAAAACAGCATAAAACTGCATAAATAGCGTGCTGTAACACGCCATGGCATAGAATGGTGCAAAAATGGCCAAAGACACCATAATATGGCATGTTGAAAAAATTGACCCAAAAAGCAAGGCTATAGTATGGCAAAAAATGTCAAAAAAATGACAAGTCTTAAAAAATAGCTGAAAACAGCTTAAAACCACATAAAATAGCGTGCTAATACACACGCCATGGCATAGAATGGTGCAAAAAAAAAAAACGGGGCCAAAAAACACATATAATATATGGCATGTTGAAAAAATGACCCGAAAAGCAAGGCTATAGTATGGCAAAAATGTCAAAAAATGACATGTCTTAAAAACAGCTGAAAACAGCATAAAACTGCATAAAATAGAGTGCTGTAAACGCGCCATGGCATAGTAGAATGTGCAAAAAATGGCCATAAAAAATGCCAAACATGGCATGTTGAAAAAATGACTCGAAAAGCAAGGCTATAGTATGGCAAAAATGTCAAAAAATGACATGTCCACAAAAACAGCTGAAAACAGCATAAAACTGCATAAAATAACGTACTGACACACGCCATGGCATAGAATGGTGCAAAAACTGCCAAAAACACCATAATATTGCATGCTGAAAAAATTACCCAAAAAAGCAAGGCTATAGTATGGCAAAAATGTCAAAAAAAGACATGTCTTAAAAAACAGCTGAAAACAGCATAAAACTGCATAAAATAGCGTGCTGTAACACGCCATGGCATAGAATGGTGCAAAAAACGGCCAAAAAACGCCATAATATGGCATGTTGAAAAAATGACCGAAAAGCAAGGCTATAGTATGGCAAAAATGTCAAAAAATGACATGTCTTAAAAAACAGCTGAAAACAGCATAAAACTGCATAAAATAGCGTGCTGATACACGCCATGGCATAGCTAGAATGGTGCAAAAACAGCCCAAAAACACCATAATATGGCATGTTGAAAAAATGACCTGAAAAGCAAGGCTATAGTATGGCAAAAATGTCAAAAAATGACATGTCCCAAAAACAGCTAAAAACAGCATAAAACCACATAAAATAGCGTGCTGACACACGCCATGGCATAGAATGTGCAAAAAAAAACAGCCAAAAAACACCATAATATGGCATGTTGAAAAAAATGACCCGAAAAGCAAGGCTATAGTATGGCAAAAATGTCAAAAAATGACATGTCCAAAAAACAGCTGAAAACAGCATAAAAACTGCATAAAAATAGCGTGTGTAACACGCCATGGCATAGAATGGTGCAAAAACTGCCAAAACACCATAATATGGCATGTTGAAAAAATGACCCAAAAAAGCAAGGCTATAGTATGGCAAAAATGTCAAAAAATGACAAAAAAACAGCTGAAAACAGCTTAAAACTGCACTTAAAATAGCGTGCTAATAAACGCCATGACATAGAATGGTGCAAAAACGGCCAAAAAACACCAATAATATGGCATGTTGAAAAAATGACCCGAAAAGCAAGGCTATAGTATGGCAAAAATGTCAAAAAATGACATGTCTTAAAAACACAGCTAAAAACACCTTAAAACTGCATAAAATAGCGTGCTGTAACACACGCCATGGCATAGAATGGTGCAAAAACAGCCAAAAACACCATAATATGGCATGTTGAAAAAATGACCCGAAAAAGCAAGGCTATAGTATGGCAAAAATGTCAAAAAATGACATGTCCCAAAAACAGCTGAAAACAGCTAAAACTGCATAAAATAGCGTGCTGTAACACGCCATGGCATAGAATGGTGCAAAAAACGGCCAAAAAACACCATAATATGGCATGTTGAAAAAAATGAAAAGCAAGGCTATAGTATGGCAAAAATGTCAAAAAATGACATGTCTTCAAAAAACAGCAAAGAAAAAACAGCATAAAACTGCATAAAATAGCGTGCTGACACACGCCATGGCATAGAATGGTGCAAAAAACAGCCAAAAACACCATAATATTGGCATGTTGAAAAAATGACCGAAAAGCAAGGCTATAGTATGGCAAAAAATTCAAAAAATGACATGTCCCAAAAACAGCTGAAAACAGTTGAAAACTGCATAAAATAGCGTGCTGATACAAACCATGGCATAGAATGGTGCAAAAACAGCCAAAAACACCATAATATTGCATGTTGAAAAAAATGACCGAAAAGCAAGGCTATAGTATGGCAAAAATGTCAAAAAATGACATGTCCAAAAAACAGCTGAAAAACAGCATAAAACTGCATAAAATAGCGTGCTAAACACGCCATGGCATAGAATGGTGCAAAAAACTGCCAAAAACACCATAATATGGCATGTTGAAAAATGACCCAAAAAAGCAAGGCTATAGTATGGCAAAAATGTCAAAAAAGACATGTCTTAAAAACAGCTGAAAACAGCATAAAACTGCATAAAATAGCGTGCTGTAACACGCCATGGCATAGAAGTGCAAAAAACGGGGCCAAAAACACCATAATATTGCATGTTGAAAAAAATGACCCGAAAAGCAAGGCTATAGTATGGCAAAAATGTCAAAAAATGACATGTCCAAAAAACAGCTGAAAACAGCATAAAACTGCATAAAATAGCGTGCTGTAACACGCCATGGCATAGAATGGTGCAAAAAAAATGTGCCAAAAACACCATAATATGGCATGTTGAAAAAATGACCCAAAAAAGCAAGGCTATAGTATGGCAAAAATGTCAAAAAATGACATGTCCAAAAAACAGCTGAAAACAGCATAAAACTGCATAAAATAGCGTGCTGTACACACGCCATGGCATAGAATGGTTGCAAAAAAACTGCCAAAAACACATATATATGGCATGTTGAAAAAATGACCCAAAAAAGCAAGGCTATAGTATGGCAAAAATGTCAAAAAAATGACATGTCTTAAAAAAAAAACAGCTGAAAACAGCATAAAACTGCATAAAATAGCGTGCTAAACACGCCATGGCATAGAATGGTGCAAAAAAAAACGGCCAAAAACACCATAATATGGCATGTTGAAAAAATGACCCGAAAAGCAAGGCTATAGTATGGCAAAAAATGTCAAAAAATGACATGTCTTAAAAACAGCTGAAAACAGCATAAAACTGCATAAAATAGCGTGCTGAACACGCCATGGCATGCATAGTTGCAGTGCAAAAAATAGCCAAAAACACCATAATATGGCATGTTGAAAAAATGACCGAAAAGCAAGGCTATAGTATGGCAAAAATGTCAAAAAATGACATGTGTCCCAAAAACAGCTGAAAACACATAAAACTGCATAAAATAGCGTGCTGTAACACACGCCATGGCATAGAAGTGCAAAAAAAACTGCCAAAAAAACACCATAATATGGCATGTTGAAAAAATGACCCAAAAAGCAAGGCTATAGTATGGCAAAAATGTCAAAAAATGACATGTCCCAAAAACAGCTGAAAACAGCAAAACATCAAAAAACTGCATAAAATAGCGTGCTGTAACACGCCATGGCATAGAATGGTGCAAAAAAATGGCCAAAACACCATAATATGGCATGTTGAAAAAATGACCCAAAAAAGCAAGGCTATAGTATGGCAAAAATGTCAAAAAATGACATGTCCAAAAAAACAGCTGAAAACAGCATAAAAACTGCATAAAATAGCGTGCTGTACGCGCCATGGCATAGAATGGTGCAAAAAATGCCAAAAAACACCATAATATGGCATGTTGAAAAAATGACCCAAAAGCAAGGCTATAGTATGGCAAAAATGTCAAAAAATGACATGTCCCAAAAACAGCTGAAAACAGCATAAAACTGCATAAAATAGCGTGCTGTAACACACCATGGCATAGAATGGTGCAAAAAAAATGCCAAAAACACCATAATATGGCATGTTGAAAAAAATGACCCAAAAAAGCAAGGCTATAGTATGGCAAAAATGTCAAAAAATGACATGTCTTAAAAACAGCTGAAAACAGCATAAAACTGCATAAAATAGCGTGCTGTAACACGCCATGGCATAGAATGGTGCAAAAAAACGGCCAAAAACACCATAATATGGCATGTGAAAAAAAATGACCGAAAAGCAAGGCTATAGTATGGCAAAAATGTCAAAAAATGACATGTCTTAAAAAACAGCTGAAAACAGCATAAAACTGCATAAAATAGCGTGCTGTAACACACCATGGCATAGAATGGTGCAAAAATGCCAAAAACACCATAATATGGCATGTTGAAAAAATGACCGAAAAGCAAGGCTATAGTATGGCAAAAATGTCAAAAAATGACATGTCTTAAAAACAGCGCTAAAAACAGCATAAAACTGCATAAAATAGCGTGCTGTAACACGCCATGGCATAGTGGTGCAAAAAATGGCCAAAAACACCATAATATGCATGTTGAAAAAATGACACGAAAAGCAAGGCTATAGTATGGCAAAAATGTCAAAAAATGACATGTCTTAAAAACAGCTGAAAACAGCATAAAACTGCATAAAATAGCGTGCTGTAACACGCCATGGCATAGAATGGTGCAAAAAACGGCCAAAAAACCATAATATGGCATGTTGAAAAAAATGACCCAAAAAAGCAAGGCTATAGTATGGCAAAAATGTCAAAAAATGACATGTCTTAAAAACAGCTGAAAACAGCAAAAAACTGCATAAAATAGCGTGCTAAACACGCCATGGCATAGAATGGTGCAAAAATGGGGCCAAAAAACACCAATAATATGGCATGTTGAAAAATGACCCGAAAAGCAAGGCTATAGTATGGCAAAAATGTCAAAAAATGACATGTCCAAAAACAGCTGAAAACAGCATAAAACTGCATAAAATAGCGTGCTAACACACGCCATGGCATAGAATGGTGCAAAAAAGCCAAAAAACACCATAATATTGCATGTTGAAAAAATGACCCGAAAAGCAAGGCTATAGTATGGCAAAAATGTCAAAAAATGACATGTCTTAAAAACAGCTGAAAACAGCATAAAACTGCATAAAATAGCGTGCTGTAACACGCCATGGCATAGAATGGTGCAAAAAATGGCCAAAAACACCATAATATGGCATGTTGAAAAAATGACCCGAAAAGCAAGGCTATAGTATGGCAAAAATGTCAAAAAATGACATGTCTTAAAAACAGCTGAAAACAGCATAAAACTGCATAAAATAGCGTGCTGCAAACACGCCATGGCATAGAATGGTGCAAAAAAAACAGCCAAAAACACCATAATATGGCATGTTGAAAAAATGACCCGAAAAGCAAGGCTATAGTATGGCAAAAATGTCAAAAAATGACATGTCTTAAAAACAGCTGAAAACAGCAGCATAAAACTGCATAAAATAGCGTGCTGTAACACACGCCATGGCATAGAATGGTGCAAAAAAAATGCCAAAAACACCATTATATGCATGTTGAAAAAATGACCCGAAAAGCAAGGCTATAGTATGGCAAAAATGTCAAAAAATGACATGTCCCAAAAACAGCTGAAAACAGCATAAAAACTGCATAAAATAGCGTGCTGAAACACGCCATGGCATAGAATGGTGCAAAAAATGTACAAAAACACCATAATATGGCATGTTGAAAAAAATGACCCGAAAAGCAAGGCTATAGTATGGCAAAAATGTCAAAAAAATGACATGTCTTAAAAACAGCTGAAAACAGCATAAAAACTGCATAAAATAGCGTGCTGAAACACGCCATGGCAGAAATGGTGCAAAAAAATGTGCCAAAAACACCATAATATGGCATGTTGAAAAAATGACCCGAAAAGCAAGGCTATAGTATGGCAAAAATGTCAAAAAATGACATGTCTTAAAAACAGCTGAAAACAGCATAAAACTGCATATAAAATAGCGTGCTGTAACACACGCCATGGCATAGAATGGTGTGCAAAAAATGCCCAAAGAAACACCATAATATTGGCATGTTGAAAAAAATGACCCGAAAAGCAAGGCTATAGTATGGCAAAAATGTCAAAAAATGACATGTCCAAAAACAGCTGAAAACAGCATAAAACTGCATAAAATAGCGTGCTGTAACACGCCATGGCATAGAATGCAAAAAAAATGCCAAAAACACCATAATATGGCATGTTGAAAAAATGACCCCGAAAAGCAAGGCTATAGTATGGCAAAAATGTCAAAAAATGACATGTCTTTAAAAACAGCTGAAAACAGCATAAAACTGCATAAAATAGCGTGCTGTAACACGCCATGGGCATAGAATGGTGCAAAAAAAAACGCCAAAAACACCATAATATGGCATGTTGAAAAAATGACCCGAAAAGCAAGGCTATAGTATGGCAAAAATGTCAAAAAATGACATGTCCCAAAAACAGCTGAAAACAGCAAAAACTGCATAAAAATAGCGTGCTGTACACACGCCATGGCATAGAATGGTGCAAAAACGCCAAAAACACCATAATATGGCATGTTGAAAAAATGACCCGAAAAAAGCAAGGCTATAGTATGGCAAAAATGTCAAAAAAATGACATGTCTTAAAAACAGCTGAAAACAGCATAAAACTGCATAAAATAGCGTGCTGTAACACGCCATGGCATAGAATGGTGTGCAAAAAAATGGCCAAAAACACCATAATATTGCATGTTGAAAAAATGACCCCGAAAAGCAAGGCTATAGTATGGCAAAAATGTCAAAAAATGACATGTCCAAAAACAGCTGAAAAACAGCATAAAACTGCATAAAATAGCGTGCTGTAACACGCCATGGCATAGAATGGTGTAAAAATGTACAAAACACCATAATATTGCATGTTGAAAAAATGACCGAAAAGCAAGGCTATAGTATGGCAAAAATGTCAAAAAATGACATGTCTTTAAAAACAGCTGAAAACAGCATAAAAAATGCATAGAAATAGTGTGCGTGCTGACACACCATAGCATAGAATGTTGTAAAAATGGGCCAAAAACACCATAATATGGCATGTTGAAAAAAATGACACCAAAAAGCAAGTCAAGTCATGGCAAAAATTTTGTCAAAAAAGTGCATTATCACAAAACATACTCTGCCTCAAGGGCTTTAAAGCATACAAATCCTTCTGTCCTTCGATCCTCACATCAGCTAAGTGAAGAACTCCCGAAGAAATCTGCATGTTGAAAAAAATGGCAGAGGAAAAGCAGGCTCTTTCATGGACGGACAAAATGTGCAAAATGATGTCTTAACTAGAAAATGCTGAAATTACAGTTATGAAAAAAGGAATATAAAAAGAGAGTGGGGAGCCAGGGGCATAGAATGCACAAAAATGGAAAAAAAAATGGCATATTACAATGACGATAGGCATGTTAAAAAAATGCATTTATGATAAGCATGCAATGTTATGGCAAATATTGTGGGTGAAAAATAAGCGTCCCAAAAACAGTGATAAGTGGAGGCGTGTCTCATAAAACTGGCATGAAATAGAAGGTTGCGTTAAGCATGCATATGGCATCAGCGCAACCATAAACCCACAACACAGGCGTATGCTTGCAAAAGAAGGACCACAACAATGGCAACACCAAGACCACAATCAAGGCGAGTCGGGGTACGGTATCAGTGCAGCCACAGCATAGCATGACCCAAGGCAGGGTCACAGCACACCACAGCTATCACCAGGATCAGGGGCAGCCAAAATGCAGCCAGGATCCGGAGAAATGTTGAAAAATGAGCAGGCAAGGCTATAGTACTGGCAAAGATGTCAAAAGTTAGCGTAATGCAGTAAAAACATGAAAACGTTTTCAGATGGAGGGCGCAAGAAATAGCGTGCTGAAAAAGCGCCAGGCATAGAATGGTGCAAAAAAACGACAAAAAACACCATAATATGGCATGTTGAAAAAATGACCCGAAAAGCAAGGCTATAGTATGGCAAAAATGTCAAAAAATGACATGTCTTAAAAACAGCTGAAAAAACAGCATAAAACTGCATAAAATAGCGTGCTGTAACACGCCATGGCATAGAATGGTGCAAAAATGTACAAAAACACCATAATATGGCATGTTGAAAAAATGACATGAAAAGCAAGGCTATAGTATGGCAAAAATGTCAAAAAATGACATGTCCAAAAACAGCTGCTAAAAACAGCAAAAACTGCATAAAATAGCGTGCTGTAAACCTTTAGTCGTAACACGCCATGTTTTTGTTGTTTTCGGTCTGTCTGGGGCGGGGTTATTTCTGTAAACAACCATAGCTTTGATGCTCATGTTGAAAACGGCCCTCCATGAAAAGCAAGGCTCATAGTATGGCAAAAATGTCAAAATCAGGAATGTTTCTTAAAAGCCAGCTGAAAACTGTGCCTTTTAAAATGTCGTCTCTAGCGTGCTGTTCTGTGGCCATGGTGGTTGGGTGGGCAAAAAGGGGGGTACAGTTCACCATAATATTTTGCATGTTGAAAAAATGACATGAAAAGCAAGGCTATAGTATGGCAAAAATGTCAAAAAATGACATGTCCAAAAAAAAGTTTGATTTAAAAATAAATGTGCATAAAATAGCGTGCTGACTCATGCCATGGCATAGAATGGTGCAAAAACGGCCAAAAAACACCATAATATGGCATGCTGAAAAAATGACCCGAAAAGCAAGGCTATAGTATGGCAAAAATGTCAAAAAATGACATGTCTTAAAAACAGCTGAAAACAGCATAAAACTGCATAAAATAGGGTGCTGTAACACGCCATGGCATAGAATGTGCAAAAAATGGCCAAAAACACCATAATATGGCATGTTGAAAAAATGACACGAAAAGCAAGGCTATAGTATGGCAAAAATGTCAAAAAATGACATGTCTTAAAAACAGCTGAAAACAACTTAAAACTGCATAAAATAGCGTGCTAACACACGCCATGGCATAGAATGGTGTAAAAACGGCCAAAAACACATAATAATATGGCATGTTGAAAAAATGACCCGAAAAGCAAGGCTATAGTATGGCAAAAATGTCAAAAAATGACATGTCTTAAAAAAGCTGAAAACAGCATAAAAACTGCATAAAATAGCGTGCTGTAACACGCCATGGCATAGAATGGTGCAAAAAAATGGCCAAAAACACCATAATATTGCATGTTGAAAAAATGACCCGAAAAGCAAGGCTATAGTATGGCAAAAATGTCAAAAAATGACATGTTTTAAAAACAGCTGAAAACAGCATAAAACTGCATAAAATAGCGTGCTGTAACACGCCATGGCATAGAATGGTGCAAAAAATGGCCCAAAAACCATAATATGGCATGTTGAAAAAAAATGACCCGAAAAGCAAGGCTATAGTATGGCAAAAATGTCAAAAAATGACATGTCTTAAAAAACAGCTGAAAACAGCATAAAACTGCATAAAATAGCGTGCTAACACACGCCATGGCATAGAGTCCAGTGCAAAAAATGGCCAAAAACACCATAATATGGCATGTTGAAAAAATGACACGAAAAGCAAGGCTATAGTATGGCAAAAATGTCAAAAAATGACATGTCTTAAAAACAGCTGAAAACAGCATAAAACTGCATAAAATAGCGTGCTAACACTACACGCCATGGCATAGAATAGTGCAAAAATGGCCAAAAAAACACCATAATATGGCATGTTGAAAAAAATGACCCAAAAAAGCAAGGCTATAGTATGGCAAAAATGTCAAAAAATGACATGTCTTAAAAACAGCTGAAAACAGCATAAAACTGCATAAAATAGCGTGCTGTAACACGCCATGGCATAGAATGGTGCAAAAACGGCCAAAGAAACACCATAATATGGCATGTTGAAAAAAAATGACCCAAAAAGCAAGGCTATAGTATGGCAAAAATGTCAAAAAATGACATGTCCCAAAAACAGCTGAAAACAGCATAAAACTGCATAAAATAGCGTGCTGTAACACGCCATGGCATAGAAGTGCAAAAAATGGCCAAAAACACCATAATATGGCATGTTGAAAAAATGACAGAAAAAGCAAGGCTATAGTATGGCAAAAATGTCAAAAAATGACATGTCTTAAAAACAGCTGAAAACAGCATAAAAACTGCATAAAATAGCGTGCTGTAACACGCCATGGCATAGAATGGTGCAAAAAATGGCCAAAAACACCATAATTATTGCATGTTGAAAAAATGACCCAAAAAGCAAGGCTATAGTATGGCAAAAATGTCAAAAAATGACATGTCTTAAAAACAGCTGAAAAACAGCATAAAACTGCATAAAATAGCGTGCTGTAACACGCCATGGCATAGAATGGTGCAAAAACAATGTAAAAACACCATAATATGGCATGTGAAAAAATGACCCGAAAAGCAAGGCTATAGTATGGCAAAAATGTCAAAAAATGACATGTCCTTAAAAACAGCTGAAAACAGCATAAAACTGCATAAAATAGCGTGCTAACACGCCATGGCATAGAATGGTGCAAAAAATGGCCAAAAACACACCATAATATGGCATGTTGAAAAAATGACCCGAAAAGCAAGGCTATAGTATGGCAAAAATGTCAAAAAATGACATGTCTTAAAAAACAGCTGAAAACAGCTAAAACTGCATAAAATAGCGTGCTGTAACACGCCATGGCATAGAATGCAAAAAACAAGCCAAAAAAACACCATAATATGGCATGTTGAAAAAATGACCCGAAAAGCAAGGCTATAGTATGGCAAAAATGTCAAAAAATGACATGTCTTAAAAAACAGCTGAAAAAACAGCATAAAACTGCATAAAATAGCGTGCTGTAACACGCCATGGCATAGAATGGTGCAAAAAACAGCCAAAAACACCATAATATGGCATGTTGAAAAAAATGACACGAAAAGCAAGGCTATAGTATGGCAAAAATGTCAAAAAATGACATGTCTTAAAAACAGCTGAAAACAGCATAAAACTGCATAAAATAGCGTGCTGTAAACACGCCATGGCATAGAATGGTGCAAAAAAATGGCCAAAAACACCATAATATGGCATGTTGAAAAAATGACCGATGAAAAGCAAGGCTATAGTATGGCAAAAATGTCAAAAAATGACATGTCTTAAAAACAGCTGAAAACAGCATAAAACTGCATAAAATAGCGTGCTGTAACACGCCATGGCATAGAATGGTGCAAAAAATGGCCCAAAAACACCATAATATGGCATGTTGAAAAAATGACCCGAAAAGCAAGGCTATAGTATGGCAAAAATGTCAAAAAATGACATTGTCCCAAAAACAGCTGAAAACAGCATAAAACTGCATAAAATAGCGTGCTGTAACACGCCATGGCATAGAATGGTGCAAAAAACAGCCAAAAACACCATAATATGGCATGTTGAAAAAATGACCCGAAAAAAGCAAGGCTATAGTATGGCAAAAATGTCAAAAAATGACATGTCTTAAAAACAGCTGAAAACAGCATAAAAAAACTGCATAAAATAGCGTGCTAACACACGCCATGGCATAGAATAGTGCAAAAACAGCCAAAAACACCAATATATGGCATGTTGAAAAAAATGACCCGAAAAGCAAGGCTATAGTATGGCAAAAATGTCAAAAAATGATGTCTTAAAAACAGCTGAAAACAGCATAAAACTGCATAAAATAGCGTGCTGTACACACGCCATGGCATAGAATGGTGCAAAAAAAATGGCCAAAAACACCATAATATGGCATGTTGAAAAAAATGACCCAAAAAGCAAGGCTATAGTATGGCAAAAATGTCAAAAATGACATGTCCCAAAAACAGCTGAAAACAGCATAAAACTGCATAAAATAGCGTGCTGTAACACACGCCATGGCATAGAATGGTGTAAAAAACAGCCAAAAACACCATAATATGGCATGTTGAAAAAATGACCCAAAAAGCAAGGCTATAGTATGGCAAAAATGTCAAAAAATGACATGTCTTAAAAACAGCTGAAAACAGCATAAAAACTGCATAAAATAGCGTGCTGTAACACGCCATGGCATAGAATGTGTGCAAAAAATGGCCAAAAAACCATAATATGGCATGTTGAAAAAATGACCCAAAAAGCAAGGCTATAGTATGGCAAAAATGTCAAAAAATGACATGTCTTAAAAACAGCTGAAAACAGCATAAAACTGCATAAAATAGCGTGCTGTACACACGCCATGGCATAGAAAGTGCAAAAAAACAGCCAAAAACACCATAATATGGCATGTTGAAAAAATGACCCGAAAAGCAAGGCTATAGTATGGCAAAAATGTCAAAAAATGACATGTCTTAAAAACAGCTGAAAACAGCATAAAACTGCATAAAATAGCGTGCTGTAACACGCCATGGCATAGAATGGTGCAAAAAATGGCCAAAAACACCATAATATGGCATGTTGAAAAAATGACCCGAAAAGCAAGGCTATAGTATGGCAAAAATGTCAAAAAATGACATGTCTAAAAAAAACAGCTGAAAACAGCATAAAACTGCATAAAATAGCGTGCTGTAACACACGCCATGGCATAGAATGGTGCAAAAAACAGCCAAAAACACCATATTATTGCATGTTGAAAAAATGACCCCAAAAAGCAAGGCTATAGTATGGCAAAAATGTCAAAAAATGACATTCTAAAAAAAACAGCTGAAAACAGCATAAAACTGCATAAAATAGCGTGCTGTAACACGCCATGGCATAGAATGGTGCAAAAAAGCCAAAAACACCATAATATGGCATGTTGAAAAAATGACCCGAAAAGCAAGGCTATAGTATGGCAAAAATGTCAAAAAATGACATGTCTTAAAAACAGCTGAAAACAGCTTAAAACCACATAAAATAGCGTGCTGTACACACGCCATGGCATAGAATGGTGCAAAAAAATGGCCAAAAACACCATAATAATATGGCATGTTGAAAAAATGACCCGAAAAGCAAGGCTATAGTATGGCAAAAATGTCAAAAAATGACATGTCTTAAAAACAGCTGAAAACAGCATAAAACTGCATAAAATAGCGTGCTGTAAACACGCCATGGCATAGAATGGTGCAAAAAAAATGCCAAAAACACCATAATATGGCATGTTGAAAAAAAGACCCAAAAAGCAAGGCTATAGTATGGCAAAAATGTCAAAAAAATGACATGTCTTAAAAACAGCTGAAAACAGCATAAAACTGCATAAAATAGCGTGCTGTAACACGCCATGGCATAGAAAATGGTGCAAAAAAATGCCAAAAACACCATAATATGGCATGTTGAAAAAATGACCCGAAAAGCAAGGCTATAGTATGGCAAAAATGTCAAAAAATGACATGTCTTAAAAAACAGCTAAAAACAGCATAAAACTGCATAAAATAGCGTGCTGTAACACACGCCATGGCATAGAATGGTGCAAAAAACGGCCAAAAACACCATAATATGGCATGTTGAAAAAATGACCGAAAAGCAAGGCTATAGTATGGCAAAAATGTCAAAAAATGACATGTCTTAAAAACAGCTGAAAACAGCATAAAACTGCATAAAATAGCGTGCTGTAACACGCCATGGCATAGAATGGTGCAAAAAATGCCAAAAAACCATATAATATGGCATGTTGAAAAAATGACCCGAAAAGCAAGGCTATAGTATGGCAAAAATGTCAAAAAATGACATGTCTTAAAAACAGCTGAAAACAGCATAAAACTGCATAAAATAGCGTGCTAACACACGCCATGGCATAGAATGGTGCAAAAAATGCCAAAAACACCATAATATGGCATGTTGAAAAAATGACTAAAAAAGCAAGGCTATAGTATGGCAAAAATGTCAAAAAATGACATGTCTTAAAAACAGCTGAAAACAGCATAAAACTGCATAAAATAGCGTGCTGTAACACGCCATGGCATAGAATGGTGCAAAAAATGGCCAAAAACACCATAATTATTGCATGTTGAAAAAATGACCCGAAAAGCAAGGCTATAGTATGGCAAAAATGTCAAAAAATGACATGTCTTAAAAACAGCTGAAAAACAGCATAAAACCACTGCATAAAATAGCGTGCTGACACACCCATGGCATAGAATGGTGTGCAAAAAAACGGCCAAAAACACCATAATATGGCATGTTGAAAAAATGACCCGAAAAGCAAGGCTATAGTATGGCAAAAATGTCAAAAAATGACATGTCTTAAAAAAAGCTGAAAACAGCATAAAACTGCATAAAATAGCGTGCTGTAACACGCCATGGCATAGAAATGGTGCAAAAAAAAAACAGCCAAAAACACCATAATATTGCATGTTGAAAAAATGACCCTAAAAAGCAAGGCTATAGTATGGCAAAAATGTCAAAAAATGACATGTCTTAAAAACAGCTGAAAACAGCTTAAAACTGCATAAAATAGCGTGCTAACACACGCCATGGCATAGAATGGTGCAAAAATTACAAAACACACAATAATATGGCATGTTGAAAAAATGACCCGAAAAGCAAGGCTATAGTATGGCAAAAATGTCAAAAAATGACATGTCTTAAAAACAGCTGAAAACAGCATAAAACTGCATAAAATAGCGTGCTAACACACGCCATGGCATAGAATGGTGCAAAAAAAAACAGCCAAAAAACACCATATTATTGCATGTTGAAAAAATGACCCGAAAAGCAAGGCTATAGTATGGCAAAAATGTCAAAAAATGACATGTCCCAAAAACAGCTAAAAACAGCATAAAACTGCATTAAAATAGCGTGCTGTAACACGCCATGGCATAGAATGGTGCAAAAAAAAAACAGCCAAAAACACCATAATATGGCATGTTGAAAAAATGACCGAAAAGCAAGGCTATAGTATGGCAAAAAATGTCAAAAAATGACATGTCTTAAAAACAGCTGAAAACAGCATAAAACTGCATAAAATAGCGTGCTGTAAACACGCCATGGCATAGAATGGTGCAAAAAACTGTCACAAAACACCATAATATTGCATGTTGAAAAAATGACCCGAAAAGCAAGGCTATAGTATGGCAAAAATGTCAAAAAATGACATGTCTTAAAAACAGCTGAAAACAGCATAAAACTGCATAAAATAGCGTGCTGTAACAACCATGGCATAGAAGTGCAAAAAAAACAGCCAAAAACACCATAATATGGCATGTTGAAAAAATGACCCGAAAAGCAAGGCTATAGTATGGCAAAAATGTCAAAAAATGACATGTCTTAAAAACAGCTGAAAACAGCTTAAAACCGCATAAAATAGCGTGCTGACACACGCCATGGCATAGAATGGCAAAAACAGCCAAAAAACACCATAATATGGCATGTTGAAAAAATGACCGAAAAGCAAGGCTATAGTATGGCAAAAATGTCAAAAAATGACATGTCTTAAAAAAAGCTGAAAACAGCATAAAACTGCATAAAATAGCGTGCTGTAACACACGCCATGGCATAGAATGGGTGCAAAAAACAGCCAAAAACACCATATTATTGCATGTTGAAAAAATGACCCAAAAAGCAAGGCTATAGTATGGCAAAAATGTCAAAAAATGACATTTCTTAAAAACAGCTGAAAACAGCATAAAACTGCATAAAATAGCGTGCTGTAACACGCCATGGCATAGAATGGTGCAAAAAACAGCCAAAAACACCATATTATTGCATGTTGAAAAAATGACCCCGAAAAGCAAGGCTATAGTATGGCAAAAATGTCAAAAAATGACATGTCTTAAAAACAGCTAAAAAAAACAGCATAAAACTGCATAAAATAGCGTGCTGTACACGCCATGGCATAGAATGGTGTAAAAAAAGCCAAAAACACCATAATATGGCATGTTGAAAAAAAAAATGACACGAAAAGCAAGGCTATAGTATGGCAAAAATGTCAAAAAATGACATGTCTTAAAAAAAGCTGAAAACAGCATAAAACTGCATAAAATAGCGTGCTGTAACACGCCATGGCATAGAATGGTGCAAAAAACAGCCAAAAACACCATAATATGGCATGTTGAAAAAATGACCCAAAAAGCAAGGCTATAGTATGGCAAAAATGTCAAAAAATGACATTTCTTAAAAACAGCTGAAAACAGCATAAAACCTGCACTGCAAAATAGCGTGCTGTAACACGCCATGGCATAGTGGTGCAAAAAAACAGTACAAAAACACCATAATATGGCATGTTGAAAAAATGACCCGAAAAGCAAGGCTATAGTATGGCAAAAATGTCAAAAAATGACATGTCTTAAAAACAGCTGAAAACAGCTTAAAACTGCATAAAATAGCGTGCTAACACACGCCATGGCATAGAATGTGAAAAAAATGGCCAAAAACACCATAATATTGCATGTTGAAAAAATGACCCGAAAAGCAAGGCTATAGTATGGCAAAAATGTCAAAAAATGACAAGTCTTAAAAACAGCTGAAAACAGCATAAAACTGCATAAAATAGCGTGCTGCAACACGCCATGGCATAGAATGGTGCAAAAAAATGCCAAAAACACCATATTATTGCATGTTGAAAAAATGACCCGAAAAGCAAGGCTATAGTATGGCAAAAATGTCAAAAAATGACATGTCTTAAAAACAGCTGAAAACAGCATAAAACTGCATAAAATAGCGTGCTAAAACACGCCATGGCATAGAATGGTGCAAAAAACAGCAAAAAACACCATATTATTGCATGTTGAAAAAAATGACCCGAAAAGCAAGGCTATAGTATGGCAAAAATGTCAAAAAATGACAGTCTTAAAAACAGCTGAAAACAGCTTAAAACCACATAAAATAGCGTGCTAACACACGCCATGGCATAGAATGGTGCAAAAAACGGCCAAAAACACCATAATATGGCATGTTGAAAAAAACACCCGAAAAGCAAGGCTATAGTATGGCAAAAATGTCAAAAAATGACATGTCTTAAAAAACAGCTGAAAACAGCATAAAACTGCATAAAATAGCGTGCTGTAACACGCCATGGCATAGAATGGTGCAAAAAAAACGGCCAAAAACACCATAATATGGCATGTTGAAAAAATGACCCGAAAAGCAAGGCTATAGTATGGCAAAAAAACTGTCAAAAAATGACATGTCCCAAAAACAGCTGAAAACAGCATAAAACTGCATAAAATAGCGTGCAGTAACACGCCATGGCATAGAATGGTGTAAAAAACGGCCAAAAATGTCATAATAATGCATGTTGAAAAAATGACCCGAAAAGCAAGGCTATAGTATGGCAAAAATGTCAAAAAATGACATGTCTTAAAAACAGCTGAAAACAGTTAAAACTGCATAAAATAGCGTGCTGTAACACGCCATGGCATAGTCCAGTGCAAAAAACAGCCAAAAACACCATAATATGGCATGTTGAAAAAATGACCCAAAAAGCAAGGCTATAGTATGGCAAAAATGTCAAAAAATGACATGTCTTAAAAACAGCTAAAAACAGCTTAAAACCACATAAAATAGCTTGCTGACACACGCCATGGCATAGAATGGTGTAAAAACGGCAAAAAAAACACCATAATATGGCATGTTGAAAAAATGACTCGAAAAGCAAGGCTATAGTATGGCAAAAATGTCAAAAAATGACATGTCCCAAAAAAAGCTGAAAACAGCATAAAACTGCATAAAATAGCGTGCTAAACACGCCATGGCATAGTCCGGTGCAAAAAACAGCCAAAAACACCATAATATGGCATGCTGAAAAAATGACCCAAAAAGCAAGGCTATAGTATGGCAAAAATGTCAAAAAATGACATTTCTTAAAAACAGCTGAAAACAGCATAAAACCGCATAAATTAGCGTGCTGTAACACGCCATGCATATAGTCCGGTGCAAAAAAACAGCAAAAAAACACCATAAATATTGCATGTTGAAAAAATGACCTAAAAAGCAAGGCTATAGTATGGCAAAAATGTCAAAAAATGACATGTCTTAAAAACAGCTGAAAACAGCTTAAAACCACATAAAATAGCGTGCTAACACACGCCATGGCATAGAATGGTGCAAAAACGGCAAAAAACACAATAATATGGCACGTTGAAAAAATGAACTGAAAAGCAAGGCTATAGTATGGCAAAAATGTCAAAAAATGACATGTCTTAAAAACAGCTGAAAACAGCATAAAACTGCATAAAATAGGTGCTGTAACACACGCCATGGCATAGAAGTGCAAAAAATGGCCAAAAACACCATATTATTGCATGCTGAAAAAATCACCCGAAAAGCAAGGCTATAGTATGGCAAAAATGTCAAAAAATGACAGTCTTAAAAACAGCTGAAAACAGCATAAAACTGCATAAAATAGCGTGCTAACAGTACGCCATGGCATAGTCAGGTGCAAAAAACAGCCAAAAACACCATATTATTGCATGTTGAAAAAATGACCCGAAAAGCAAGGCTATAGTATGGCAAAAATGTCAAAAAATGACATGTCTTAAAAACAGCTGAAAACAGCATAAAACTGCATAAAATAGCGTGCTGTAACACACCATGGCATAGTCCAGTGCAAAAAACAGCCAAAAACACCATATTATTGCATGCTGAAAAAATGACCCACGAAAAGCAAGGCTATAGTATGGCAAAAATGTCAAAAAATGACAAGTCTTAAAAACAGCTGAAAACAGCTTAAAAACCTGCATAAAATAGCGTGCTAACACACGCCATGGCATAGAATGGTGCAAAAACGGCCAAAAACACCATAATATGGCATGTTGAAAAAATGACCCGAAAAGCAAGGCTATAGTATGGCAAAAATGTCAAAAAATGACATGTCCCAAAAACAGCTAAAAACAACTGATAAAACAGCATAAAACAGCGTGCTGCAGGACGCTATTGCATAGTCCGGTGCAAAAAACAGCGAAAAACACCATATTATTGCATGCTGAAAAATTGACCCGAAAAAGCAAGGCTATAGTATGGCAAAAATGTCAAAAAATGACATGTCCCAAAAACAGCTGAAAACAGCATAAAACTGCATAAAATAGCATGCTGTAACACGCAATGCCATAGTCCAGTGCAAAAAATGGCCAAAAAAACACCATAATATGGTAAGTTGAAAAAATGACCCGAAAAGCAAGGCTATAGTATGGCAAAAATGTCAAAAAATGACATTTCTTAAAAACACCTGAAAACAGCATAAAACTGCATAAAATAGGGTGCTGTAACACGCCATGGCATAGTCTAGTGCAAAAAATGGCCAAAAACACCATATTATAATATGGCATGTTGAAAAAATGACACGAAAAGCAAGGCTATAGTATGGCAAAAATGTCAAAAAATGACAAGTCTTAAAAATAGCTGAAAACAGCTTAAAACCACATAAAATAGCATGCTGACACACGCCATGGCATAGTCCAGTGCAAAAAACAGCCAAAAACACCATATTATTGCACGTTGAAAGAATGACCCGAAAAGCAAGGCTATAGTATGGCAAAAATGTCAAAAAATGACATGTCTTAAAAATAGCTGAAAACAGCTTAAAACCACATAAAATAGCATGCTAACACACGCCATGGCATAGAATAGTGCAAAAACGGCCAAAAACACCATAATATGGCATGTTGAAAAAATGACACGAAAAGCAAGGCTATAGTATGGCAAAAATGTCAAAAAATGACATTTCTTAAAAACAGCTGAAAACAGCTTAAAACCACATAAAATAGTGTGCTGTAACACGCCATGGCATAGTCCAGTGCAAAAAACGGCCAAAGACACCATAATATGGCATGTTGAAAAAATTACCCAAAAAAGCAAGGCTATAGTATGGCAAAAATTACAAAAAATGACATGTCTTAAAAACAGCTGAAAACAGTTCAAAACTGCATAATATAGCTTGCTCATACAAACCATGGCATAACCCGGTGCAAAAACGACCGAAAACGCCATAATATGGCATGTTGAAAAAATGACCCGAAAAGCAAGGCTATAGTATGGCAAAAATGTCAAAAAATGACATGTCCCAAAAACAGCTAAAAACAACTTAAAACCACATAAAATAGCTTGCTGACACACACCATGGCATAGAATGGTGTAAAAACAGCCAAAAACATCATAATATTGCATGTCGAAAAAATGACCTGAAAAGCAAGGCTATAGTATGGCAAAAATGTGAAAAAATGACATGTCTTAAAAACTATTGAAAACAGCGTGTATCAGCACGCTATTTTATGCAGTTTTTCAACTGTGTCCAGCTGTTTTGGGACCATGTCATTGTTTGGCATTTTAAGCCATACTATAGTTTTGGTTTTGGGTCTTCTCTTTCGATATGCCATTTTATGGTGTTTTTGGCCGTTTTTGCAACTTTCTTCGTAATGGCGTGTCATGACGTTGAAAAAACAGTTGACAGTACGTGGTATTTTATTAATTTTTTTTTTTAAGTTATAATATACTGATCAAATGTTATCATTGCTTTAACTATGTACAATACTTTGAAGTTTTTATGAGTTTTTAATGAAATGCGACAACATGACTTATGATGGTATCAACAACATATCGTACTGGGTTTTCATGATATACTTTACTGTGACGTTTTTGTCAATTTTTAAATGATGAATTTTTTATCTTATTTTCATCTTTTCAATGACATACTATACTCTGACACTTTAATGATACATGATCTGAAGATCTATTCAGTTAATTGTTGAGTCCAAGCGTTTGTTTGTGCCAAATTTTCAGCACTTAACTAAAATCTATACTATTCCCCTAAAAAGTGTTCTTAAGATATCACGTTCAAAAGAAGGAGCGTCACAGATACGTATGGACAGACGTATTGACGGACAATGTGGATGTGGATTTGTATGGACGGACGGACAAGCCAAAAACGTAATGCCTCCAGCCTTGGCTTTCACTGGCCCAGAGGCATAATTAGCCGTATCGTCAAAATGATCGACAACGTCACACAATCCACATCTTAATGCCATTGAAAATTTATTGTGATATCTGATAGTTTACATTAGAGTGAAAACAGACATGTGACATGGCTTTACTAAGACAGAATGCAAAGCAATGTAGTCAAATAAAAAGCATATAATATTTTGTTTTAAATTTAGGAAAAATAATAATAAAACAGGCACGACATATAGCCATTATAAATACAACATGCTTCAGACCTTAAACTGTAGTTTAACAGTCCTAAGAAAAGAACTTGTACAGTCTTTTCCCCTGCATACCCATCTTGCCTTTGATCAACATCCTTTCAGGTATGTTTTTTTAGAAAGTAACAGAGCTCAAAAAGTAAGAGGCCAGTGTCACAATAAAAACAAAAATAACAATAAAAAGTAAACAGTTTTTTCAGCAGCAAATATCTACATTTTTCTTCCAGGCTGCTTTGACAAACATTCTACAGAAAGACAATGTCATACGCGACAGGATTTCTCCTCTTTAATTTTGGTATCGCAGTTAAAATGTCCAGGAGACGCTCGATCCCCGGCTTACTTTCCTGCCCACTGACACATGACACTGATGCATTCGATAGAACCTGGTTCTTATTTGGTACAACACCGGCGGTGACACTGGCAACTGCTTTTTGTTGGTTCGACTAAAACTGATCGAAGGGAGAGTTTAGAGGCTCTGCAAGCGACCGCTGCTGGCGCCAACTTTGAGGTCCTTTGGAGGAACTGGCTGTTTTTGTGTAACCGTCGGTCCATTCAGTAACAATTTAAGAGGACGTAAATGTCTTTAAGGTCAGATTTTTGTCATCAGTGCCGTTTGTTTAGTTTTAACTCGAACATTTTATCAAATGGCCGAGTTTCGACATTGATGTGTTCATCATGTTGGCCGATAAAGGCCAGATAAAAGCTGCATCGCAATTCAGGAGCTGCAACCTTCGGAAAGGACGAAGCCCTTAAAAGTGAGTCCTTCGGAAGAACTGAAGGCCGATGTTGCCTCAGGAACATGAAACCAATGGTACATTCAGGCGCCCCTCCTCTACTCCTCAAGTCAATTGAAAATTGACAAAATAATCACACTACAAAGTCCATTTGGTAGCTGTTGAGCACTGACAGACTTATAGGCCCCTGATCAGACAGAGTGTATTCTGCAACCTGTAAAACTGTCAGCTGTCTTAGCTTAAACACTACTTTGCTGTGAAGTAAACGCATAGATCTGTACCTTAAAATCTGCATGGAAAAAGGAAAGCTGAAGGACATGAATTTGACGCTTTTTTGCATTTCCTAGAATAGCGAAGGAATAATCCACCTTACTCTGCGTCTGACTGGCTAACTCTCACATTCTTAATGTAACCAATCCCACTCCTCTTGCCTAAACCTACCAATCCAAGCAAAGAAGGCAACAAGTACGAGCAAATCAAAGGGAGAGTAGAGTGAGCGATTTCTTTGCTATCCTAGGATTTGCAAATTTGCCTCCAGGATTGGTTACAGGGAAACGAGATCTGTGAGACCCCGGGAAAGAGGGGAAATCAAAGAGAGTACCATTGGCTGCTCCAGGAGCTTTGCCTGGATGATGGTCGGTACGAAACTTATTTTGGGATGAACGTTGGACAATCTGACAATCAGCTGTCAATTGTGAGGTCTGATAACGGCTGGTAAAACTTTACAAAGTAGTCGAGGCTAAAGTTTGTTCAAATATGTCAACAACGAGAAAAAAACACTAATTACATTTCGGCATTTTCCTGCTTTGAGTCGATGTGTTCAGGGCGCTTCTGCAAAAACACACCGTGCTCAGCAACGCAAAAAGACGTCCCAGGTTGCTGACACATCCTGTCTAATCAGGACATACGCAAACGCAGATGAGCTCTCTAAAAAAGCGGCATATTTGAACAAATACAGTTACAAAGTCCCATTGGCTGGGAAAAATCGTAACATGATCGAACACTCAAAAACAGCTGCTAAATGGACCTTTTGAGATTATTTCATCAACAGCTGTTTTCAGGGCCAAGAATGAACTTTCAGTCTCAGTAGTTTTTCAAGTTTATCACCAGGAAATGGCTGACAAAGTGGTGAATACCGAGTCGTAAACTCAGTTCATGAAATGTAGCCAGTTTAACAGAAAATCAATGAGGTCACGTTGTACTTTCCAGACTTTACAAACTGACTAAGGCCGCTTGAATGAACCATTTTAAGAGACATCGGTGATTCACGGTGTACTGGAGTGCACTTTTACATCACTGAAGCCACTAGGCGTCTGCATAAATAAGAATTTCAGCTGCGGTTGCTCTTCGAAGAACAAGCGTGCAGTGGATTGTGGGACATGGAGTGCTGCATTTGAAGGAGTGTTTTTAAATGAAACAGACAATATTTGACCTGTTTAGAGGTTTGAAATGCAAACTTTAAAGGATGCAGCTTCAGAACTGAGATGCAGCAACAAGTGGCTAACATTATCAAACCTATAGATCAGAGAAGTAACAGTTAAGTTTTGGTGAAAACCAGCACGAAAATTAATAAATTCTCACAAAATAAAATCAGATACTCACAGCCAGCTTTGCTTAAGAACATAGGACCTCCAATATGGCAGCCAGAAGGTGCATTTCATCACCTGAAAGCCCTCTACACAGGAGACTGACTGTGGTGGCGAAAGGGTCTTGGTAAAGGCTCTCCCTGCGACATGGTGGGAGATTCCAGCTCGCCCTCAACGTCTACATGGCTCAGCAGAGACCTAAACATCGGCCCTCTAACGGGCTCTCACCACACAAGCTAAATAAACAAGCTAACAGAAAAAAAAATCCAAAACGAAATAGGGATAAATCACTTCCAAACAAACTAACCTGGCTCTCGACCTCACAGATCACCGGGAGAGAAACCAAACAGCTGCAAAAGAAAAAAAGAAAAACAGAACAAATGAAAACACTTCCAAACCAAAAAAAAAAGGAAAAACAAAAAGAGAAATAAACTGTCTGAGGAAAAGAAACTAAACATTCACTTTTGTGTGCAGGCGTGCATGTGGGCTAATACACATGCACACACACACATACAGACACACACACATACAGACACACACAGCCAGAGGTACAGTGAACAAAAGTGCTTCAAGTTGGGGAAGTAAAAGAACTAACCCAGTAGAAATACGTATAAAACCTTAAATATGTTACTTTATGTACAAAAACTGTAACACGGGCCAATATCTCAGCTGTTTATGTCTTTATATTTTCAAGTAGGTATCACTGCTAACTAGTAAGGGTTTGCATTGTCATCGTTTTTAGGATAAAAGGTCGTGTGATCTGACTGACCTTGCCGGCAAAGTAATCAATCACTGCTGTTTTTTTTTTGTTTGTTTTTTTTTTAAATCTCTCCCATCCCGCCCTGCCCCACCTCCACCATCTCATTTTCTGTCCTTCTAATAAAAAGTCAAACAAGCCCTGGGCATCCAACATATTCCAGACCTCCTATTTATACTAAATAATATACTGAATATCTGTCTTTGCACCTCTAAATCTTAAAAATATAAGTGTGTATGTATACCAAGTCTCTTGTCAATAAAAGAAAAACAAAGGGAAGAGCTCTTTGAGGATTTTGGTGTTTTTCTGAGGGCCACTTTTTTTGAACCAGAAGGGGGGGAAGACACATCGGTTCACACAAAGATTTTCGGAGTTATGCACTGCACAACAGAAAAATAACAGGGGAGGCTGTTCATGTTTTGAAGAGGCACAAGATTCATACGGCTTAGAGGCAAATCATAAACGCTCTGTGAGAGAGAGAGACGGAGAAGCGTATAAAGTGCAAAAGACCTACGAGAGCGGGAAGGAAATGGCGGGATTTCTAAGATAGCAGCAAAGAATCATGGGAAACTTTTCTCAAGCAGAGGAAAAGCAGAATTTGGTGAAACCTGAGAAATTTGGCTGGATTTCTGAAAACGATATATTGGAAACAGGTTATGAGCAACAAGAGAAGAAATGACCCAAAAAAGCAAGAAATTACTAAAAAAGTATGAGAAAATTACCTTGCGATTAGCACAACAAAAAAAAAAACAAAGGAAGGTGCTTGAAAATGATATAGTTTTGTAAAATAATTTAAAATACATAACTAAGATAATTATAAATATAGTTTACTGGACACATTCCCCTAGCTTTTCTAAAAACAGTTGCTTGTAATTTGTAGGTGACTTCTCGCCAAGTTGCTCATTGCCTTTTTTCTCATATTTTTAAAAGAAATCAAGATATTTTCCTCAGAATTCGAATGTTTAAATACTTGGTAAAGTGTGTGCACAGGGCACAAGAAAATTGATGTTGCTCCAGGTTTCAGGAGTTAATTTAATCAGTTTCAAGGGTTAATTCAAATGATTAAGAAGCATCTTAAGAGAAACGACGAAAACCCCTCCAACCGTCCAGGTCAAACTTTCTTTCCGTCCGCAACAATCTGTCTGTGAGAAGGCCATTTTAAAAAAACAAAAACTAAGAGTTGAACGTTTGCCTCTAAACTGCGATGAACCAAAGGCCTCTGCAAAGTGCAAACGAAGTAGCATCGTTCAAGTATGTCACTGTGTAATGCGTGACCACACACACTCACACACACACACAATGCATATATACACACGGTCATATGCATATATACATATGTGCATGACGGCAAATATAAATTCAGAATCCATGTTCCAATATCTACGTACTACGAAGATTTTCATAGTATTTATGGATATGTCATCATGTGTGTATATATATTCATATGTGTCTCTTATTGTTTCATTACTAGACAATGGAATAATACAGTCTGCCCTGATGCTTTATGACATGTGGCCACTGATGTCAGGTTCTCCGGTCTAGAAGTATTTCTGCTCCTTTTTATATCATGGTACTGCTGCAAAATGGGACCAGCCACAATCGCACTTATCCAAACACTACAAATATTTATATATCTATATATGTATATATTTATATGTATATATATATATATAATAAAATGTATATATATAACCATTTATGCCCAACAAATAGGTGCTGCTTCTAATGTATTTTGGGTGCTGAAAAGTACCAGAAAGGGGGGGGATATTAAAAATATTCATAAGAAAGAAATAAAAGATAAAAACTAGGAAAAAAATAGGAATAAAATCCCACACTACTGCAATCCCATCCTTTGCCACTTAAAAAAAAAAAAAAAAAAAAGCAAGATGCTGCTACATATTTGTAACTACAATAAACTCCCTTTCCCCTCCGTTCCTCACCCGTCCCTGATTGCTCATTTGGACATTAGCAAAGAAAAGCATGCTCAGCTATAGGCAGAGATACAACAGGCCGAAAAATAAAAATAAAAACAACTAAAACAAAGATGACAGACTTGACAAGGAAATAAAATGCTAACCAGTAACATCCATCTGCCATCAAACCAAAAAACCTTACCAAACCAGAAGTTAAAAACTAGAGCAAATAACATTAAAATAATCATCGTCCATCTCGCTCGGCGGGCCAAATAAAGAAAATGTCCCCTCGGTGAAGTCTATCTCTGTTCGCATAGTGGTCGCCATTATCACCACAATCACTTGTAAGCGTGGTTCGGTGGGGGAAAGGGGTGAGAGTGAGCGGGTGGATCAAACCTGAAAAGGTCCGGCGCTGCGAAGGAGAACACACAATCTTTAACGACTCCTGTGAAGTGATTTTTCAACAGTTGCTCCACTTCCTCGTTTTTTTTTTTTTTAAAGTCATTTGTTCTGTTCAGTTTCACGATGAGCGGGTGTGTGTGTGTGTGTGTGTGTTTGTGTGTGTGTGTGTGTGTGTGCACGTGAAGGAGGCGAGCGGGTTGTGGAGGTTTTTTTAGTTTTTTTTGTAGAGGGGGTTCTGGGGAGGAGGGGTCAGGGTGGTCGATGGTTGTCGCTCCTCGCAGTTCAATAAAGAGCATTCCAAGGTCAGAGAAAGAAAAAAAAGGAGCGTCACTCCCATCCGTTGTCCTTGATCATGTGAGCCAGCTCGATGATGAACTTTCCCTCTTTGTACTTTTGACTGCTCTCAAATGCGTGTTCCTTAAAAACAAACAGAACAGAGAGAAAAACCAGTGAAAAGCAGTGGTGGAATTACAAACCCCAATTCCAATGAAGTTGGGACATTGTGTAAAACGTAAATAAAAACAGAATAAAATTATTTGCAAATCCTTTTCAACCTATATTTAATTGAATACACTATAAAGACAAGATATTTAATGTTCAAAATGATGAACTTTATAGTTTTTTTGCAAATATTCACTGAGGACACTAATTGTTGAAGCTTTGTAGGTGGAATTATTTCCCATTCTTGCTTGATGTACGACTTCAGCTGCTCAACAGTCCAAGGTCTCCGTTGTTGTATTTTGCGCTTCATAATGTGTCACACATTTTCAGTGGGAGAACTCTTTTACTACGAAGCCACGTTGTTGTTACACGTGCAGAATGTGGCTTTGCATTGTCTTGCTGAAATAAGCAGGGACGTCCCTGAAAAAGACGTTGCTTGGATGGCAGCAGATGTTGCTCCAAAACCTGTATGTACCTTTCAGCATTAATACTGCCTTCACAGATGGGCACTAACACACCCTCATAGCATCACAGATGCTGGCGGTTGAACTTTGCGCTGATAACAGTCTGGATGGTCCTTTTTCTCTTTGGCCCGGAGGACACGACGTCCATGATTTCCAAAGACAATTTGAAATGTGGACTCGTCAGACCACAGCACACTTCTCCACTTTGCGTCAGACCATCTTAGACGAGCTTGGGCCCTGAGAAGCTGGCGGCGTTTCTGGGTGTTGTTGATATATGGATTTTGCTTTGCATGGTAGAGTTTTAACTTGCCCTTGTAGATGTTGCGACGAATCGTGTTAACTGACAATCGTTTTCTGAAGTTTTCCTGAGCCCACGTGGTAATATCCTTTACAGAATGATGTCAGTTTTTAATGCAGCCGGTGAAGGATCGAAGGTCACGGGCATTCAATGTTGGTTTTTCGGCCTTGCCGCTTACTTGCAGAGATTTCGTCTTTTGGACTTTTGGATTTTGGACTGTAGACGATGAAGTCCCTAAATTCCTTGCAAGTGGTGAATCTCGCCTCATCCTTGCTTGTGAACGACTGAGCCTTTCCGGGATGCTCCTTTTATAGCCAATCATGACACTCACCTGTTTCCAATTAACCTGTTCACCTGTGTAATGATCCAAACAGGTGTTTTTGGAGCATTCCTCAACTTTCCCAGTCTTTTTTTGGAACGTGTGGCAGGCATCAACTTCAAAATGAGTGAATATTTGCAAAAAAAGGTTTAAAGTTTAGCAGTTTGAACATTAAATATCTCGTCTTTATAGTGTTTTCAATTGAATATAGGTTGAAAAGGATTTGCAAATCATTGTATTCTGTTTTTATTTACATTTTATACAAAATCCCAACTTCATTGGCACTGGAGTTTGTAGTATTTTACCAGTTTTGATAATTATGCTACTTTCTACTTCTAATTTTGGAAGTATTGTACTTTTCATTCCACTACAATTATCTGACAACTTTTATATAGTGTAGAAAATTAAGATTTTTGCACACGAGAGTTTATAAAATATGTTTTTTTGTTACCAACTACCCAACAGTTCATAAAACTACAGCTGAAATGATCAATTGGGTAAACAATTTGTTAAAAATTAAACAAGTTAGTTCCGATCAAGCAATTTGATTGGTTGAGAGGCATTTCGTGAGTGCTACTATACAGTACAACATCACTGAGACTTTTAACTCTGCATGTATCACTCCGCTTCACAGCTGTTCCAAACCGTTAATTAGGCAAACATTAACAGTTGGTGTTTATCTAACCTTACTGTGGATTGTATCTGTGTGTAGAGTGAGGAAATCTCGTTTGACCGGTATCATCGCTCAAAAAATACGTGAGCAAATTCCGCCTCATGCAAAAGCTCTCTAACTGCAGCCCAGGAGGGACCACCAGGGAATATCGCCGTTCCCTGGGAGTAAACCAGCTGTCACAGATGTTACGAGGATGTGCAGTGAGGCAGGGACACACTGGTCTTACACTAACCGCAGCCTTAGAGACATCGACATACACGAACTGTCTGATGCTGGACCCCAGGTCACAGCAGTGAGCGGACACACGCTGGACCGACGAACTGTCTGATAAAACCAACTCATCTGAATCACACAGGCCGCCAAAGTTTCTGTTAACTGTTACTCTTATTTCACTGGAAACAAAGAGATAAATGTCCATGATACTAAGCAGCTGGTCTGTGCATAACATGCAGACTTGGCTTCAACGGATCAGCAAGTTAGTGTGCAGGAAAATGTTTGTGCGTTGCTAGGCAACAGCTGTCACTTCCAGTGGCTGCAAAACAATTTGTGTCAGTGAAGGCAAAAAATCATTAAATAATCCATCAAATAATAGTCTGTTCTCGCTTATTACTTTCAACTAATAAATGGCACTTGTTGAACTGTCGTATAAAACCAATATCACATGAGAGGGAGTGTTGTTATACTGTATATCATCACGGCTGTGACCAAAATCACAGCACTCCCTCTCATGTGATATTGCTTAATTATTTGATCGATCCAGCTTCAACTAATCAAATCAATCAAAAGCAACTAATCCTGAAACGTGAGGTTTGGGTTTTTCTTTATCTAAATATCTCTCAGGTAGACTCTGATTTCTGAATGCTTACACCTGTTGATTAAATTATCCTTTATGTATAAGTTTGTTTCATCACAGGTTTGTCTGTAACTTCCTGAAGAAGGCTGGACACCGAAGCGCGTCGAGGAATTAATAGTTTTTAATTTTGTTCTACTTTGGTTCCTTCCTGTTTTTTTTCCTTCAAACTATTGTCACTGATTTTACTTTGGTATCATTTCTCCCACATGGAGTAACTCTCTGAAACATTTCTGTGATGCTGAAAAGGTTTTAGATGCTTTTATGTAAATCACTGAGAACTCTTAAAAAAATGCATTTTCTAAACACTGCAGAGGAGGCGCACAACATGTAATAAAGAATACAATAACCCAGCGGTGAATTTGATCTTGAGTCAAACAGGCAGGAAGACAAATATACATTTTTTCATCCGGCCTCATAATTATCTGAGAGAAGCAGGAAGTCTAGAGACGTGGGAGGGAAACAAAAAGCGCTTTTTAAGAACTGCAAATGAAGCGCTCCTCCAGTGACCAAATCACCTCCTTCTAATGTCTCAACTTCCTGTCTGACAACACATCTCCTGAGTGCTGTATGATTTCCGGCATGCGTCCCAGTCCTGCTGAGCTTCAGGAGAATCAAGGATGTCAATGTGCGTCTGCGTCTTTGATTATTTGCTCAGCTCTGCTTTGCCTTGTAAACCAGCTCTGCCCTGTTTTGCTTGCGGGGGCCTTTCGGAGACTCTCTAATTGTTTTTGTCACTGAAGCAGCGTCTTTAAGTGAGTCCCTGTCTTATACTTTGTTCAGTTATTTTACACCCTTCTATAGTCTTTTCAGACAATTACTGGGACAAGCCTCTTCAAAATGGATTGACATTTAATCACTGTAGACTCTCAGAGGTACCAGTCTGGCTGTCTGCAGCCAACCTTTCGGCACTGTAATTATCTCGTGCTCTAGGAGACCACAGATCTGTGAGCCTAAACACAACCCTGAGCAAAAAAACCCATCACCATGGCATTAACAAGCAATGCTTTAATGAGAGAAACCTTGTTCCTTTGACCTGTAATGGCATCGTTTGTCCCCTCGCAAAGCCGAGAAACCACATCGTGGTGCAACAGCGCAGCGGCGGCCGTTAACTGCCGCATCAAGACGCATTAGGATGGGAGAGTACAAAGGGCTCGGGCGAAAGTTTAAAGGGACTTACATATTTCCAACCCAGGGTGGTTTTACAGTTTTCACAGTAGATATCAGCCACAGCATGTAAACCCGTGAGGAGTACCCGCTCCTCAGCTGGCCCGCAGCCGACATTCACCCTGCAGGGGAGAGAGGAAGTGGAGAAAAGGTCACGGAGGTCAGGGAGAGCAGAAGAAGAAGAGCTGATATCTTTTATTTAAAAGGTCCAGTGTGTCAAATTTTTTTTATCTACATTTTGCCAAACCTCAACAGCCGTGACAATGCATCCCAAATCCCCAAAAAAGTCGAAAATCTCAGAGGAAAATAGAGAATTTAATAGTGCGTGTTTGCTTTCACCGCCAATGCTGCAAAGCTGTAAAGTGCCAAATAATGATAAATATTCTATTTCACACCTATAGTATGTATATGACCAAATTTTATCACCTTAACTACAAGGCTCAAATGTGTTTTGTGGAATTTTTTGGGGCCAAAAATGACTCTTCTGATAGTAAAGGTTGCCGACCCCTGGCTTAGACGCCCAAAAACTGTAAGAAAATAACTGTGAGAAAGTATAAAGTGGAAATGGAAATAATTTAGTGCCAACACTTCAAAAGTGCACTTAAATACAGAACTAAAATGATAAATATTTATCTCCTCAGATTTTGTTTTTTTCTGGAATTTTTTTCATACATTTGTACTCTTACTGCATGAGAAACACATTTTGACAAATATTGCAGTATGAATCTGGAGTTTAGTGATAATGGTAATTTTTGCATTCCACTGTCACTAAAACAAAAGGAAATAATGTTATTTTTTGGGCATGTTCCCTCAGGTTTGGAATATAATTTGCAGGTCAGGTCATCTCTGTAGCACCATAATGGTATGTTGTGACACATTTGACTTTTATTAACCCTTTAACACCTGGACCGTCATCAGTTTTCTTGCATTCACACGTCTTTTACAAGCACTGAAAAAACAATGTCTTGGTTTCTTTTAAAAAACATATTTTATTTCAAACAATTAAAGATAACAATAAAAAAAGAGTCTAAATCAGGGAAACAATACAAGGAAAGTGTCTGAAAAGGTGCTGCAAGAAACTAGGAAAAGTTGATAAGAAAATGACCTGAAAATCTGTTGTTTGTTTAGCTGTTTTAAAAGAGAAATATAATTATCAGAAGTGTATTACAAATAGTGGGAAAATCATTTGCTACAATAATTATAATAATTATTTTTACATATTTAAAATGACGTAAATATGTACACGTGTTTGTATATTAGCACCTATTTTTTCAAGTCATTCCCTTTTTTTTTGCTAATTTTATGGTCATTTTTTTTCTTTTTACAGATTCCGTGCTTATTTTGAGCAATTTCTTGTCAAGTTGCTCATTACCTTCTCAGATTTTTCTCCTCTTTTTTCAAAAAAGAAAATTGCTCAGGTTTTAAAGGGTTAAACGATTGCAGCTCCTGTGATTTGGATATTGCATTTGGCCATATTGCCATTTTGATGATAATTCAACTAACTGTGCAGCCATATTTCTTATTGCACATTACACCTCTGCCTTTGAGTAACCACTGTGCTGCTGATTTGCCTTGAATTAAAGGAAATGCCACAGAAATTGTTATATGTAACCAAGCTACATATAAAAATCTGCAAAACTTTTATTTTACCACCAAATATATCTGGTTTTGGGCTTAATGTCTTTTTTTTAACCAGCAAAGCATTAAAACATTGTTGGCTGGATTTCACACTGTGGCATGATTGGAATGATTTATTTGGACTCCAGAGCCTGTCGAGTGCTTCTTTCATTCAACTCACTCTGACAGGTAGGAACAATGTAATACAGAGCCGGGTGGCACAAAGCAGTTGCAGCGTGACACCTGAAAATGTCTCAGACCTCTCGGGGAGGGCGAGAAACTTCTGTGCGGTTCATCAAGACTGAGAGCCAATGCCCAAAAACCAACCAAGCAAGAAATAAACCACTAAAAGAGGTTCACGGTTTTAAAGGGATGGATGTTAACCAGCAGCTCCCTGAGCTTCGACTGAAACGAATGTCTTTTGGATGTCTAGGTTACATTTAAACTTCGTTTCGGAAGCTTTTTAAGGACCTGAGTTGCCTTAAAATTAGTGCTGCATGATTAATCCAAAATAAATCACAATCTCGAATCATATGTTTATGCAATTTCATTTCTAATGACACTTGAGATGTTTTTTTTTTTAATTTAAGAGAGTTTTAAGTTGAAGTCAAGCATTTTAATTAATTTTGTCTGTTACAAGCTCTTCCTTAACAGCAAACATCTCAGACATTGTTATTTAACTTGAGCATCTAAGAGTGTTTTTGTTGAAAAATAAGAGTCGTGTGAGAGAATTGTGATCTCACATCTAAGGGAGAAAAATTGCAAATTGCAAGAAATAACTAAAAGGTGACAAGAAAAAATAACCTGAATATAACTAAAAGACAGGATAAGAGAGAGAGAGAGAGAAATATTAGAAAATAATTATTTAAAAAATAACTAATTAATTTATAATTATAAATTTGAATTTAATTATATTTAAATTTTTGGCACTTTTTTTAAACGCCCTTTATTTTTATTTTTTTACCATTTGGCTTGTCTTTTTATGTTTGCTTATTTTCAGGTAAGCTTCTTGTAATTTTTTTTCTAATTCCTTTCTTATTTGGGGGTGATTTCTAGTTAAGCTGCTAGCTGCCTTCCTACCATGTGTTTGAACGCGATGACGCCAATTTGCTCAGGTTTCAAGGTTAAGACACATTAAACCTCAAACTGCTCTTTCCATGGGTGTTTATATGAAGAGTTTATGTGAATTTTACCTCAATGTGCTGTGTTTTTGACTTTTTTGTGGTTAGGAAAGAGACTTGTAGCTCCGTCTGCCTTTTCATTGTTTTAAGTTTTTTGCATTAAAGCATAATTTTGACATGGGTGCAGCCAAACAGCTGCACAAAAAAACAAGTGTGAAAGCATGTCAAAGGTGCAGGTGATGAGGGGTTAATTGAACTCTGGTTTATACTTGAACAAATGCATGTTGTGTGAACTTGTTTTTTTAAACTCCATCCAACAACAGAGCTGCTTGTGAGTCCATGTAACTTTTATTTACAAGCCCTGGAGCACTTGTAAATTACTGTGTGAACCCGAATAAATGCACAGAAAGAGCAACAAAGCAAAGTTTTCCACTCTGGAGAAATACGGTGTAGGTGTGGGTATCATACTTACACTGAATTAAACAGGTAGGCTCTTCCTTGACTGCCTTGAAATGACTGAAAGGAGATAAAGAGAGAGAGAAAATCATGTCAGTAGACGATACATAGCTGCACCACACCACTGACTACAAGAATGTGAGCAACTGACGCCCTGGGGTGCTTTTCTCCCAGTAACTGCTGTGCATACTTGTTCTTCCACCTCGTCGAGGTTCCCACACACACGTTTGGCTGGAGGTAAGAAATAAAATGAGGCTCAGGGAGGCGGAAAAGTCTGAGCGAGTTTATCATCAACACGTCTAATTTTAATGATGACGAAAGAGATGTTGTTTCTCAAGAACTGAAGCTGGACATTCATTTCCTTGTTGCTCATTGTTAAATCAGACCAGAAAAAATAAACTCAAACTTCGACATTTCTTGCAAATTCGTAACTTTCTGCAAAAATATTGACTAGAAAATCATGTAAAAGGGTGTTGCCATGTTTAGAAAAACTCAAAATACAGGCCGAATGATGAGTTTTAAAATAAAGTAACTTGCCAAAATCAACGAAATTACACAAAATCTGATGTTTTGTCAGCTGCAAGCTCAAGATGTCAAGCTTCATTGTTGACAAGCAGCATTTCAGATATTCAGTGAATTTGCAGAACAACAAAGCAGCTTCTACAGCAGCGACTAACAGCTGATAGGAGAGGAGACTTTAATGCCTGAACAATGACGAGAATCCGAACGCTCTGAGCGAAATGTCAATAAAAACACAGCCAAGATGCAGTTGGTTACTAAGTAAATTGTACACACACACACACACAGCTGATAACAATACTGATGATTTAATGATCCTGTTAAAACCAAACACACGCTGAAAACCTGTTAGCTCAAATGCACAGTGGGATAAGTATGTTAAAAGTCCCCTGTGGAGTTCTTCTTCTAAACAAATACTGTTCTGTTTACATTCAGTGTCCCAGTGTGTGTGTGTGTGTGTGTGTGTGTGTGTGTGTGTGTGTGTGTGTGTGTGTCCTTGAGGCGTAACAAATGTGTTTTAATGCATTTCCTTCCAAATGAGGCTGAAATTAAGATGCATGTCTCTGCAGATCTATGCAGAGAAAAGGTGTTTTGGGTAATCGCATTTTGCAGAAAAGTCATCTTGCACACCAAAATCTTGTCCTCAGATGACACCTTTGGACAGAGCCAAAAGACAAAAACGAATCCAAAATTTCAAGTCCAAATATTCTACTGGGAACAAAAAGGATAGGGGAAAAAAATGCAAGCACTTCATTGAAAAGTTGGATTTCAACATGGGATTTAGAGAAAAAATACGATAAAATGTTTGCTACTCTAAAAACAAGAAGTTGGAATATTGTTATCAGTGAAAAGATTTCCACAAAAATGACGACGGAAATGAAAAACAAAAACGGCATTTCAGTCTATTCTATAAAAGATATACAACATCATGGACTCAACCCCTTTATTCTTCTCTGCTATTCCAGTTTAAACCTGAAACATTAATAAGTATAGTACATTTATTTTGAACAAAGTGATGAAGAAAGTTCTTCACAAAGAAATTAAAAGTTCAGATTCATACAAGAAATGATAATAAATGTATAAATAAGTTGACACACAACACAAAAATCCATCATGTTGTCGTGATGAGTGTGGGAGGTTAAAAAAATCGGTGTCTATAAATAACCTGCTGCCCGCCACTGAGTCCACACATGACGTTACTGTATATTAATGTAAACAGAGAGCAGTAAAGCCGTCACAGTGGGTGACGACAGAGCCTGCCAGGCTTCTCTCCTCCGGCCCCGTCATCCTCGGCCGGCAGACAGGCCCCAATCGGCTTTGCTTTTTCCATTGCAAATGAGTGCGGCAGATAAGTTTGTGGCTGCGGTTGAGGGCGCTGAGCTAATACCGCCTAATAGGAGCACCAGCTGCCTCCTCCTCCTCCTCCTCTGCTGACCACAGCCACCACCAACACCACCACCACCACTGAGGCTCAGGGGACGATTTGTTTAAGCATTTGTCAGAACTGTAAAAGTTTTATTTGAGATAATGGGTTTGGCTTGGAACTCATTCAAGAGCAGCAAGAGGAAGAAACAAAGAGGATCATTATTATTTTCTCTGCCCCCCTCCTCTGATCGCTGTAGGTGCTGATGTCTCACTGTTACATCCCCCGAGCTCATTGTTTGTGTTTGAAGAAAAGTCTGCACACACGTACAGTCGAGAGCCAAAAGACATGTGACCTTTAGCTGTGCGAGGGAACTAGGTCGGTCCCCGTGGAGTCAACAACAAGTCCTCGCCACAGTGTTTATCGTCCAGGGAGGGGGAGGAGGGGGTTACTCCATGTGACAAGAGCTGGGTGTCATATCTGAGCTTCACTGTGGCTCAGCCATCAACTTAACCACTGGCAAAAAGGGACGGCTCCGTCTCTCGCTGCCCTTATCTGTTTCCCACAGTCTATTTTTAATTTGGCAGCGTTTTTGTCTCCCTACCAGAGCTGCTTCGAGCTTCACCGTACTGTAGATCACTGGGCTACAAAAAACCCCAAAAAACATCAGGAGGCAGGAGGATGCTTGTCACATAACCTGTTAAGAATCTGCAAAATCCTACAAGATCAGTAAAAAAATTATAAATTTGGATCATGTTTTTTTGAATGCAGACAGCAGCCAGACAGCTTTCGGGGGCTGCACTAACCCCCTCCAGACTCTCAACAATCCTATTAGACAGCCCGACAGGATCCTGCAAGGATTGTTTCCAAAATGTAAGAGCAGAGAGAGAATCATTTGCAGGCTGGAAGAACTCCCACAGGTTTTTTTTCTTTTGCTGCTTAATAAAACATGAGCAAACCGGGAGTGTGGTTACCGAGCTCGTTTTCCTTAAGCTGCTGCAATTGCATTTGTTTTAAAACGTTTGTTCCCAAGAAATGAATTCTACAAAGCAAATCTCAAAATCCCTGAATCCTCTTGACCACGCGGGACTGAAGGGAACAATACCTCGTACAGAGAAATCCACTCCTTCAGCCAAACGCACAAAATACAAATCCAACCCTGAGAGGCAAATATGCTTCAGCTGCAGACAGCGAGTGAGATCTGCGACGGTCTCACAGACATACTGAATCTGATTTCAACAAAATTCACCAAAAAATGGGGGGTTATTTTTGGCCCTTGAGAAATAAAGATTAACTTGAGGCTATTAACAAACCTGCTGAGGTCGACTTTTACCATCTGTCTCAACAGATGCCTGACTGGGGTAGGTGAGGGTTCAACTCCAACTTAAATGCATCCACTTAAACCCAAAAAGCTATATTTAAATTCAGGTTAAGGGGAGTATTTTAAAGGATTAAAGGTCTGATATTCAGTCTTACACTATGTTCTGCAAAGCTTTGATGTAAAATCCATTTACGTAAGTACACCAACGATATTTTGAAAGGCCTAATCCTTATTGACCATATGTGAATAATTCACGAACATAATGTTGTTTAGGGCCAGGTATCATTTCAAAAATTACAATACCAGTACCAATACCACTACTCTTGAAGTCAAATGAAAATTCAGCTGTGTAAAATGCCACCAGACGCCAAGCGTGTAGCACAGTCATACTTTCTAATGTTTTGGTGGCATCTTGGCACGCTTACAGAATTATTTCACTCATATTAAACTGGGCCTTCTCTGCAGCAGAGACATGCCAGACAATGACCAGAGAAAACAGAGAAAAAGACCGTGGCATTGGCTTCTGTTCAAAAGGATGAAAAGCTACAACTACCAGAATGCATCAGACCAATAAACGCTCAACCAAAATGTGGGACAACAGTCTGATTTCGAGTAACAGCTCCAAGAGCCGGCGAAACAACACTAAATGACATAAGGAGGGATACCTAGGCACTAGTTAGATTGAGGGAGGTTTACCACAGTTCATCTACACATACTACCTTCATTGTTTTTATACAAAGCTAGTTAAAAAATTGGCAAAGTATCCCCACTTGGCAGTATCATGGTATTACTGTATACTATGGTATTTGGAAATTCTGTAGGTCTGATTTTGCCATAAATACAGCCACTCAACTTTCTACTAAACCTGTTGAATTGTAGTGCACAGCACGCGCCACCAGAGCTCAGTCTCCAATCTCTACTGGGGGATCAGGCAGCTGAGCTGAAAGAAACTGTGACACCTAATGGTGGAGGGATAAGTGAAAGGACTGTCAACAGCCGGCAGCCAACAGGGAGAGACAGTGAATGTTTTTGCATTTAACTTGGTGAATTAAGGATTAATTTTGACCAAACTAGAACTTGTTTAACGCTGCACACTTATATTGTCATACACCTTATATCCCAGTAAAATTTCAGGGGAGTATAAAGATATGAAATATTATTAAAAAAATAAAAACAAAACAACTCCCTCACAATCTGACACGTGAAAAAATGTCAGTCTTAAAAGAAATGGCATATCTGTCCTTTGTCAGGTTATGTTCATTAAGCGTTTTTGTGTGCTAAAAAAAAAAGCTAATTGGCACTAACCACTGCACTATGTGTAGCTGAGACTATTTAGACATGTATCAAAATATTAGACAAAGTGTCAATTTAATCTACTGGAAGTGCTAGAAGAAAACATAGGAAGAAACCAAAGTCACCCTGTAGGTTTCAGTGTGCAATTTTAATCCATCCTATTCTTGTTGAAATGTTTCACTTTGGACTAAAGTGGTGCACCGACTGAAGCCCCTTTGCTGGCGTAGCTTCTACATAGTTTAATAAAACCTTACTGACCTTTAATACACTTGGTTTAATTACGATATTAAGCGTTGGCGGGGGGGCAGTAACAAATTGACTGTCACGGTTACGTCAGTCACATGTACACCATAAGAGCGCTGGCAAACTTCCAGCTGGAAGAAGAAGAAGAAAAAAAAAAAAGCCCAAAAGGAAGTGCGTCTGTTATTAGCGAGAAAAGAAAAGTGTGATCAATCCATTAGAGGGGCTTCCATCAGTCTGATGGGTGGGACGAAGCCAAGGTGCTGAATAAAACACTCAGCCTCCTCCTCAGTATTCAGGCCGTGTCGTCCCGCTCCAGGACCACGTTCACACTGCAGGCCTCCGCTCTCAAAAGTGCCGCTCACACTGATATCTGATTTCAGGATGGTGCTCCTATCTGCTGCAGGATGTAACCCGTATTATCTGATAAAAATATGAACTGACGGCGATGGTGAAGAGATGCGGCGTGCTCAGGATGACAATGACAACAGATGTCGGATCTGATTTTGTGCCTGCGCTTCTTGTTTTCAGCATGTTTTGGGAAAAGGTTGACTGAAATAAAGTCAGCGATGATGTTTAACTTGTCCTTCATGCTGACGGAGCTTCGTCCAGTTGACCGTTCACTAGTGATTGTGCAATTACAGCTTAGAGACTGTGATGGGACAGTGTGCGTGGGGCTGTAGTTAGACGGATACTCTAGACTTAGAGAAAACCTTTCTCAAAAAAGAAAACCTTTCTCAAAGTCTTCTCAAAACAAAGACTAAAAGTTTTAGAACCTGGTTATTTCATTTGGTTTTGTCAGCTCTAAAGATCACATGCCTTGCAGTAGTAATCTCGCAATATTTTCATGGCCTAAGGAACAGAATCAGGGTTCCTGCAGGTATTTCAAAAGCCATAAAAACAAGCTGAAATCATTCATCTAAAAATAAGGTTTTAAATACAGTAAAATGTTCAAAAGACATGGGAAGTAGGATTTTTATGAATCCTTTTTTTTCTGACATTGCATCGTAAAATCTGAAAATATTTGGTTACATCTATTTTTTTAACAATTTATGAAATGCCTCTTGCATTAAAGGGGTTGCTCACCCAAAAATTACAATTAAGTCATTATCTAATCACCCTAATGCTTATAGAAAGAAGTTTTATAGTCTACAAAACACAACAAGAATTTCATGTAGTGTTTAAAAGACTCATCTCGCAAACAACTGAAGCAAATGGTGACTAGGATTCAAATGTTGAAACAATCCATAATAAAACCAAAAAATGTCCCCATACTGCTCGCCATAAGTGTCCTGAAGCCCCGATGTGCCAAGTTGTTTTGAAAAACATCACCAGCGTTTTTGGCCTTGTTGTAGCATTGAAACTGTTGATTCACATTTTATAGACATAACAGCTGATCAATTAACAAAGAAAATAATGGGCAGGTTAATTGATAATGAAAGATGAAGCAGTCTCATAAATTTAAGGTTTTTCAGGGAATTTTACTGCAAAAAGAAAACTTTCATTCAAGTCTGCATCAATAAACTGTCTTTTGTAAGAAGCATATTGAGTGTAGTGGTTGAGGGCAGGAGGGGAGGAGGGATACTGTGCCTGCCACACTTCCTTCTGGCCCGTATGCTCAGGTTAATCCTCTCTTTCGGGCTGCTCCATCTGCATCTTTACTCGCCGGCTGGCATGCCTCGAAGACTCGACGCATAAGCTCGGGGAGGGGAAGTTTTTTTATACCTGGCTCAGGAGATTTCCAGCACTCAAACTGCAAACTGTGGGGAGAAATCTGCCAGAGCCTGCAGAGCTCCTCCAAAACCTCGCTTTGTTAGCACGGGAACTAGTTTATCATTTTTCTTACTCTTTGCACAGTGAAGAAGTTTATAACAAAACCCAGTGCTGGATCTTCACTTTGTAAATTTCACATGAGATGAAAATCAAACACGGGCAGGGCGCGTGGCCCTTGGCAGCATGTAGTGGAAAACACCAGACTACGGTGTCATCTTCTCCTAAGTAACATAATCGGCTTAGAAGGGTTGATGCTGAGGACTGGTGATGCTGCCTTGGACTACTGAACACACAAATGCTAACGAGGTGTGGCAGATAATAGAGAGCTTATTAATAGATCTGTGGGCAGCGTGCTCAAAATCAATATCAAGATATTAATAAGAACAGTTTTCAGATATTATTTTATATCATAGTGTGCAAAATAAGATACTAAAACGCTGAAATGATTACTCAAACAAAATAATTTCATTCTTTTGTTACAGCGTCTTAAATGTCCAGTGTGTAGGATTTAGAGGGATATATTGGCAGAAATGGAATATAATGTAAAAAATGTCGTCTTCAGTGTATAATTACCTTAAAATGAGAATTTTTGTGTTTTTGTTACCTTAGAATGAGCCAGTAATATCTATATAGGGAGCAGGTCCTCATCTACAGAGAGTACTTTGTTTCTACAGTAGCCCACAAACACTGACTCTGAACAGGGCCATTTGAGTTTTTGTGTTTTGTAGTTATCAGCCCCTCCACTGCAAGCTGAATAATGTAAAAAACAACAACCAAAGAACAGTTTTTTTCAACATTAAACTGCTTTATCCAACGTTTTTTTCCGATTTAAATCACCTGGTAGACTGCTTTGGAGAGGAGGAGACCTCTGAGGATAATTTAGCTTCTGGCAGAAAACCTCTTGAACGTCTCGCAGTAAGTTATCAGAGATAAAGGTGAGCACACATTAAGATGTGGTGGGCGAGTGGCCCCGTGTCTGACATGCAAAACAGCATCAAAGATAAAACGATTTGCAAAGTGAAACTGCTTTTTCAGTGTTTTTACTAGTTTAAAACACCAGGTTTGGGTTTTTTGGGGGGATTTTTTTGTAGAAGAAGAGACCTCTGCAGATAATTTAACGTGGCACCTCCTGAGCAGCGAATACTTAAGGTATCCTAACCTTGAGAAGTTTCAGCTGGTTGCAATCTGCAATTCTCACCGCTAGATGCCACTAAATCCCCCTAAATCTAGGACGCCGTTCTTTTACTGTGTACTAAGCAGTAGGGCGATATGGCCTTAAAATAAAATCTCTGTTCTTTTCACACCAAACCCGATTTACGATTTTAATCAATTTTTTCCCCTTCTTTAAAACAAACTACAAATGACAAAGAAAATACTCAAAACAAGTTTTGCTTTTAATATTAGCAGTGAAAATTAAAGGCAAACTGAATTTCATGATTTTCACTGAATCTGCCTCTCAGTCTGCTCTGATGGATCTATCGATCAGCTGTGTGATCAGCCAGGTGTGGAGTTTGTCTCTGCAGGAAAATACACCACCACTCACTTCTGGTGGGTCATAAGTGATAATTGAGGGGCTATACTTTGCTTTTCTTTTTAAGAAAATCCTGCAGAGTATTACTTTAAATGTGAGTATTTGAGTATTTCTCCGTTTTATATCATTAATTTAATATCTTTGGGTTCTGTACTGTCTGTTGGACAAAAAAAATCACTTTGAAGATGACTTCCATGTTTATTTATTAATTGAAGCTTGTAATAATTTTAATATCATGTTGATTTTAATGATTCATTTTATATTTTCTTTTTCTTAAGCTACGTTTAAGAAAGAATGACAAATAAATCTACCTCTTACCATCTAATTTGTAGTGCTACTTTTATCACAGCACTAAAAACAAAGCGTCATGCATTTGTAGAAAGTCAAACTTTTAGCACGTGTATTTGCATCAGAACAATAAAAGTGCAGACACACACAGATCATGTTCTTTTACGGATTTAAAAAGTACCAACTGAACTGAATTAAATTTGTCTGTCAAACTTTGTCAGATGTTTCGACAGACACAGCAGCATGATGTGTTACTGTGACGGCACCAAAGCGACATGTTTACCCTGTGAAACCTCCGGCAGAGAAGACAGACTGTCCAAGGAAGATCCCTTAATTAAATCCACTTATTATTTAAGTGGATTGTTTCGACTAATTAGGTCATTTGTCAAGAGTCACCGAATGGCATTGGCCCAATAACTGTGAAATCACATCCCGGTTCACGCTTCACTGCAGAGGTCTGTGAGTTTTTAATGCTGAACAGCTTTTATATCATTGCATAAATATTTTAATTATCAATAAATCTGCAGCTTGTTTACCGATGTAAATCAATTACTTATTGGTTTATAAGATATGATAAAATACAGAAAAACACCCAAACTACACTTTTTAAATACTTATTGATCGTTTTGTCCAAGTGCACCTCGCAATGACAAAGTAAACTCATACATTACGTAACTTTAAAAATGTCAATATTACACAATAACAACATAAACTGTGCAAATGTAATGTATCTGTGGTTTGCAGAAATGTACAAATTTTCATCTGGTGATTGGGCTGCTGAGAAACTGTAACACAAACTACTAGCTCTAGCTATCGATCCCATGATTTCATGGAGAAAGAAGCTTGTTCTTAGTAGCTACCTAATGCTGCACAATTGGGTTTAACCACAAAGTGCAAAATTCAATGTGGATCAAAGAGTATATTTCCAAAACCTGTGCAGTAGGCGTTCCATTACTATCTGAGAAAAAAATGCCTCCACACCGATGTATCTGTGTGGTGAACTCGAGTTTTCTGCAAAAGTCTGCACAGCCACGGCACAATGAGACACAAGCAGGAAAGCCAACATTGCACCGAGGTGAGACATTTGCCAACTGAGCAGATTACAAACAGGGAAATCTGAGGTACAAACATGCAGAGATGGTTTCACTACAGCAGCGGTTTACAGACTTGGTTGTGGAGTTACATAACAGCAAAGCACAGTGAGGCTGGATTTGGATTCTGCACTGCGAGCGAAGCAAAGCTTGGAGAAGTTTGTCCCCTGACACATCTTGATGATCCATCTCGTGATCAATTTACTGACTAGATGATGCAACTATTTCCTCATCAAACACATGGCCTTGGTTGCGTGACACGTCTTCATTTTCTTGAAGGTTTATATTTCATAAAAATAGACTTTTTTTCCTGATTTCTGGCAAGGACGGTTTCTCTGAGCTACTAAAGACAAATACCAGGCGATTACAATCAAAATGTGAATGCTTACGTTAATGCTTTGAAATCTCGAGTGACATCACTTTTCTTGTGCTGCTTTCAGACGCTTTTAAAACATGAGCAAATGAATCTGATTTCTTTCAAAAACATGGGAAAAAGGCAATGAGCAACTTGGTAGGAAATTTTCAACGGACTGCAAGAAATTAGTAGATTTAGAAAATTATTTCAAAAAAATAAAACAAAAAAGCTATGAAAAAGTATCAAAGGAAAATGTTTTTGAAAAAAGGGGAAGTACTCTATAATTATCATTATTTAATATTTAAAATGATTTTAAAAAATTATTATACATTTTAAGCACCTTTTCCAGGATGTTTTCTTGCTGTCTCTTTTTTTTCTCTTTTTTTGTTTGCTTTTTTTCGTATTTTAATTTTTGTTTTGTTTGGGGTTTTTTTAATAACTGAGTTTCAGATAGTTGTCCTGTACTTATAACTGATTATTTTTTGGGTCATGTCTCTTTCATTGCTTCTTCCCATTTGTTTTAAAGAAATTAAGCCAATTTTCTCCGGTTTTAAAGGGTTACACCCCATAACAGTGAAAGCCACTTTGAATCTATTTGACACGAAAGGTTTTCGAAAAGGATGTGCTTGTATTGTTTTTTTAAATATGCAACGACAACGACAGGAAACGTCTTTTAAGCGCCGGTGTCCCTTCATATCATTCTGTGCCTGCTCTCTAAACTCTAAGGTTTTAGTTGGTCTGTAAATGCAGCGCAAGTGGAGCTCTCTGTGTTATTTTTTTCTCAGCTGCCACTTAAGGGGTCGCAGGGTGGATAATTGACCAGCTGATCAGAGCTGATCAGATCAATGGATGAGAGGAGCAGCTGCTGTGAGTGAAGGCAAACTCTCAGGCGCAGCAGAAGTTTCACTTTCACTGCATCTAACGTTCTGCTGCTCCATCTGTGCCCTGAGTATGCACTGCACTCTGAGAGTGTAGAGTAATGAATAACTTTTTGATATATATATATATTTCAGCAGCACTCCTAATGAACGGTCCAGTTTCAAAAACAGAAAATCTATTTGTGGCTGCTGATGTTGTCTGCCTTTAAATAAATGAATGTGTGGGAAACCCTGACAAACCCAAACATGGCCATCTCTGGGCTGACGCTAATAATCATGGTCATATATTGGGAAGTATGGCTTTAAATCAAACTGTGATTTCAGTGTTTAGACAAACAGCAAGAGACAAAAAATAAATAGCAATGTCTTAAAAATGAACCACAACATAAGAGTAGTTTATGTAAATAGAAACCACAGCATTGTGGGGAACTCCCTAAGATGCAACTTTTGTGGAGTCATAAATCTCATTAAACTGAATTTCCCAGTTAGAGGCTCACTGGTGCGACTGGTTCTCCAGCATTCCTACTCCAGTGTCAGAATGTGGCGTGACACTAATAAAAACAAACACAAACAAAACACACTTTAAAACATCTTCAGCCTCTCCCACGGTGACCTCAGAGGCACCGACGCCTGAGATCATAAATATCGCTGTGATCTTATTATCTGTCACTTAGAGAGCGACAGTCAGCGCTCAGAATAAGTCAAAGTGAAGGACTCAAATGTGGGCTGAAGAATTACAAATAGGGAATGAAATCTGTTTTTGGACTCTTATTTGACTCAGATTTACAGCTTTTTTTTTTAAATGAAATCTCTATGCAAAACCACATTTGATTTTTCTGCATTTCACCCAGACATTTTGAGCATCTAAGACCACACAGCTCATCAGCGCAGTAAGCATTCCCAGGAGTGAGCCCCCAGCTGACCCTGAAATCATCCAGAAAAACCTCGACACTTTTAACAGCTGACCTGTAGTTGGTGTTTTAGCTCAGGCGTATCATTGCGCTGCATCACAGCCAATAATCTGTAAAAGCATTTCCCTCTATCCCTCTCCACAACACACTCTTCTATTCATTTCTGGCCACATGGAACCACAAGAAAGTGTTGAACTTCAAAAAACGTTGCTGACCTGCAGTGATGGAGCTTTGGCCTCATCCAACGATTCACTGTTCAGTCATTCAGACGTTTAAAAGTGCGTTTCTAAAAAAGACTGGTGCTGCAAATGTGTTCTACCTACAATAAACAAGCAACTACTGATGCATGAATTAAGGAAATTTGGATTATTGTCAAATATTTTCTCAGAATTGCTCCTAAACCTTGTAACATTAACAAGGATTTTACTGAGGTGATGAGAATTTTTACACATTTCGTACATGGTCAGTTCATTTTTAAGCCAGTCTTTTAGGCTGCAGTGTTTTTCTCTCATTCCACTTCATTTTAGAGCTGCAATCATTATTGAATTAAATGGAAGTCAGTCCACTAAAAAAATTCATTTTTCAGGCCCGTCCGAAAAATCCTGGACACAAAAGTGATCAGAAAATAGTTGCTTTAACAAACTGTAACAGGCAAATATATTTTCTGACAGTTTATATACCAACAATTAATCAAGAAAATCACAGCTGTACTCTATCAAAAATGCATTTTATTATGATTTATTATTATTATTTTCTTTATATGTATAAATTACTTTGTGTCACTTAGCTCAACTCTTTCCTTGTTTCTCCTTATAACAAGTGCAACAAAATAAAAACACAACTCTTTTTTCAACAACGCTGTGAATTTAAACTCAAGTTCACGCTGGGCTTTAGTCTCACCGTCTGTGTGCTCTTTACTTCAGAAAAGTCTCATTTTTGTGAGACACTTCTTTGCATGAACTTTGTCCCATAAACTAAGTTTCATTATCATTATCAGTGGTGTTTTCTTCCCTATTTTATGTCACGGCTCAAACACCCATGAACTTCCTGATTGCAAACAAGAGGATGTGAATCAGACAGAAGAAAAAATAAACAGAAAAACAACAGCCTGCACCGTCTGACAGTTCACGGCTTTTAATTAAACACCCTGTTTCTTCTGTATCGCACATCTTTCTTCTGCAGTATTCTCGTGCTTCATCTAAAGGGTATTTGCATGGCGCTCTCAGTTGCTAACCTCTTTTTTGTTTTCGTTTCCTTCATCCAGCTAACATTTGCTGCAGTAACAATTTAACTCCCTGCACAGCAGCCAATAAAACCTCCCTGTGTTTCATCATAAAACACCTCACTCTTCCTTGTCACACAGTTTCAGCTGGGAGATAATTAATCCGCATATCTGACACGTCTCTGGACAGGTTAAGTGAGGTGCAGATAAATGAGGATAGTCCCTCTCTTTGGCCAACGGCTCTTGTGCGTGATTAACGGCGGCCTTTAACAATTAAAAGCCTGTGAAATCCTTGTTGTGCCGACTTCACAACTCAAAAATTACCATCTTGAGGCCTCCGATCCTGCTGAAAGGAGCAACACAGTCTGGTGGTAGAGCTGTTTACCGAGCTCCTCTTCCTGCTTGCACTAACAAGCTGCGAGCTTCCAAATCTCCCAGCCGCAGGAGGCAAATGGATTTCGACATGGAGATGGCGAGCGCGCAGATTGATCATCTTTGCCATTTGAATAATCAGCTTAGAGCTTGGTGAGAGTGCAACGCACAGGGAGCACACTGTCACCGTCTTATTATAACACATAAAGGTCATTACTTGAGTCGCTGCAGCTCCGGTTCATCTGACAGTTTTTAAACTTTACTCACTCTTTGCCCACCAGCTGCACATTTATGGGCGGCATTAAAAGCGGCAGTGTGGCAGCTGAGCATGTTTGTGGCTCCGAATGTCAGCAACTGTTTGGACAATGTGGACTTCAATACCCATAAATCCTGCAACAAACTGATACCGTTATGCCTCATAGCCAAAGAAACCAGATGATGTAACTCTCAGCTGTTTGTATTTCACTCAAGTTCAGACTCGTCACTCTCCGTGGGCGGATAAATGACCAGACCCGGCAGGACAATTTCATTTTGGGTGAATGGGCTCAATCTTCAGCCTCCTACTGTGTGATCTGACTGTTATATTAGTTTTTTGTGTGTTTGTTTTTGTCTCTGCTGGGTTTGATAATTATTGTGGACTGGATGTGGGAGGATTTCTGTGCAGGCGGGTACAAACCTATCAATAGTAGTTTATGACTGACAGAGGATATCTCATATATTTCATGTCCAGTGTTGGGAGGATTTTTTGAAAATGATCACAGGGAGATTAAAAGCCGGCATTCTTCTCAGGGCTGCACGATAGGACAGCCCCAACAGGGATGCGGAGATACTGCCATCTCAACAATTTACGCAAATTGAACCAATTCCTGTGAAACTTTGCACAACCTTGCAATTTTGTCCAATAATAACAACTTTACACTCAGTTTTTCTTTTTCTTGTGGATTTAGTTGTGATTGATTTTATTGGAGCGATATTGAGCCAAGTGACCAGGAATGTGGAGGAATGAAAATCTCCCTGGACGAGAAGAAAAAATTCTCACTGCTTCATTTCGCTCAGATGCTCTCATAAGCGCAGGGGTCGACAGATTATCAGTCTGACCGGTTATCAGGGCTGAAATTTGGCCTTTTGCCGATTATCTGTATCACGTTTTATTTTAATGATCACTGATAAAATTAATGAATGAAAAGGTCTGCGTATTACACTAAACCAACACCAGGGAAGGCAGTCTGCAATACATGCAAAGAAAGTGTAACTTTGACTTTGTAAAACCTCAGGGAGCTGTTTTTATTCATTCATTGTTTATCCAAACTTCACTTGACTATAAAAAAGTTGCTGGGAACTTGCTGTTTATGATGTTGAAAGGTTCGTTTTTGATTAAACATTTGCTAAATGCATTTAAAGAAAGGTTTGTGTTGGAGTTTGTTATATTCCAAATTTCCACAGAAATATTTATCAATTATCAAATATCAATTATCGGTCTCATTTAGTACTAATATCTGTATCGATATCAGCCCTGAAAAACTAATTTCAGTTAACCCCTTGATAGGTGCCATAAGTTTAAATAAACATGTTTAATGCAACTTTTTAAAATATTACAAATACTTAGTGCTACACTCTCAGTACCAGTTGGCATAAAAAGACAAATTTATTGACATTTTCATGATCCTCAGGCTGAATTTCTTTGGCCTACAGGTTGCCTTGCCAGTCCCACATTTTGCACATAATCTCTGTCCTCATTCTGATGACCCCTGTCCAAAAACCCTGTTGGAGGCCACTTCAAATCAAGAGCTGCACGACACGACAGCCCCTCCAGGATGCTGCTATATTGTGATCGCAACAATTAACGTAATTAACCAACCAAACCAACCAATCTCCAATGAATTCTGCAACCTTGCAATTCTGTCCAATTACCACAACTTTTGACAATCATTGCAGTTTCCTGCAAGTTGCACCAATCATAGCAGTCCTTTGCATATCGTCACCAAATTCTGGTAGTGAAGATGCAGACATGTGCAACATGAACCCAAAAAAATGAGAGAATCAAGACTATGCAAGGCAATTCCCTGATGTCCTGCATTAAAGTGGGGGTGACTAGTTTTGTTCCAAGTGCAATGTTGTGATGGAACAATAAGAATATCAATAGACAAACAATTAATTTCCCACCACAGGAGACACCTGGAGAATGGCTGAAATGCCTACAGGACAACAGATGAGACAAATCACCATTCAGGAGGCTGTTGCATCAAGATCTATTGCGCCTGACTTACATTAAATATGCCGGGTTAGTGGTAACGTCAGTGTAGTATAAATCACAAACTATAAATCACAAACTCAGAACAGTGGCTATTTATTCTCATTGGAACAAGTTCCCTTCGACATTTAATGAATTATACACACAAAAAAAATAAAACAATTGCGACTTTTTTTGCAATTTTCAAGACCCAATAAGCCATGATTTATACTAAATTTTAAAGTCAATTTTTGAAATATCTGCAAAATAAAATGGGAATTTATGCTCATTTCCATCAACTATCTCTGTGTGAAGATGTTGAGGAGCTCTTGACAAGGTTTCACAGCTAATCCAGCAGCCGCACACACCCCCTGACATCCACTCTCTATCATGTTTGGGGCTTTCCGATGGAGTAAAGGCGTATAATTATGAGTGGCAGCTGGATGTAAATGTTTTGTCTGCAGCAGAAGAAACAGAAGATGAAGCACTGAGACGTTTAAAAGCAGTTTCCATCAGCTTTTTTCTCCTCCTTCCAGTCATTTCTAATTATATATTCTTTGTGCAATATAAAATCTGCATTAAAACAGGCGCATACAAATGTACTTCACAACGGAAACGTGTCTTCATACAACGATATCGAGACTTTCTGTATGATAGGCCATGGAGCTTGATGTTTGGAAAGATGTCAAGGTTTGCTCACGATAATATTGAAAATCTATTCTGGAGCATCTTTAAGATGTTTTCCCTGAATATAAGTTTGAGAAGAACTCATTTAATATTCAGACCGGCACTGCCAGACACTTTCTGACACTTATAATAAAAACGTCATTTGGATTCACTTCAGGTCACCGTCTCACAGAGATGAGATTCTCTGACATCAGTCTGACAGAAACAACCCATTAAACAACCTCTTATGAAACTAGAAGAGCAGAAACTCTCTTGTTTAAAATGTTTAAATGTTTTGACACTCATCATGATGTTTTATGACAGTGGAAATTATTTTTTAAAATGTTATGATAAGTGCCAGGAGTGCAAGCACAATAATTACATCATCGCAGTGACAAAAATCATCAAAATACAAGTTATTTTGACTCTAAAATATCTGGTAATTTGTGATTAAGGTCTTGTTAATAGCTACATTAAGCTAAAAATAACCACCACATGTCAAACATTTAGACAGTTATCAGAAGATTAATCAATCATTTTAATAATTCTAGGTGATTACCCAAATAAAATACCAGAAATGTCTGAGTTTCAGCTTCTCTTTTTTTTCTCCATCTTAAATCATGGTTAACTAAATCCCTTTGGGCTTTCTTACCCTGGTTTGAATAAACTTGTTTATATTAAAGCTGGGACAAAGAAGTAAAAAAAACGACCAAAAAACAAAAAAAAATGCAGTTTTCTTAAACACACCCTCCTGCAGCCCGAGTTTTAACCCAGTGTTTTTCACCTTTTTTAACCTTCTGCTGCTTTTAAATTTAAGGTAATTTTGTTGTAATTTATACCTTGTAACTTCTTCATGTCTTTTTTTAAAGACATCATGCCAGTTTGCTCAAGTTTTTAAATGGTTAAGCCACATAAATACAGCGCAGGCACTGAGAACCTGCTGTGAGCATTTGTCCTTATTTTCTGACATATTCAAGCTAAAAACAAAGTTCATTAAAAATAGCCTACAGATTAATAAATAAGTCATTAGCTGTGGCGCTGATGAAACATTTAAGCCCCATATTCAGCAGTATTGAGTAATATATGACTGGGAGAACACAAACAAAAACAACAACACTGCAGTCCATCTCTCTGAGTTCACAGGAAACGTGTGCAGTGAGCCAAATCTGAAGCCTGATTGTCTTGATTTTCCATCAAAGTAAACCTCAGAGTCTCAGAGAGACACAACAGCAGTGCTTTCCTTTTTTAAAAATAAAAATTTCGCTCAAAAACAGCAACAGAAACAAAAATAGCCGAGACAGTAACACTTTAAAAGACTGACCGCTGAAACTGCCTTCAGAAATAACACCAGCAGCAGCTGTCATCGAAGCCTCTGAGAATTTATCGGCAGAAATAAAATACAGATGCAAGAGCAGACAGGTACACGAGCTCCGTGGATGCAATAAGGCAGGCGAGCGTCAAATAAAATGATCTCGCTGTCAAACTCAAAAGGACATTTGCCACAACTAATACCAGAGGACGACACTCTGAGAATTCACAGTTTAGCCGAGCACAGATTTATTCATTTCCAAAATATTACAAGGACGGGGTCAAAATTTTATCATCATGACTCATAATGTCGTCCAAAAGATGATTAAAGAGACCAAGATAGCCAATATCCAGACGAGTCTGCAGATTTATCAGTGTTTGAATAATGAAAAACGGGATGAAATTGCCATAAAACTTTTCATAGAACAGCTGAACTTTGTACTAACCTGACAAACTCGAGTGTGCTTTTGTTTCTCGGTCTGCTCCTACATGAGTACCACTTGTTTTAAAGCTGCATTAAAACGAGTAAAAGAGTCAACGGTAGAAACAAACCCACATTATCAGCTAACTTTGCTGCTCCTAGCTTTTTTTAAAGGTTTTATGGCACATTTGCTGCAACAGTATTTAAGAAACAAGCTTCAACAAACCCACTGTGCACCACATGGCAAACACATATATCTCTTTTCCACCAAAATTAGCAGGTGCATGCAAGTTTTTTAAACACGGGTGCTTTCTCATTAGAGTAGAGCTGTGCATACAGCTCTGCAGCAGACTAGCGTGCGTGTGTGTGTGTGTGTGTGTGTGTGTGTGTGTGTGCGCACTGAAAACGTGGTTACTTCTCTTCATTTATTTCTTACTTATTCAGTCTCTTTTCCAAACTCGGTGCGGACTGATCTGAATCGATGTTTGAGCGCTGCTTGGGCAGAGGCGGGCGGTATTTTGTGGTGGCGTGTCATTGCATCTTGACGGTTAAGCAGCTATAATTAGCGCGTTCACCGAAGTGTTGTGTCAGTGGGCTTTTTGTGCAGTGGGAAAGAGACTGAAGTCAGCTCATGTACTGTCACTTTAAAAAACGATATGTATGAAATGTACAATTGTAACACATCCGTGGTTTGCATAGATGCACAATGCAAACACTTTCTTGATGCGTCTGATCTACTTTCAAGTATCTTTTACATGTTTGTATTATTTTACTCAGGTTGACCTTCATAACGGCACCAAATACGCCTGCTGGGAGATTTGTGACACAACTGCAAAGCGTCCTCAAGCCTTTATCATGTCTATGAATATAAACAGACCAACTGAATGTCATGCGAATTGCTGCAGGTTATTTTAACCCTTTGAAACCTCGAGCAACATCACTTTTGTTGTGATTTTCTCTTATGCCTCTCACAAGTATTCGTTTTCATTGAAAACATGTCAAAAAAAGGCAATGACCAACTCAGAAATGTCAGCAAATTGCAAGAAAATAGGAGATTTAGAAAATTGTTTTTAAAAATATCAAGGGAAAATTGAAAGGCTAGGGAAATTAATGATCAAAATGACAAATCTTAAATTATGTTACAAAATTATTATAATTTTAAGCACCTTTTCCAGGTCATTTCAAATGTTTTTTTTTCTTCTTTTCTTTCATTTTTTATTATTTAAAAAAGTCTAATTTTCATTTTCATGAGATTTTCTTGTCCCTTTTTTTTTTTAGGAAAAAAACATATTTCTTTCTAATTTTGGGGTCTTTTTTCTGCTGTTGCTCTTTGCCCTCTTCCCATGTGTTTGAAATTAATCAAGCTAATTTAGTTAGGTTTCAGAGGGATAAGTGAAAGACAGGGAGGAGTGGAGCTGCTGTACCTTTGAGATGAGCTCGTCGTGGTTGGCCAGGTGCGCCCGGCAGTGGATGCAGCTGTAGGTGCGGTGGCAGCTCGGCAGGTAAGCCTGGAAGGTCTTTGACTTGGTCATCTTCACCATGTCAGTGGGGCAGGGCTCCTCGCTGGTGTCAGGGCTGGCACTGGAAGAGTTGCAGCTCTGCTGGACTTGCTGACAGAAGAAACACTGGAAGATGCAAGCAAAAGCCGTCGTTGTTGTGGAGTGGGTGTGTGGCACGCTCCACACAGACACCACAGGAGAAAATCAAACCTGCAGGGCCAAACGGAAAGAGAGGAGAAGCAGTGAGAGACACATCGTGTACTTCCTATTTTTAGAGCTCATGATCTTGATTGCATTTCCAATATAAACACAGCTCATTTGCTCGAGCAATCATTTGATTACAATAATCTATTATGTGATTACAATCCCATGTTGTTGACTACCTACATGGCTGTGCGGTGATGTAACTTAATGTTATGGCACGCTAAACAAACCCTTGTTTATGTAAAAGCCACAAAACATGTTTCACTTGGTAACAGACTGTTTTAGCATTCATAGTTTGTGTCCTTGTCTGTTCTGTCTCACTGGACCGATACATGCAGGATGAGATTATTGAATCCTCTGAGAAAAACTTTAGGTGTTTTTGTTTGTTTGTAAGTCAGCAGAATCATGTATTATTCACAAAATCCCTCACAGGGCAGGAGAGTTTGTGTTTCTGCTTTAAATTATCTGCATTCTCGATTCTATCAAAAATATAATTTCTGAAGATATTTCATAATGTTCTTTCACAATTAACCTTAAACTGAAGATAATTGTGTGCATTTTTTAGACATTAAGCCTGTTTAACCTGGGCATATTAGCTGGATTTCTTTCTAAAACATGGGAAGAAGGCAATAGACAACATACATAGAGATAAACCAGAAAGAAGCAAAAAATAAAATAAAATAAAAATGAAAGACAGAAAAGTAAACAAAGAAAATAGAGAAATGACCTGAGAAAACTGTTTAAAAAAAAAAAAAATTCTTTAAATAATTTTAAATTATGATAAATAAAAATGCAGTTTTCTAGAATTTTTCTTTTAGAAAAGTAATATTCTGAATCTACTAATTTATTGCAATTTACTAGCCATTTTTTGCCAAGTTGCCTTTTCCCTGTGTTTTTTAAATAATCAAACATATACGCTCAGGATTCAAATATTTAAATATTTTATATATAAAAGTATTTAGTAAGATTTTAATTGATATCTGGTTTATTTAAAAAAAACAGAATAAATGTTTTTTTTTTTATTTTGGGTCTTAATTGTGTAGCATTTCCTTCTGGTCATTTCTTTTGAGAACGTTTAATAGATTTTACTCCACAATAAAGTACGATAAAAGAAAGAAACATCACCGTTCAGACAATCAGACAGGTTGTGTTTAATAAGTAAGAGCATCTGAAATGTTAAAAATATCCGGAGGGTCAGTCTGTAAACTGTAACTGATGTTTTACAACAAACTGCTGAGTAATAATTGTATTATTTGCCTTCATTTTCCTTTACAAATAAGTTTTGGCTAACCTCTGGGTTTGTTTACAATCTGCCGGATCATCTGACTGCTCGTGTTTGTTTTTTTGTCCTGCTGGATTTCTTTTTAGTGACCTTGTTCCCAGATCTCTGCAGCTGTGGAACAAATACTCTGATCTTTTCACTTAAACAAAAGTAGCAATATCACAGTGATACAAAAGTACAAAACTATTAGCATAAAATACACTTATAGTTCCAAAAGTTAAAGTGTGAATTATGCAGAAAAGCTCATTTAGGAATGACATTTATCATCATTGATGTATTAATTTCTCTTCATTTGTTGTAGCTGGTAAAGATGGAGCTCACATCACCTGCCTCTGGATATTAAAATTAGCAAGCTCTCCATATTTTTGAAAATAAATTTATGACCTATCTATTTAAATATGGCTTTTAATTTAAAGTAACAATACAGTCTTAATTTTAAGTTAAGTTTTTTTATTATCCCTGTTGTTTATTTTTATATCCTATTTAATTTTTATTTATTTATTTTAATTTATAATTTTTTTAAATAATCTTTTTTGCTTGTTTGTTTGCTTTTTCTAAAAAAAAAAAAAAATACTGTATTACTGTTGTCACTTTATTTTCTTTCAAAACTTTATGTATATAGATGTTTTGTGTTATCCTCTTAATGGTGTCCAGTTATTTTAATTTTGTCCTGTGAAGCACTTCAGGCTAAATATTTGTATGAAAGGTGCAATGTCAATAAAAGTTGAGTTTTAGTTAATGTATATATTAGTTGGTTTATATTTATATATTTTTAATCTAAATCTGTAAAGTAACAAACATTGCCAAACAAATGTAGTAAAAGTGGAATATATTTGCCTCAAAATTGTAGTAAAGTAGAAGTATAAAGTAACCCAAAATGTAAATACTCAAGTAAAATACCTCATAAATTATACTTAAGTAAATGCACTTTTGTTAAATTCCACCACTGGATCTCAGCAAATACTTTGGTGAGTACAATGTTATCATAACTAATAGAAAAAATATTATACCAGTTGTAATAACATGGAGTTAAGAGTTGAACACACAAAAGGCAAGCTTAAGTTATAAAATGCACAAAATATGCACAAAAATATCTCTGCTTTATCATGTGTTACTGCCTGCAGGAGATTCAGTGCTACAGAGACAAATGCATACCGGTTCAGTCTACTGCAGGACGGACTAGAATAGACGATGAGACAATGCAGCCAAGACACAATGAAATGAGGTACTCAGGTTGACAAAAAACATCTCTGCAGGTGCGCAACAACAACGCCAAAAATCCACCAGAATCAGGACTTGTTCCCACCTCGTACTGCTGTCTGGACTTTGGTATGGCAACAATTTTGGATTCCAGCTGATTAAATGTGATTCATGCTTACACACGATACCAAAAATATGCACATTTAATCTTATTTAACCAGAAAACTCAAACTGTTTTCCCTTTCAAGACATGCCTTATTCAAAAAAAAAAAAAGGAAGAAAAAAACTTTAAAAGTTAAGCATTTCACACAGCAAAACACACCTATTTGTTTTTTTTTGTTTTTACTTTTTTTTTGTTATTTTTTCAACATATTTCTGTTTAAATGATCCTTTTTTTTCCCTCCTCTTTAGACACTGCTGCCCCCGTGCTGCATTTTATGGCCCTTTTTAATAATCTTGTCCATTAAATTATCATTATTAATCGTTTTTGTTTGTGTCCGTGGTTTAGAGCGTGCAGGCACTAAAAGGTTATTCCTGTAAACATCGAGATGATGGCTGTTTGGTGTCTTTAAGTGGACGCTGAGGTTTGAGGTTACACAGGTCTGTTCATAGAATCAGCCTCTTACTGTTTTTTTTGTGTTTGCTACCGCTGTGTTGTTTTCTTGTTTATTGATCTTTTTTTTTTAAATTTATTTTCAATGTGAAGCACTTTGTGTTGCACTCTTGCTCAGAAGGAACCGTGGAAATGAAGTTGATTTAATGTGATGTAAAAAGTAAAATGTTTTAAAACTTAAGCGTGAAATTAAACTGCTTTATTGATATCATTACAGGAATGGATTTTTTTTGGCCATTAGGGGGTAACTGAACATGCATTAAACACACAAGCAGACATATTATGACCTCATGAAGTTTCCACTGACCCCGTAGAAAAATATTTTCCTCTTTGGCTGTGAAATGTTAAACTTTACTCCTCAGCTGGTGGCCAATTTGCAAACTGTGTCTGTCTAGTTTTAATATTAGAGCATTCTTTGCTACAAAAAGAGCTGCGTTATTTGGATGGAAACCAGATGGATGAGAGCCATGATAGTGAACCACATCAAATTCGGCGATTGCAGCTTATGATGGGCCGTGGTCGGTAAACAGCTCAATTTTTAGCTGTAAACCCCCTTTAGCATTATTGACTAGTTATTGAATAGCCAACATAAAATAAAATAAAAATCAGTGCATTTTTTACTTCACAAAACATTTAAAAAAAAACACCTCTAAATAGAAAGATCTTTGAAATGCAGCACTAAAGCTCACAAAGGTCAATTTTGTATTTCACAATCTATTTTTTCTCAGTTTACCTGTTAATGAGTGACACCCTATCGAAAAAAAAAAAAAAACAATCAACCAAAACTGACATCCTCATTCTTAATCATCTGCAACATTAAAATGCTACTTATGCAGCAGTGATGAACAATATAATATATAATAATATGACACTGACCGGGGGCCTTTCAGGCTGCATAATGACTAACTTTTCATACATATTATTATACGTTTTTTTTTTTAAAGTGTACTTTTACTTTAGTTAGCTTCTGAATTCAGTATAATTTTGACCGTTACAAAGTTTGAAAGTTCTTGGCCTAAGTTAACTAATTTTTAAACTACTTTTTACTAAAAATCAGTAAAACATAGGCTAAAAAATGTCTTAGCTTCCAGTGACACATAAATCAGAAACACCTAGACCTTATCAAATGTAGCATCACACCAAGCATAACCTCCAAAAACTAGTTTTTAAAGGCGCTAAAGATAAATCTTTTGTAAAAGTACCTATTATTTGTTTGATTTATGTCTACACAAACAGATAAATATGTTTCAAAGTTAGCGAGAAAAGGCCGCGTTTGAATATCCAATTCACGCTAAACCAACTGACGTTAGCCATTTACTCATTCAACAAAATGTAACTAGACATAATGTTTAGTAATTAGAGGCTTGTTATTAATCGCCGTGAAATGTGATAAAATATCTACAACATTTACTTCATTATTAAAACAGCCTTTATGAAGTTTTATCAAGTTTTATCAAGTTTCAGGTATTATCTCTTCGTGAATTAGCATGCTAACGTTAGCATTATCAGTTAGCCCCCCGCAACACAACAGTTAAACCTTTTGCAGTTAGTGGTTGTAAATAATTAAGTTTGCAACTAATAAAAACTAAGTTTATGAAGCACAAAAATTGTTTTAATTTAGTCAAGCATACATTGCAGTATGAGTACTTTTAACTTGAGTGAAGGTTGTGAGTACTCTGAATGGCCGTATTGCCGTCATGGATCGGCCGTCAGCCAAACAGCAAAAGAACAGGATTATAAACGCGTTTTGTTGTTGATTAAAATAAAACTGTGTGGTGACATTTATCTGCTCAATCCCACAGAGGCTTTCACTTCTCATATTTACCACAGAAATATATTTGGAAACACTTTTTTTTCTGTGAAACTCGGTGTACTTACTTCCAACTATAGATGAGGTGACAGCGAGATGAAAAGAATCAAAAAAGAAGAAAAAATATATCTGTATGGTTAAATACTTGATTTTATGCTTTTTTTTTTAAATTTATTACTATTTTATTACTTTCTGTGGAAACAGACATGTTGTCAGATATTTTACTTAAGTAAAAGTAGCAATACTACATTGTAGTTTGTTATGCTTCTTTGAGGTTTTATTTTTTGTGGTTGTTTTGTATCTCTGAAGTCGTCTTGAGTGTCTTTGTAGTCAGTATTTGTACTTCCATGTGGTTTGTTTTGCATCTCTTTGAGGTCATTTTCTCTCTCTCTTTCAGGTATATTCAGTGGCCTTTTTGGTCATTTTATTATGAGTTTTTTTTTCTCTCTGAGTCTCTGTCTTTTTTTTAGGTTTTTTTTTTGTCTCTTTGTAGCTGTTGTCTGGCTCTTTTTAGTTAATTTGCATGTTTTTTTGATCATTTTTGAGTCTCTTTGTAGTAGATTTTGCATCTATTGTGTCCTCCTTTGCATCTCTTTGTCCTCCCTTTTGTGTCTTGTTCCATCTGTTAATGGTCATTCTGTCTTTTTTTAGTTTTTATTTTTTGCCCTCTCAGTTTTTTGGCTCGTCTGTGTCTCTCTGAGGCGTATATTTAGCATCTTTTTGGTTGTTTTGTGTCTCTTGTAGTTTTCCTTTCTATCTTCTTTTTTTCATTATTTCCTTTATCAGTACATGTTTATATAAGAGCTTTAAGAGCTACGTCTTGCAGGTCGCTGACAGCATTCAGGTTCAACTCAAAACTAAAGGTGACCCAACTTTTTTGAAGTCATGAGACCCTCCGATCTGGAACGTCCTGCTTGAGGATTTGAAAATTGCAGAATTGGTGCCAAATCACTTCTCAAAACTTATCTTTTAAAAAAAACAACAACTTTTTATCAACGCAGGCACAACATGATATATGGTTTTAATGTTGTTGTCTTATTTTAATATGACTTTTGGGTATTTCATTTTCATTTGTATTGCTATTGTCTGACTTAGTGTCACTGCAGTCCTGAAGAGTTTATGCTCGTGTCTGAACTGTGAAGTGCTGCATAAACAAATAAAATATAGTGGAGTCGCTGTATAAAGTAGCATAAAATGGGAATACTTGAGTAAAGTACCTCAAAATGTGGTACTGTTTGCAACTTTTTGAAAGAGTATTTGTAATTATAACAAAGGACTGATATTGCAGAAGATATCAGAGTGTTGATTTTAAGAAAAAAAAACTTTTTGTTTAAAAAAAACATTGTCTCTTGCAGCCCACAGGCTCAACAGTCACTCTGACCACCAAAAGCGTAACAAAGGTTTCACCTTGTTAAAAAAAACACCAACAACAATGACTCTGCCACATCCCTGCGAGTGAAAACACAATGACAACGAGCTCCAGAAGTTTCCAGTTGAGCTCAATGTGCCGCAACAGGAAGAGCAGCAGCGCCGAGACAGAAGCCGTCAGCCAGACGAGGAAACAAAGGAGCTTCCGCAACTCAACAGGAAGCAACCGTGACCTGACACGAAGCATGGCAGCTCTGCAAACACACACATTCACACGACTGGGAAGGTGCACAAAGGTGAGAACAGCCTGTAACCCCGTGACCCCCACTGGAGCCATATTTACATACATATACTGTATAATCTGCACAGGTGACTGAGGCATAATCCCCGCATGAAAAGGACAAAATCCCCTTTCTGAATTAGCCCAGTTTAACCCCGGCTGCACGTGCACAGGCAAGGTAAACACACACACACACACACACACACACACACACACACACACACACAAACAAGAGCTTTGAATGTGTCACACTTTAGCATCATCACCATCATGATTGATTATATCAGCTTTGTGCAGTGCATCACACACACACACACACACACACACACACACAGAGACAAAGGCATGCGGTTATTTGCATTTAGGCTTCACACACACTAGTGTACACACACTACTTTTTTCATAAATGCCAAATAAGGTTAACATCTGCAGAGCTGTTTCTTTCTTTGTTTTGGTCCCCTGTGAAGCAAAGATCCTCACTTCAGAGCATTTGACAGCACATGTTCTTATTTGAGCATTTTCTGTATAATTCTTTAAAAAAGCTGAAAAACTCATAAAAATTCACCTCGAATTCTGCAAAATAACCTCCTGGCACTACAATTTGTGCTTGCTTTCCTTCAGGCTTCATCATCAAATGGTAACAGGTCTTATTGTTTATTTCAAGGATTATTTTGGAGGATAAACAAAAGAAAATGTAAGAAAAATTAGCTGTGAGTTAAGTGGTGTTTCCCTCTTTGTTTTGGTTCCCTGTAAAGCAAAGTTGCTCACTTCAAAGCATCTGACAGCACATAATCTTATTAATGTTCACTTTTGTGATCTTATTTGAGTCATTTCTGTATATTTCTTCAACTGTCAAAGCTAAAAAAACATTTAAAAACATGTCTTGAATCCTGAAAAATAACCTCCCGGCACTCGAATTTGTGCTTGCTTTGTTTCAGGTTTCCTCAACGCACTGTAACATGTCAATCTGTTTTTTATTTAATCGACTATTTAGGAGGAAAAACAAAAGAAAATGGAAGAAATGAAGAAGCTGAGAGGTAGGGGAAAATAAACATCTGTGGAGCTGTTTCTTTGTTTTGGTCTCCTGTGAAGAAAATTGCTCACTTTTGACAGCACATGCTCTTATTCCTATTCACTTTTTAAGGTCATATTAAGCATTTTTTTGTGTATTTCTCCCACATAAAAGCTAACAAACACTTTACAATATGCCTCAAATTCTGCAAAATAACCCCCTGCTACTAGACTTTGTGCTTCCTTTGTTTCAGGCTTCCTTGTAACATTGTGACAAGTCAAATTTTTGGTTAAAATGACTATTTTGGAAGAAAAACAAAGGAAAATGTAAGAAAAGGAGCTGTGAGTTAAGGACTAGTAAACATCTGTGGAGCTGTTTCTTTGTTTTGGTCCAATGTGAAGCAAACTGCTACCTCCAGAGCGCCTGACAGCACATGATCTTATTTGTGTTCACTTGTTGTGATCTTATTTGAGTAATTTCTGTATATTTTGTTCATTCTAAAAGCTCACTACTGAAAATGTTGTTTTGAATCCTGCAAAATAACCTCCTGGCACTAGACTTTGCACTTCCTTTGTTTCAGGCTTCCTCGTCACTGGGTAACAGGTCAAGTTTTTAATATAAATTACACTGTTTTTGAGGATAAACTGAAGGAAACTGAAGAAAAATGAAGCTGTGAGTAAAGTGAGTTATGGATTAGTGAACATCTGTGGAGCTGTTTCTTTGTTTTGGTCTTATGTGAAGCCAAGTGCTCACTTTAGAGCTTTTGACAGCACATGGTCTTATCTGTGTTCACTTTTTGTGGTCTTCTTTAGCCTTTTCAGTATATTTCTTCCACTGTAAAAGCTAAAAAATACTTAAAAACATGCCTTGAATCCTGCAAAATAACCTCCTGACGCTAGACTATGTGCTTCCTTTGTTTCAGGCTTCCTCCTCGCACGGTAACAGGTCAAACATTTTTATTTAAACAACCATTTAGGAGGATAAACTAATGAAAGTGTAAGAAAAAATGGAGTTGAGAATAAGTAAACATCTGCAGAGCTGTTTCTTTGTTTGTTTTGGTCCCCTGTGAAGCCAAGTTGCTCACTTCAGAGCACTTGACAGCACATGGTCTTAATCGTGTTCACTATTTATGACCTTTTATAGCATTTTCTGTGTATTTCGTCCACTATAAACGCTTAAAAACACTCTTAAAGATATCTTAAATCCTGCAAAATAACCTCCTGGCACTAGACAACATGCTTCCTTTGTTTCATTCTTCCTCGTTGCATGGTAACAGGTCGATTTTTTTTATTCAAACGACTATTTTGGAGGGAAAACACAAATTTAGAGGGGAAAAATGGAGCTGCGAGCTGAGTCTACAGGTAACCCAGCAGGAACAGCTGATAATTCAAAGTGAGCAAAGTGAAAACAAAGAGGCAGCACAGTGTGCGTCTCTGGTAACCACGAACAGGAAGAAGTGTCCAGACAAAAGACTCGCTCCACTCACCGCTGAATCTAAGCCACGAAACAACACATTTCACACACCACGCGGTCCCAAACATCATTTTTATACCCAAAATAAGTTCATCTTGTCATGACATGCTTTTGCAGCCCCCTCCTCCTCTCCTGAAATGTGTTTATCCCCAACAAAGAGCAACGACGCCAGCTCGAGCGCAACAGTGTCGCTGGCTGTATTTTTTTGTTGTTTTTAATGGTTTGTTTTTCCGAGCCCGATGCAGTCTGTGGATCCAGCACGACACCAGAACCAGGTTTTCTGAGGTAAACATTGCCCTGCTTGCTGTACTCACCACCTGGATCGGATCTGAGCAAAACGCAGCTTGGTGGAAAACTGCTTGCTGGAGAAAGAAAGATGTTTTTCCAGGTTTGTTTGGGGTTTTTTAAGTTAAATTAAAGATTGTCGTCGTCCCAGCCTCTGGTCCATGTGTGATGCTGCCAGATGGGAACTTATTGTTGTGTCCTTTGGGTGCTGACGGATCTCATTTTTCCCAACACGGGCTTTTGTTGTGTCTTTTGTGTGCGTAATGGACTGGCCTGGTTACTTTGGTGCGGAAACGTCACCACGTGGGAGGGAGATGAGGCTGTGATTGGCAGCCGAGACTGACCAATGGGTGTCTGCGCTGCCTTCAGGCTCCCGTGGGAAAGATGGAAACCAGGTTGAGAGTAGGGGGAAATAAAAATGTTTAATTGTTTTATTGTCTCTTTTCCCTTTTTTCTCCATTTTTAGCTGAACTGAGCTTATTCAGGCCTTTTTATTGAACTTTGTAACTTACTTTAGGGCTATGCTAAAAATAAAATGTTATTTTTCTGTAGAATTAAGTCATAGTATTAAAAGAATTCAGTCATGAAATCGAGGATAAAGTCATAATATTATGAGGGGGAAAAAATGTAAATTTACTAGATAAAAAAGTCGTAATTTACGATATTAAAACTGTACATTTAAGAGGAAAAAAACAAGCCCAAATATTATGAGATTAAACTCGTAATTTTATGAGAAATAACGTTAAAGATTAAGACCTGATCCAATCTTGTAATTTTGAGACTTTTTTCTCATTAATTAATGACTTTATCCCGGTAATATTACATCTTTATCCTTGTAACATTACTTCTTTATTCTCAAAATTCTGTAAACTTGTTTTTGAAAAGTGCTGTATAAATATCATTATTATTATTTACTCTCTTTATTTGGCGTGCATTTATAAGTTTTATTTGGCGTTCATTTATTATTTTATGTGTTTATTTCATTGTCCACCCTGTGTTGTAAAATGATAAATGTACATTAAACCTTAAACTTTATTTGAAATTATTTTAAAGTTAATACACTTTTAAGTTACTATTTATGTATAATATATATCATAACTATACAGTGCCATTTGTTTTTGAGAATTTCTCTTGTATATGCTCATGATGCAAATACACTGTATTCTTGTTTTTAAGGTTTCTTATCTACACTGAGGGTCTGTTTGTCAACTTCCTTTTGCTGTTGTAGACTTTAGTTTCCACACATAGAATCAATAAATTCAACCTTATGTAAATTTAAAGTTATTTTTAGTGTAAATATCCACATTTTCTTTTACTACAGGATCTATTTGCTTGTTGAGTAGGTTTATATTTGTATTTTTGCTTCGTGTAACACAGCAACAGAGTAATTTTTGTATGCTTTCTATAAATAAAGGGCATTTTTAGCTTCTCCTCCACATTTCTCTTCAGCTTTCAGGTTGTTGACTTTAGCTGCTGAAACTCACTTTTAAGAGGAGGTCAAGATATTTGGGGAGCTCAAAACATATCATCGTTCCTGCAAAACATCAAATTTAATGTTTCTGTGTGACATATTTTGGTTTCAGTCAGATCGGAGCTCTTGTTTTGTTATTGCTGAAATGCTTATTTCCCATGCGGCGTGAACGCGCCGCTGAGATGAGGAGGGAGCGCGCCGATACCCGGATGTGTAAATAAATACAAGATGAGAATATGAATCTGAATCCTCTTCTTCCTCTGACATGAAAAACTAATTACTTTTGTTTGTCATGCTCAGTTTTCCACCTGCAGCTCTTTGTACTGATCAAAGGCGAAGTCACATTTTGTTTCTGCAGGTTTTTGGCACATTTTTTTTTAACTCAAATTACAATTTGCATGATAAATATTTCCATATTGATCAATGTGTGGACTAATTAGGTGTCATTTTGGGTTAAAATCATTTAAGAAAAGGGACCCTGGTATGTTTTATAAGGATGTCATACACAACAAAACAGGCAATCTGATATTAGAAACATGAAAAGGTCAAGACAAGTCATAACTGAGCACCATATAAACACTGGGTTATTCTAGGATGGTTATTCATAAAAAAATAAAATAAATAAAAAATAAAACAACCAACAACACAGCTCTCTGAGCCAAACAGGCCTTCTCCTGTTAGTTAATTTTAGGAACAGATCAATAGATTTCTCGAATGTTGCTTTAGGCTTTGAGACATGAGCTGAAATTCTTATTTTTAAGATTAAAAACACAAAACAGCAGCCTGATCGCCCACACCACCACCACCTCCTCCTCCTTCACCTCCTCCTCCTCCTCCTCCTCCTGCTGCACTGTTTATGTGTCAGTGCTGCATCACCCTGACACTGAACAGATCCACATCTGAAACATAATGCCATGAATGATGACATTAAATAATTATATTATTGTTTAAAAAGCCTGAAAATAAACAGCAATCTGGTTCCTACCTCCCAAACAAAAAGCCTGCCCTCGTCCTACCCTTGCTGTCCTGACGTCGAGTACGCGCGTGAGCATTAAGACAACAACAACTCATGGACTGTTTTTTTTTTTCTAACTTCATTTCATTGAAAAATAAATATTCACAACGCGGTGCGAGCCCACGTCATGTTGCAATGCCCTCAGATGTGTTGCTTCACCGTATATATGAGCGCACGTAAACACGCTGCAGAGACGCGCTCAAGAGGTGCAGGCTGTGCGCGCGCGAGCGTTATGAAATCCATCCTTTCACGGTGTTTTCGTCGCCTGTTCACGTGGCACCATAAGCCCCCCCAAAAAACTGACCGAGATCTGCGGCCAAAAAGAGGCGCACAGATGATGATGATGATGATGATGATGATGATGATGATGATGAAGGCGAGCAGCGGCGGAGAAAGTGTCAGCTGAGGAGCTGCACGTCTCCTGCTCTTGAATGTTACTCGAGGATCAAATTGCAAAATGTGAGAGGAGACGTTGTAACCTTATAATTCATGTTAACGAGTAATCATAAGCCTATAAAACCAAACTGCCATCCTAGAGGAGCAGCGAATTAAAATTAATATAATAAACCACTACATTAAAATCGCACTTTAACCCTTTGAAACATGAGAAATTTTCTTTTATTTTCAAAAACATGGGGAGAAGGCACCATCAGTTTATCAAGATATGGACCAAAACTTAGCTAAAGATTAGTTAAAAAAAAAAAAAAAAAAAGTTACAAGAAAATTACCTGAAAATAAGCATAAAATAAATTATTAAAAAAAAATAATTGTCATCATTATTATTATTATTATTATTTTCTGGACATTTTTCTTGTCACCTTTTACTTTTTTTTGCGAGTCCCCCCCCCCCCCCCCGTGTTTTTAAAAGAAATCAAACCACAGTGTTCAAAGGGTCAAAAAGCTTTTAAAAGGAGTTTGAAGGCAGCACAAAAACTGATGTTGATCCAGGTTTCAAGGGGTTAACTTTCTGCAGGAATATTATAGTGTTATGCAAATAATATAAGATTTTCACTGGATTATTAAAGCGTTTTTCATGCATAACATAGTTTAGTGGCTCTGCTTGCACCTCAAAACACAGGGAGCCCAGTGCTAAGATATAAAACCATAAAAACTATAAATCTCTTGGTGCAACAGGAAACAAACAAATACCATAACAGCTGTGAACTCACGGCACGTATACGCACATTAGAAGTGTCATATACGGCAAGAATTTCAGCGATTATTGTGACAAACACACGCGTGTCCTCCAGCAGGTCACTGGCGCTGCACTCACCCCAAAAACACTTCGCCTTCCCCCCCTCGGAAACCAAAACAACCCGGTGAAGAAATCTCTTCCTCCGCTGGAGCTGCAGGAGTCTGGATGTTGGAATAAAACATAAAAAGAAAAACAGAGACGCCTTCACCGTCCCATAAAGGTAGCAGCAGCCTGTCTAGCTCGGGCCATTAAAGAAAAAAAGTCTCCAAAAACATCAGTCTCCTCGGCGGATCTTCACTGAGCCAAACACTTTGCGCGTGAAACCGTGAAACGTGCGGGATATCTCCGTAGGTCCGGTCTGAGTGGAGTCCCATCCGTGATGCGGGTCAGAGTGCGTGCATGGTGGAGCGGCTCGCGGCTCTTTGGAGGGTTTTAACCTCTATGTACCTTTAGCTCTCCGACACCAGCAGCAGGACAGGCCGAGCTGTCCCGTCTGCGGCCTTATTTATACTGAAATCCTAATTAGCTCCGTGATGCGCAGCGCGCTCTGAATAATGCACAACTACATCCACCACACCGGATGCGCAGTTTAACACTTTAAAGTGGTTTTATTTTTATCTGGATGAGTTGTGTGAGCTGGTTTGGGTCGTAAACATGAATAAAAAAGTGCAGAAAAAACGTTTTGTTATTAGATCTGCCGGTGTTGCCTTCAGGTGCTGCAGGAAATACGAGAGTTGAGAACTGAGCGCGCACGAAAAACAACGTGGATCATGTCTGAACAACTTCTCCAGCAAGGAAATTTGGTTTAAAGCCACATATTTAACCCATACATCACATGAATACATTAATGGCGATAATCAGTAACAACAAAAAGCCAAACAATTCGGAATATATCAATAAACGCTGACATTTGGGATGTTTTATTAACCCTTTGAAACGTTAAACATCAGAAAAAAGGCAATGATCAACTAGAAAAGAGTTGCAAAACATGAGAAAAAGGTGACAAGAAAATAATCATAAAATTATTTTTAAGTAGAGGGGAGGATTATTCGAAAGGCTTATGTTATGCGTTATGCTGATTTTTATTTTCATTCCCTGGTGTAAAGGCAGAAATCAAGCTTGCCCTGTCACCAACTGCTAAAATGGGTTATAAACCAAAAAATCATCCGTTTTTTCTTTTTGCTCTCACTACTCAGCTTTGACTTTACACATAGCTTCAACAGCCTCCAAAAAATGAAAAAGGGGTCGCCTTTTAGCTGCTGCTCCCAAACAAAACAACTGAAAACACGTCCTCATCTTTAAAAACTCTTAAATTTGATCTTCAGAGAGGTACCTGAAGGCAGCAGCAGCCTAGCTACACAGCCGGCTCTACAAATAGCGTCCAATCAGCGAAAAGAAGAATCTCCGGCCGACCAATCAGCTGCAAGGAAAGGCGGGGCTTGAGCTGCACAGCCAATCATCCCGAGGCCAGACTCTGGACGGGCGCGCTCGCGTGTCTATAGGTTGTTTTGGGCTGTGCGCGGCCCCGACACAGACGTGTGCCAAAAGAACCCCACAGCGCGCATGCGTCACCGCATTGCAAGCACGTGGTTAAGAGGAGCAAGTAAACAAACCGCTCAAAAATCAATACAGGTGATTGATGTTTCTACAGATCTTAACTGTAGTTTGATCACGTGTGTTTATCACAGGGTTAAAATAATAGTTTTTAAAGTCAAAAAAATATAATTTTCTTTTGTAAATTTACTTTCTTGTAAATTTACTTAAAACTAATTGTTTCCTTTTATCCAGTTTCATAGCATTTATTAAAACACTAAGAAAAAATGTATACAAGTGCAGATAATGTTTGTTATAATTTGGGTAGTTTTAGCAGGTTGAACCTGAAACCTGAGCAAATTGGCTTGATTTCTTTCAAAAACATGTTTTTGTGCTGATAAATATATGTTGTTTTTTTGTTTATATTGACATGTTTGGGTTTTTTTCTTTATATGAAGAATTATATACTATTATATTAATAATAACAACAACAATAGAAATTTTAAAAAAAAGGAAAAAAAGAAAGTTAAAAAACAACAATGAAATCACTTTTCCTTAACTTGTTTCTTTTTTGTCCCTAAACATTTTTCCCAATCTTGAAAATAAATAAATAAATAAATAAATGCCTAAATCTACCAATTCCTTGCAATTAGTGGAACATTTTTTGCCAAGTTTTCATTTGCCTTTTCCCCATGTTTACAAACATTTAAATACTTGTGAAAGGCATCTGAAAGCAGCACAGATACAAAGGGTTAATTGTTGTGGATAAGTAGCATTTGTTTCAGCTTTTTCAAATAAAATAACGTGTAATAAATTTAGATCATTTTATGGCTTGTAGGCTACAAAAAGTGAATGAAATTAATTTCTGAATCACACTGCTGAGTGGACGACTGTCACTGGACAATACAACAGCGCCCCCTGAAGGACGCGGAGGCATAACGAGTCTGCAGTGCAGTACGATGATCATTCAGTCTGAACATGAGGACTTTATTTGGTTGGACAAATGTATTGTTGTGCATTTTTGTTTAATCCTTCAGAGCATGTGCCAATTGCCAAAAAATATATAAAGGCAATGAGCCACTTTGCAAGAAATGAGCCAAAGATTTGCAAAAAATTAGCAAAAGTTACAGGAAAAGGACCTGAACATGAGTAAAAGAAAGCAAATAAAAAAGAGGAAATTATTTTCTAAAAAATGATGTCCTCATGATAATAATAATAATAATAATAATAATAATAATAATATAACAACAACAATAATAATAATAGTTTGTTTCTTTTTCACTATTTTCAAAACATCTTTTTTCAAGTCCTTTTCTGTCACCTTTTACTTTTTTATTTTTTTTTACAATGTGTGGGACATTTCTTGCAGAGTTGCTCAGTGCCTTTTTCCCAAAGACAAAGTAGAAAGAATTTAGTTAAAGTTACATTTTCATTATTGACACATCACTGCAGAGTCTTAAATACTCAGATAATAAGGTGACTAAAATAGACAACCTTATTTTTGACAAACACTTTAAAAAGTTATTTTTGAGCCCTGAATATTGTAAATTAAGATAACCTTTTTTTTTAATCCCCTAGGGTTATTAAATTTAGAAAATAATAACAAAACAAAAAGGGGCATTCAATAACAGCCTCACTTCATATTTTTATTAAGAATTTTTACTATTCAGCAAAATTAAATGGTATATTTTGTTGCTCCAATAAAGACTTAGGTTGTAACTGTGTGTAATGATAGTTCGCAGTTCAGGAAGTTGTCTGTTTTCTGTTGCCTGTAGAAATCTTACAAAGAGACTTCACAGAGGTGTTAATGAAGGTACGGTGTTTTAATGAACGTCTATTTAAATGTCATGGCAGAGTTGCAAAAAAAAAAAAAAAAAAAAAACATTAAAAAAGTTTTTTTCAAAGTGGCAGTCAGTCTTTAATAATAGCAAAGAAATGCTTCGTTCAAGTCAAATCCTTCACACGACAGCAAAAATAAAACTGACCGATCAATTCAAACAATGTCTATGGCAGGTCAAACAGGAACCTTTAAAATACAACCAAGGATCTTATTTTTATTTTATTTTTTTCCTCTTTCAGAAATGTTAACTACACAATTAAAGGTTTATACTGATCAAAACATACAGAGTGAAGTAGTTCCACTGGAGACAACTCAAACAAGATTAGTGTCTGATAGAAACATAACATTCATTTTACAATAAAAATATCTGCACAAAAACACCCCCCCCAAAAAAGAAAAAACAAAAAAAAAAGGGTAACGCAAAAAAATATAAATGTTTGCTTTTCATCTTTTTAACACAGTCACAAATCACACAGCTGTGGCAACAAATCTCTTTAAAAATTTACAGAACTGAAAGGTAAGGATACCCACCCGCGACCCCCTCCCTCCCGTTAGACTTGATTGTGTTCATTTTTAAGAGCGATACTGCGATTACAAACGGATTCCCGACTGAACAAAAGCTGCACATCAAATCTTGGATATCAAGACTATCAAAAAAGGCACAAACAGACAGGTTGCACAAAGAACTCAGCAGAAGCTTTTTTTATACAACTAATCCCAGTAAGGTTTCCAGTGCCCTTAACGTTTTTAAACTCACCCCCCACCCACCCCCCAAAAAAAGACTATCTACAGGCAAGTCAAGTCCCAGCAGGCACCTCGGATTACAAGTCCCATCCCAACTACTGTAGAAGCAAGTGCATTTCATAACCGTGTGACAGACGGGTGTGTACAGCGAGTGTGAGGAGCACTGGGACAGACGAGTCTTTGACCTCGCGTTCAGAGTCTGCTCAGGCGAAATTTTACAGAGTGCAAAAAAAACGATCATTTCTGCCATGAAGGTTTGGTCATTTCAGATGTCAACAGATGAGATAAATCTCCGTCGACAGAGCCAATGAAACCATTTTTCAAATCAAAAGTTAAATTTGATCTGAATGTGTTTATTTGCTGTTAATACTTTATTTTACAGGTCTCTTATTTCTTAATTTTTTATGTTTCCTGGAGAGAACTGTGTAATTTAATGGAAAATAGAGTTTAAAAGAGCTTCCTTGAAAGGACATCATTAATTAATTACTGGAAACTAGGGACGGTAACAATTAATGACAATCAATTAATCGATCTTTAAATTGAACACGTGAAATTGAATCTATTAATCGATAGGCTGTGCAATGCTGTTAAAGGATGTGTAATATGTTTCCATGAGCTTTGACTGAGACGAAAAACATGGTATTGTTTTTTTCTCAAATAATCATTTATCAACGGTTAATTTTACCAATAACAGATTAAATAAAGTGCTTACAATTTGAAACTATTTCCTCACGGACCCCTGAGGGTCCCCGGACCCTTGGTTGAGAAACACTGACCTAAACGACTCTCTACATCAGCTTATTTTAGCAATTAATTAATTTGATGATGTTCACTTAAACACTAAGGATGCAACAATTAGCTGATTAAATAAATTGTCAAGAATAATTTATCATTTAAGTCATTTATGAAGGTAAAATGTTAATTTGCCTGTTACAGCTTCTCAAAAATATGAGAACTTGCTGTTTTTCTCTGTTTCATATCATCAACCTTCTGTCTCTGAGTTTTGGTGTGATGGTGGGATAAAAAAAAAGGTCATCTGGGAACATGTGATGGGCATTTTCACTATTTTCTGACATTTCTTTTAGAGTTTTTGGTCTAAACTCGACATCAAATGATGATTAAATTGGTTACAGCTCTATTTCTCACTCTTAAATCTTTTTACGAATATTGACAGTTTACAGGCCTGTAAAACACTGAAAACAAGCTCATATTTTTCATCAGGCTAGCTGTCTTTCTTTGATAATTACAGAATAATGTAGCTGACGCCTGGCTGCAGACGTGCGTCCGAACATCGTAACATCACTGTTTGGTGTTGACTGATTGTGGCTTGAGTGCGTTTCAGCCGAGCGTGAGCTTCCTCTCTGAGCCACTTCTCAGTTTCACTTTAACATCATTTATCGAGAATTTTAGAAAAACTCACATTTTAAGTGTGGCTCTTTGGCTCTGTCCACTGTGATTTCATTCGACCGGAGCAGCTCTGCCCTCGAGAGAAATGTTTGTGCGACTCAAACTTGCTTTTTGACATGTTTGCAAATGTAGAATAAGAAAAGTTCGCTCATCTTCTGTTAGAGACATAAAATTAACGAGTTCACAGCTCGCCCCCCATACTTTTGTCACAGATGATATAAATCTCAATCGAAGCAGCTCCGTAGTTCTGAAACTGTCTCATTTTATATTTAAATCTATAATTTTTTTTACTTTAAGTGCCAGCAGAGAAGAATCCATTCAGGTAGATTTAGATTTTAATCTACTTTAGTGTCGTAAATAATACTTTGTTTCATTCATTAGGTCACTCACAGGTCGACGGAGGAGCTTTTAGTTTGAAGCTGCAGCACAGTAACCCACAGTAAAGATCGAGAGGCGTTACCGTGATTACATTTGAGGCCCACTTGTAAACGAAGCGAAAGGACAGCCGTTAAACGCTGCAGTGCTACTCCAACGAAATGACACGGTTGGCTGATGAAGCCACCGAAGCTTGGCTTGTTTGTTTGTTTTTTTCCCTCCAAAGTTTCCACATATATAATCTTAAAAGTCTTACTTCCTTCTGCTTGAAATAAAATCTTCAAATTCAACAGTCTTTAATCAGCAGTTACTGACAAGAGGTGAAAACATGGTCTTGACTTTTGCTGCTGCTTCTTTTTTTTTGTTTTTGTAGTTGTACTGCAGTTGTCGGCGGAAACTGCCAACTGTTATCAGTGTGAAAATGTGCAATTTAAAGCATTTTTTTTTTACAACGGACACAATGTAAAACCTGATCTGTTAGGTTTGAGTATTATTTCAACTGTATCATGTCTGGATCCCATTTTTCAGGTTAAGGAAACAACAGGTTTTGTCGTTTCTGTGTAATTGGTATAAATACAGATATATGGTTATTCTCCTATTTGCAACCACAACAAGACGTCTCAGCATGCAAGATGGAGTTTGGCTAGGGAGACTGAAATCTGTTAACTGAAATTAAATAAGAAAAAACAGACAAAGAAAATGCTGGAGCAAAAGAAACAGGACAAAAAGCACCATGTGATTGGGAAGTGTGATATACCACAAAAAGGTAGAACAGAAAGAGCCTGGGCGCTCTCCCGGCGGATCTGCCCGGCTTGTGTGGCACTTAACATCGTCGTCTTTGTATACAGAGCTTATAACAGTCATGCAAAGGGCACAGTATTATTCTAACAAGGCGGCAAGAGAGAGATTCACAGAGACTGAAGAAGTTAAAAGAAAAATAAACAGGAAGAAAAAGGAGGCACGACAACAGACGGAAAAACAAGTTTTGTGTGACTTCTTGTCCTGACGCAGTAAATTTCCTCGTACAGACTTGTGTGAAATAAACAGACTTTTCCTTTCGGTTTCTCGCGGCTAAGGCAGAAATCGATGGTGAAATCGTTCAATGCACTTGGTAATTTGGTGCATTTGTACACAACTTGACATTTCACTGAAGCCATGAGAAATGAAAACGGGCATTTTTTTTGTGTTTAATAAAAACAAAAAGGATTCACCTTCTATCATCTTTCCTTTAACATAATTTAAGACTCTTTGGGCTATGTATATATATATTTATATTTATATGTATATATTTTGCATTTGGGCCTTCTGTGTGTGTTTGTGTGTGTGTGTGTGTGTGTGTGTGTGTGTGTGTGTGTGTGTGTGTGTGTGTGTGTGTGTGTGTGTGTGTGTGTGTGTGTGTGTGTGTGTGTGTGTTAAGGATTAAAATAGGTCTTTGTTAAAATATACATCCTCAACACCAAGTGATGGCTTTTGGCCCTCGAAGTGTGTGGCTGATTATGTGATTTCATTGCATAAATCAGTTGATTTAATTCAGGTTTTTTCTTTCTTTGAAGAGAGAAAAAGATAAAGATCAAGGTGTCCCTTGTAACAGTGCGACAAAGGTTAGAAAATTCAAAAGACCCCTTTTTATCACGATGGATGATTCTTAGAAGTAATCTACCGTTGTTTGTGCAGTGTAGGCAGAGATGTAACCACGACAGTTGCACCGAGAAAAAAAAAACAAAAAACACAACAGCTAGGTCTTGAATAGGAAAAGCCAGAGCCAAACGCCTTTGATAGACACACAAAAAAAATGTTTATCTTGGCTTAAAACACAAAATCAACCCCCCCAAACTGTAAGCTGTGATGCTGAACCTCCTCCCCCCCTCACCTCCGAGAGAGAGAGAAGAGAGAGAAGAGATAAAAAGAAAGAAGGACCAGAAAATGATTGATTGATTGATTCCTGACGCCATTCCTGAGCAAAGTGGACTTGACGAGTGAGACCCAAGGAATCCAGGTGATGTGGACAAAAGAAGAGAAAATAAAAAACAAAAAAAAAAATATATCACAGCAACAGTGTGGAGGCGAGGAGGAGCAGTGGCAACGCAGAAGCCAGTCCACAGAAACATCTGCAGGGAGAAGACACAGCGGCCACGTGAGAGCTGTCACAGATCTGCTTTCCCTCTTGATTTTACGTCATTTTTGTTTTTCACTTCCCCATTAAACCTGGTTCAATATCACTTTTCTTGTGCTACATTTAGATGCTTCGAACTAGCTATTTAACCCTTTTAAACCTGAGCAAATTGGTTTCATGTCCTCCAAAAAATGCTACAAAAAAGGCAATGACCAGTTTGGGAAAGAAATGTCCCACAAATTGCAATAAATTGGTAAAAGGTGATGAAGAAAATTAACCGAAAATAAGTTTTTAAAAGTAGACAGTTAGAAAATTATGTTATATTTATAAATAATTTAATAAATAATTATATATTTAAAGCTGTATTAGAGAAAAAATGTTTTATCTTTAAATTTTCTGCATTGTTTTGGTAATTTTCTTGGTTGTTTTTTATTTTATTGATTTTTTTATTTTTTGCTTTCTTTTTCTTTTTCAGGTAATTTTACTGTCACTTTTTACTAATTTCTTGCTATTTTTGGACAATGTGTTAAATTGCATATTGCCTTCTCCCAATTTTTCTGAAAGAATTCAAACCGATCTGCTCAGGTTTCAAAAGCTTTAAGGATTATCGTGCATCCCTACAAGAAACGTTTGCTGATGGTTTGTGTTGTTGTCGGCTTTGGGTTAAGGTATTTTGCTCTTTCAGCATCATTGTGTTGTTAATGTGCTAACTGGCATCAAAACTATCTTCTGGTTTTCCCTTTTGAATGATGATTACAGATGACCGCCGTCTGCAGGTATGGAGACTTATTTTGTCTCACGCAGGTGCAGAACGTTCGTGCTAGTTGGCTGCGGTCTTTGAAGGGTGTTTATGTGCAACTTTTTGGCTGAGAAACAGCAACACGAGACGACGCAGCTGGGGTTTTTTTTCGCCTTATCTGGGCCTTAGGGTAACGAAAAACACAACTCTCATTCAGCGATTGTACACTTAAAAAACATACTTGTTCAATTTATTTCAGTATATTTCCCTAAACCCAAAACACTGGACCTTAAAATAATTAAAGTTGGTTAAAAAAAGAAAAAAGAATCTGACTTCACACTTAAAAAAAACAAACCCGATACTATCTTTTTAACATCGCCTCTTCTAATGTAAAGCACAAAGTTTGAGTGACAGGTGACCACCACCAAGACGCAGGTGCAGTGCAGAAACACCACAGCAACGATGTTTTTTTTCATTAAAACTTAAAATATTGACTTACAAATTTCATGCAAGAACATCACATTCATTTAATAAAGCATTTACAATTATTGTAATTAAAGCATACGTTTCTTTGATTGTTATGTGTTATGTGAGCACAGTCGCAATGTTACTGCAGCCACAAGCTGCTAATGATCGACTTATAGATACATTCACAGAAGTTAGAGAGTGAAATAAGAAAATGTGAAAATGCATTTTAAACTAAAGAGAGGAAACACAGTAATTACATGTGCTAGCACACAGTGGATAATGGGCCATAAAGTGTAGCAGTGATGGTTATTATCACAACAAGAGGCCTGTCGAGGAGCAGCTGGTGGCGAGCAGAGATCAGCGGGCGAGAGACACATCTGAGTGTCGTTAGTGTGGGAAATGACAACTTAATCTCCTTTTTGACCGTTTTTAATAATTATATACTATCCCTCCAGTATTGATTGGTTTGTTTGTGATCAAAGTTTTCTTTTATTGACATTGTTGGTCCCTTAAGTGATATTTTTATTCCATCTTTTTTCTGCAGTTTTGCCTTTTAGACACTGATTTTATGTATTGTTGTCACTCATTTCAAGAATGACCTGTTCACAGAAATGTGCAGTACGATTAATGTCAATAAAAGAAAAGTTTGATCACAAAAAAAAAAATGTCGGCCCCTTAAAGTTATAGTGGATGTACAGTCAGTGTATTACGTACAGCCGCCGGCGGTCGGCCCGCTCCAAGTTTGTAAAAACAGATATCAACCCAAATGTATTTGAACCACTTTAAAGCAATTCTACATCAAGGTGTGGCACATTTAAGTGCCATAAAACTCGCTATTTTCTTCTGCCTTTAGATCAAAATTCCATGAATTATGTCTGCTTAAAAATGTCATAGTTGTTTAAAAGAAGAACAGGGTTGAATTATTTTTGGATATGTTACTCTCAAAGTTAGATGCCAGTGCTGCTTTTAGAAAAAAACATGAAAAGACAAGCTCAAACAGAGTAATAAATTTAAATAAAGTATACAAAATGAAAATAAAAAACTTTTCTGTTTTTTACCTTAATTTTATTCTATTTCTCCTTATTTTCAGGTTATTTTCTGTTAACTGTTTTTTACTTACTAATTTCTTGCAAGTTTTTTGGGCCATGTCTTGTGAAGTTGCTTGCTGTCTCCCAAATATTTTGTAAGAACTCAAACCAGTTTGCTCAGGTTTCAAAGGGTTAAAAAAAAATCATGATACAATTTTCAACACAATTTGCTGATTCAAGATTCAAAGGACCGCATGAAGCTATTCAAAAACCGAAATGGTTTTTGAGCAATTCTCCATCAAGGTGCTCAGGTGTGCCACTTTTAGGCGCCATTAAAGTTACCATCTTCATCTGCCTTTAGAGCAAACTGCCATCAACTACGTCTCTTTAAAAACATCACAGCTGTTTAAAGGAAGAATATGGCGACTTTATTTTTGGAAATGTTACTCTCAAAGTTGCCAGTCCTGCCTCTAGAAAAAAAAAACGTAAATACAAGCACTAACGAGTGTGTAGGACCTTTTCAAGTTTTGCTTTGGCTGCAAACTGACAGCAATAAAGTTTAATTATACTTGGTGCTGTACCTTTGAAGCACACGTTCACATGGATTGTTTTTAAAGTGGTTTATCCTGGAGAAGAACTCTACTTCAAACTCCACAAAAGCAAAATTTTAATCTATATTACAGTGCACTGTGAGAGGTCTTTGCTTTGGCTCTTAAGTGGCGAGTTGTTAAATTTACCCCAAACGAGAATCAGTAGTTTTTACAGCCACTCACTCGCAGTTTTAGTGGTTAAAGTAGTTTTCATGATGGACTCTCAACTGTGCTGCATTTTCAAAGCAGAGGCGGGGACGAGGATCACACTTGAAAAGCTGGTTGTTTCAAGACTTCAGTAGTTAAACTGTTCTATACCTGCAGCTCTGAACACTGTCCCTCTCTGAAGTTCACCTCACCTGGACTGCAGATGATGTGGGCTTACCTGTGTGAGATGTTAAGACCTAAAGCCGGGCTGGAAACGTGCAGTTTCTTCAAAGATGAGCTCCTTCAGTGTCTCTTTGGGTAGGTCATCCAGCTCCATGTCAAACTTGAACGGGGCCTCGGCAACGGGCTGCACAGGGGAGCAGAGAAGACGTTTGTGTAAATGTGCAACGAAAAACTTTTGTTGTTGATCCCAGTCAGCGTTTCACAACAAAGCGGCTAAATCGAATGCACCAACAAGCCTTTGAAAACCTGTGCAATTTGGTTTGATTTCTTTTGAAAACATGGTGGAAAAATGGAAACTTGGCAAAAAAAAGCCCACGAATTGCAATCAATGTGTAAAAACCTAAAAATGTGTTTTGAATAAGAGGAGAGGATTCTTAGAAAATGATCACAAAAGGGAAAAAGTTTATCTTGCTAATTGTAAAATTTTTATTTCAAATTTATTTAATGTATAATTTTTTTTTAAATGTTGTTTTCCTGTTTTTGTTTGGGTTTTTTTTTTACCTTTTTTTTTCTTTTAGGGCTGCAACTAATGATTATTCTGATAATCGATTAATTGGTCAATTATTTTTTCGATTAATCGGATTTTTTAAAAATATAAATAATAATAAAATAAGCATTTTTTTCTCCCATTACTTTGTTCGAAAAACAGATTATCATTGACAACAGTGCTAAACTGCAGCGCATAAACATCCCTGAGCTGTCAAAATAATAACTATTAATTAAATATGAAACAATTCAAAAACTAAATGCTGACAGTTTTTGATTCGTTGTTGCAGCCCTACTTTTTAAAATGTATTTAGTTTTAACTTTTATTTACTATTTTCCTGCAAATCGATATAATTTTCTAAGATGGCAAAAAAACCTTTAAAACCTTAATATCTTGAATTCCAAAAAATTACATATCGTCATGAAAAACAGGCTGACATGTAACAGCCCGAGACGACTGTCTCACCTCATCTGTGGGGTCGTAATACTGCTCCAGGTAAGGGTGCGCCAGGGCCTCCTCCACCTCGATCCTCTTGTGAGGGTTAAAGGTCAACATCTTGTCCAAAAGGTCCAGAGCTGCAACATAAAGAGGAGAAGATTCAACATGATTCAGAAACAACAATGAGCCTGTATGTCCAGTGGAGGGAGCCATCGCACCCTGCATGCTGCAGAAATGCATCACTGACTCCGAAAATTCAGAGCTGTCTGAGAGGATTCTGTTGAGCTGCTGCATGTTTAACCCTTTGAAACCTCGATTGACAGCCATTTAGATTTGCTGTGTTCAGCAGTCTTTCGCAAGCTATTTAACCCTTTGAATCCTGAGCAAATTGGCATAATTTATTTGGAAAAAAAAAAGCAATGACAAGCAGAAATGTGCCACAAAATTCAGGAAATTAGTAAAAAGTGACAAGAAAATGGGAGGGGTGTGCAGGGTTGATTAATTTTTTTTTTTTTTAAGGGAAAAAATGTCCAGAAAGCAATATGTACAATGACTATATTTTACCATTTTGAAAATTGTTAGGGGAAATAAAATCTTTAACTTTTTTTACTAATAACTTAATAGTTTTTGACCATGAGTTGTTCCCCATGTTTTTGAAAGAAATCAAACCAATTTGCTCAGGTTTCAAAGGGTTAAAAATTACCAATGAGAGGCAAAGCAGGATAAAGGCTCATTGCTCTTCAACCTTCTCATCCACAAAACATTTCCTCTTGCTCTGCTTGATTGCTGTGGTGATGGGCAAAACAGTTTGTCTCTTTGCTACCTGCAGCTTCTTCATAAAATTAATTTCTGTCCCAAAATTGTTCAGCTGTGAAATTTCTCCGTTGTCTGCAGCACAGTCGCTAAAAGATGAATAATTTCTATATATTCCATGAAAAGTGTTTGTCAATGCAGAGTTTGTCAAAGTCCTGACCTTTGGGATCGGCGTTGGGGAAGAGGCGATTCCACGGCACTTTGCAGCGCAGAGGCAGCGACAAAAGGTAGTTTCTGGCCTTAATGTTGATGATGCAGTTGAGATCCTCCTGAGAGGGAGAACCCAGGATCCCTGAGGGACGAACAGAAGATTAAAAACGAGAATTACTTTCTGATTCAGACATTAGGCAACTCAAAATGAAACACGCTGTCTGCTGATTTACACAGCCACTGCTTAAAGTTTTTAGTAGCAGTCTGAAAGCACAACACAATGACAGATGGGGGACGCAATATGTGGTCTAGCACCAAGACACCAAAAGCACAACTTTATAAATGAATATTAACAGCTACAGAATCTATGGACAGACACCAAGAGGTTGTTTCTGCTGACAGAGTGTGAAAGTTTGATTCAAGTCTAAAACTGTTAAATCTTTTCATGCAGACTGAACCGACACTGGATTTTTCTCCACTTAGAGGAAAACATAAATTGACACCATGAACATACTCATGATATAGTGTGTGTATATATATATATATAAAATTAAGAGAGAGAGAGAGAGAGATGGGCTTTATATATATATATTATTCTTTGTTTTCCATTTTAATATTAGCTGATTTTAACTATCAGCTATATAAGCACAATTATTTCATCGGTAAAAAATGCTTCCTCTCCTAATTTACACTCAATATTATTGATTTAGAACATAATTACTATTAAATACAATATATTAAATACAGTATAACCAAAGAACATATTTAAGATTTGACTGGAATAAAACTCTAAAATCTTCTGTAAAACGTTTTGAAACAATCTTTCTTCTTGTCAAAAAAAAATTAATAATTAAAAATAATTTATAAATATATTTATGTAACACAATTATTAAAATAAATACATTTAGTTCTCTTAACATTTTTTTCCTTTTTTCTAACAATTTTTTAATTGTTCTTTGTCACCTTTTACTTCTTTTTTGCAATTCAGTGAACATTTCTTGCCAAGTTGCGCATTGCCTTTTTTCCCCATGTTTTTTCAAAAGAAATCAATTTGCTCTGCTATCAAAGGTTTTAATGCTTATGAATGACAATGAAGTGATGTTGATCCAGGTGTCAAAGGGTTAAAAAACAACAGTACAGTATCACATAAATCGCAAGAACACTGCGCATCAAGAGAATTATTACCCAAAATGTGGTTAAGTTGATCCAAGTAGTGCTTCCCGGGAAAGATTGGCCTGTTGGACAACATCTCAGCGAGGATGCAACCCACCGACCAAATGTCTATGGACTTGGTGTAGCCCTGAAAGTGAGGAGCACGAAGACACGGTCATGACAATTTTTCAACTATGTCATACATAACATGATTGCAAACTGTGTTAAGTTAAATTTAACTGGGTCCAGTTAGATATTAAGGCCTTAATTATGGCAGTGTTAGAGCTAATTCTTCTAATTCTTTAAATCATTTAGATTATCTGCAGAATTTAGAATGCAAAGTTTATTAATAATATTGAAAGGGAACTTTAATGCAACTGATGAAATCAAATTCAGTGTTGCCAACGAAAGGTCGAAGAAAAAATATACTGCACCAGCATAGTTAAAGTTCTTTCCCAGCATCTTTAATTTGAATATAAATGCAGGGACTAGGATTTCAAACAAAAGTTTAAACCAAAAGTATTCTGGCCATATATTGAATTCCAAACAGCTGAAATACCAGAGGCACAGGCACAGCATGACATATCTGCTGCAGCAGAGGCAGGTGTCCATTATGATCAACTGAAACTGCAAACCTGGCTGAAGCCTGCACTCTACAACTCTATTCTCTCATCTATTTTTTCTCTTCCTGCAGCTACAAGCCCCTCCCACAGGTAAAACCTACACAAAGCTGTGCAAATACGAGTACAATGTGCTAAAATGATCAAAATAAATACTTCATTGCATCAGAGGTAACGCCACACAGCAGAGCAACCTCGTGTGTTTTTATATTTCACATTATATTAATATAATCAGTGCATCCTGTGGTTAAAATGATCCAGTTAATCATAATTTATGTAATAATTTCTAACTTCGCAAAAAACACACAGTGAATCTGGCACCCTACGCTACAAAGACGAGTCTGTGTAGCAGGTGAAAAATCCTGTTCGCCCGGCAGCGCCTGTGACGACACATTTCAGGTGTAACTTGGCAAAACAAGGAAAAAAATCCTCAAAATATTCACCCATCTGTTTTATTATTCACATATCAACATGTCTACAGCAGGTGAGGACACTCACCTTGGAGTTGAGCATAATCTCGGGTGCTCGGTACCAACGAGTGGCGACGTACTCTGTTAGGAAACCGGTGTGATCGTGGTCAGGATCAGCCACACGAGCCAAACCAAAATCACAGATCTGCAGAGAGACGAGTGACAAGTTGGTTAGTGACTGCAACGATAGAGGATACAAGATCTAAATAAGCTGGTAGTTATTTCATTCACAACTTAAAAACCCTTTCCAGGTTAGTTATGCTATTCAGAGCCTTTACAGAAAGATGACAGTTTGTACTTGTCAGTTTATTATTTTTTTAAAAATATTTCTTTATTATTTTACTTTGTGCTGTTATCCTACCACTAACCTCTTATCTACAGATTAGAGGATTTTAATCAGTACCTATTTATTTATTTTATTATTATTATTATATTATTATTATTATTATTATTATTATTATTATTATTATTATTACTGCTACTACTACTACTACTACTACTACTACTACTACTACTACTTGTGGTGTTTTTAATGAGTGCGCTTATTTAGTGCTTTACTTAATTACAAAGTATTACTTTTTATTCATATGCTTGTCTGTGTGTGTCAGTGTGTGTCAATTTGTTTGTATGAAAAACACCGCACAAATAAAGTCTGATTGACTAAAATGTAACCTAAAACGATAACAGGCTGAATGCTGAAATGTTTGGCATTAACCCACTGACCAATATTAAATTTGGATTATATGTAACAGAAAATAAGCCTTTGTATCACCCCAATGTATTCTCTCTTTAAGACACTCAAAAAGTTCTCAAAAGCATGCACATTGAGACACGACAAACAAAAAACTAAACTCTACCTTGAGATCACAGGTGGTGTTGAGCAGAAGGTTGGAGGGCTTCAGGTCGCGGTGCAGCACGTTGGCAGAGTGGATGTACTTGAGCCCTCGTAGGATCTGGTAGAGGAAGTAGCAGATGTGGTCGTTGCTCAGGTGTTGAGTCTTCAGGAGCTTGTACAGGTCTGTCTCCATGAGATCCTGCACAATATATCTGCACGGTGCCAGGTCAAAGAATCGCTACTTTTATACGGTGGAAACACACTCCTTGTAAAAGCATAAAAATGTAAAAAAAATACATAACATTGTACAGTGTGAATGAGTCAGATTTTTATTCCCATCTGGGCCGCATAAGTACGTCAAACAAAAGGTGTCCCACAGGTCTGAGCAATCAACCCAATAGTGACCTAAACTGAAAATTATGACTTCGTTACAGGCCTAATTTCAATCACAGCAATATGTTTCATATTTTATTCCTTCACGCATGCTGCCATTTAACATAGTCCTAATACATGACCATCTGTTTTGCTTTCTGGTTATTTTTTACTTCTTCTCTGCACTTTTGTATCCAAACTACATTTAGGTTTTACTGCCACACTCACACTTTGTTAGTATTGCAAAAAAATAAAAAACCTTGCATATTTAAACTCAGACAACTGCCCTTATTTTGTTGTCCCTGCAGGCTGGCAAGGCCATGAAAAGACAATCAAACTGTAGAAGTATTTGGTCGAACTCTCAAATCTGAGGTTTCATGGTCATTGAAGGTTGGCTTGGCAGTTTGTGTGTTTTGTTTGTACCACTGAGCAAAAAATCCTATTTCTTCTGCACCTTTATTTTGATCTGTTTTCAAGACCAGTACAGCTGCAACACACTTAGTTTGTAGTGTACACAACATGCACCTACCAACTACGTCAGGGCAAATTTTTAAAACCATACATTCTCTGAAACTAAAATCACTACTCCTTATCACAACACACACACCTCCTTCTGCTTGTGACTGGTTGCAGTGTCAGCCATGGAAGAACACAAGAGGGCGAAAGGGGAGCTAATTAAAATCCCACAAAAGAATGGGAAGGCTAGTCTGTGGGAGTACTTCGACTTGTTTGTCGAGAGTGAGACCTCAGAGTGCAAAGGGGTGTGCTTTGTCGCTGTTGCAATACGATTTTAAAATATGATAGCAAGAGGACCAGGACAAAATAAAATAAGCCTGTTTAGCTGATGCTGTTGCTCCTGTGTGCGTGCCCGTGTTACTTTCAGCATTATTTTCGATATCCAGGTTTAGACTTCGGTGCTTGCTTCAAATGTGGGCTCGGGCTTCATTTTTAAGCCTGTGCAGATCACTAACTCATACCATACACCCTGTGAAATCTCAGGAAGGTATGAAGGTATGAAATATTACAAACCGCCCAAGCCAAGTGCATATGCTCGTTCTTATCTGGTGAGAGGGCCTTACGACAGAGAGGAGAGCTGCTGGAGGAGGGCAGTATGGATAAACTCTGGCGTAATTTTCCAAAAACCGCCAACCCCAGATTTAAATGAGCTGGTGCTCTTGTCACTACAATGTACTGAAGTCCATGTGGGGTCTAAATAACTACGTGACAGAGAGCTCATTTCTGTGTAGGAGAGATGTTTTATCTTGAATGGTTTATTGTTCTGTTTGGGTGAATGCTCATCTGATCTGGCAAGCAGGAAGCAGTAAGATGTGTAGCTGCAGGCTTCGGTCACAGCCATTTCTTTTAGTTAAGACAGAGTGTAAAACTACACACGCTGTGTTATAAAACTGACAGCAACTATCCGCTCTACCAGTGTGCTACTGTTGCTGCTGGGCTACAGTGAAGAGCGTCTCTGCCAAATATATGGTGACAGGTGGTTATTATGTAATAAAACACAACAGAAAACCTCTATTCAACTACAAAAGCTGGAGTGTAAAACCAACTTCACTTTGACAGGAAAAAAGTCATTTTAAATGTTTGAAATTTGTTGGAATAAAAGCACAAATATCAGTGGAAATATAAACTGCTTCTAATAATGTTAAAATTGCAAGAAAAAGACTATCAATGTCATGTACCTGGTGTCCATAAAATAAACTTAGATTGGTGTGTGTAACTTTTAAAATGACTATTTTTTACAGTATCATTTGGTGTATTTATCCTTCTTTCTCTGCACTTCTGGTCAGCAATTAAACATCGACAACTACTACATTTTCTTTTTTATTTTCTTTTTTTTTACTTTTACTGAACTCATATTTCACCAGGTAAGTCCCGTACAACGTATTTTGCATGTGGAGCTGAGAATTACGTGCACAGCTCAGTTTTTACGTGCTCTGCTGTGCGTATGCACGTGGTAACTCGAGGCTTGCACTTAAAATACATAAGGACAAAACAATGAGCAGTGTATGTAAAAGGATACACGTCCTTCATCTGGTCAATGGTTGGTGTGCGGATGATGTCGTTGATGCTGATGATGTTCTCATGTTTGAAGCGCAGAAGGATTTTGATCTCTCTCAGGGTGCGTTGGCAGTACGTCTGGTGCTCAAAAGGACTGATCTTCTTAATGGCCACACGAATCTTGTTGTCCCGGTCATAGGCAGAGCTGGAGAATTTAAAAAAAAAAACAACAAAAAAACACAAAAGCAAAAAAATTAGTCCCAACGTTGAAGGAGCAACAAACTTAAAAGATTAAAAAATAAAAACATGATCAGAACAGCATTACCAAATCACTTTTTTTTCTTCCTGTGGTTTGCCAATGAAAAGCTTTTAACGTGAAGCAGCAACAGCAGGAGATGCTCGGTTTGCATTAGCGGTATCTTAACGAGGCAAATACACAGCTGACACAATGTGGAGCGAAAAACAATGCTGCAGTATGTGTTTGGTAAAAGTATGAGGAGGAATGTAGGAGTGGCGCAAACCTCCAAAACACAGAAAACCTTACTCAAGCTAGTCAAGTACCTAAAATTTAGCACCATGACACACAGCTAAATTCAGTTCAGAGAGCTTAATCCAGCGACCAAACATGGTGCCAAAATTACAGAGGATGCAGAGAAATTACTTATGATCAAGCCGTGCTTCTGCTCGACAAACCACAGTGCATCTAAAGTATGCTAAAGAGTCAGAGGGAGACGGGCACAAGAGCTTGATCAAGATAAGCTCACCTCGCTCTGGTTTCCCACACCTCTTATGACTACACAGTGCAAAGTGTGGCGCAACTTAAAGCTGAAGTTGTGACACTATCAATGTATCATACTTTGGACTGCAGCTTATATAACAATGCTTTTTTGTTCAAATACAGCTCTAACTTTCAGAGTTTTTAAGAGGTAAACACTGAGAATAACCACCAGATGTATGCAGTCTATGGTTATCAAGCAAAAGGTTTTTTGTTTTTTTAATATCATCTGTGTTTCTAAGATCTAAGATTATCTAACTTTTTATAACATCAAAGACATTTAACACATACTTTAGATATTTCTGAATCAGTTCAAGGCCTGGAAAACGTATTTCCATGTTCCACAACATTAATGAGAACAAGAGAGGCTGATTACTGTTTGCATCCTTAGTTTTAGTTTTCACCGGTAATATAATTTCTAAAATTCAGTAAATATATTCTTAATATTCATCTAATATTTCATGACGTCCTAAACATTTAACACATACTTTTTATTGTTTTAATTCAATTCAAGGCCTGGAAAACTTATTTCCACATTCCAGGACTTTAATTAGAGCAAGAGAGACTGATCACTGTTTGAATCATTAGTTTTAGTTTTCACCAGTAAAATAATTTCTAAAATACAGTAAATATATTTTAAACATTTCTATGAGATTGTATGATGTCCTAGACATCTATCACATACTTTTGATTATATTGAATCAATTCAAGGCCTGGAAAACTCATTTTCCCATTCCAGGATGTTAACAAGAACAAGAGAGGCTGATTACAGTTTGCATTTTTACTTTATAAACGCATGTATGCTCCAACAGAGACATCAAAATATTTATCAAAAGACAGTTAGTAGCAGATATTCTTCACTGATATCCCACCCAGTAATACCAGTTAAAATTCATCTTGAGTGGGTATGAATGTTAGCAAGCAGCTTAGCTTCAATTTGAAATACTGGCATCTGAAATCGCACATACAGGAAATGATGAAGTATGTTTGCATGCTTGGGATGCCTGAGTCTGGCAGATCTCACACTAAAGCCAGAGAGGAGGCAATAAGTTACTGCACAGAGCTCAGGAGCTCAGGAGGTCTGTGCCAGCTGCATCACACACACCACACACCACATGTAATTTACTGTCAACTAGGGGTAAAATAAAATCAAAAAACAATATCACAATATTTTAGAGTATTTTTGCAATAACTAAATTCTTGATGACATAACAAAATACTGAGAAAATAATAATTTCAATTTTAAGACCATACAGTTGCGATAGAACAAGCGTTATAGTTATATATGCCACAATAAATGTTACAGTTTGCCTTTTTAGTAAAAATTAAACTTTTTTTTTAAGCTAATTAACAACAGTAACTCAGAGTGAGGTTCAGATTCTGGATAAAATATAAATGGTACAACAAATAAAATCAACCATGAATTACATATCTAAACAGTTTCCATATACAAAATGTACCCTTGAATATATTATTAGTAAATGTATAAAATAAAGTCAAATTATTGCCAAATTATGACATGAATTTTTCTTAATATCTTAAAAATTATACCTGTATTTTTTTAAATAACATATTTACCCCTGCTGGTGTCAAATATACTCCTGAAAGAAGAAAAAAAAAGACAGAAATTTTGCTCATCATGCAAAAAAAAAAAAAAAAAAAAGTTTAAAAAATGGCTCAATTTTCAATAGCTAGACTGGATGAAGACATACTGGAGCATCTTTTCATGAGGAGACTTACAGAAAATCAAGATAATAATAGATTGGGCACTTCAACAAAACAAAACTCCTGTGTATTTTCAGAAATTAACAAAGAAATCTCAGCATGCCCTTTGGTATTAACAGCAGAAAAACATGGTGCAAATCTAGCCACCTTTTTGCTTCCAGGTCCTTTTCTCCTGTGGATAAGGCTCAACATTTACTAATTTGCATCAACAGGTATTAACATGTTCAGTGATCCCTGCGGTCTTTTGAGAGCATTGGATTTTTTTGTTTACTCTGCTTGCTTTTAATTGTTTTCCGTTGTGTCACTGTGCTGAAACAGCATTTTTTTTTTTTTTTTTAGCTGCTGGCAGGTTCAGGTGTGTGTTGGGAGTTTGGGAGTGATGATTAAGTTAGTGTAGTCCAAAAAAAACATATTAATGATTAACAAATTAATGATTCCAAGCAAAATGCACTAAAAACCAACAAGAGGAGTTTCTGTCTGAGTGTGTCTACACCCAGCGGAGTAATTGTCTCGCTCTGATCTGAAATCTTGGCCCAGCCTGCAGTGAGACACCACCTCCACACCATTCCAGGTACAGACATGTCCACTGTTGAATTTCTGGCTCTTTTCACTGGCTAAATGGCCGTCTCAGCTTCCCCACGCTCACTCAGCCTGGGATATTTTGAATTCCCACACAAAGGTCTAAATCTGCATCTTGTATTCCGACTTTAACTCCCTAAAGCCGTCATCTCTGTTCTGTTTATAAATCCAATAAAATGGCAATAAAAATGTTTGTGTGTTGAATACAAGTGCTGTGTGATTTATGCTGGGTGATAATTATCTTGATATAATTTTCCTCTATGACATAATTAATGTTTGATAAATCTTCCATATAATTTACCCTTTGAAACCTGAGCAAACTGGCTCAATTTCTTTCGAAAGCATAGAAAAAAGGCAATGAGCAATTTAACAAGAAATGACCCAAAATGAGCAAGAAGTTTGTAAAAAAAAAAAAAGAAAAAGAAAAATGTTACGAAAAAATTACCTAAAATTACCAACAAAAGAACAGGGAACTGTCTGAAAATAGTGCTAAAATAAAAATAAATAAATAAATATTCATATAAATAACAAATATATTTCTATAACCTATTTTTTATGTATAATTCATACATATCATTTTCACGACATTTTTCCTAGTTATTTGATAATTCTCTGATGATTCTGTCGTTTTTCAAAGATAATTTTTCAGGTCATTTTCTTGTCATCTTTTCGTAACTTTTTTTCAATTTGCAAGACATTTCATGCCAAGACGCTGATTGCTATGATTGCTTTTTCATTACTTCATGGCATCATCAAAGTCCGTCTTTTGTTATTGTTTTGAATAGGAAACGTCAGAAATTACATGCTGTGGGTGTGAAACTTGTACAGAAAGTGCTGACTACAGTTAAGATGTTTGTTTTGGATATTTATTCTGTTTTCATACTTCAGATTTTTGAAATATTCTGCTGTTTGGCAAATGTTAGTATACAATAAATAATGGTTTTAAGCACAATTTACCATATGATTTCAGTCTTAAAACGTAAAATAATAATGATTTTTCTTATAGATAATCATCATTACCAACCAATATGAACGTTTTTATTGTGATAACATTTCAAGTCATATCACACAACCTATGTACAGCATGGCTATCCATTTTAGTTGTTTTTAGGTATAAATGAAACTATTGGGTTCTTGGTAATTAGAGAACATTGAGGTTTTTATGTAATGACCGAAAGTCAGTCTGCCCATTTTGAAGTCTGTCACAAACAATCACAATTATGCAATGACACTATAGTCTGGTGTTGGGTACGCAGACTGGCCAGACATCTTCAGAGCACAGGAACTGACACATCAAAACCGAGTCCAAACACACCACGTACTGCCAAGAAATGCAAATTACTGCTTCAAGCTTCCAAGATTTTCTGAATTTCTAAGTCATCTGCTCTCAAACTGTTGTAAGTTAACTGTCGTTTGGTGCCATCATAAAACCGAAACTGCCCAATAAAGCCGTAGCTTCAGGATAACAAATTGAGAAGACCATAAGTTCTCGAGCTTCATCATTTACATCTACAGCCAAGAGTGTTTTATTTCTGCACATTACAAACAACAAAGATGACTGAAAAACACCCACATAACATGACAAAATAAGAAAATGAGTTGCTATAGTGATGGGGGTGTAGGGACTGAAATGTAAACACAAGTGTGCCAGCCTTCTGCGAGGGAAATATGAGTGACCTTCCTTTCCACTTGTGTGAGAGGAATGTGTGTGTGTGTGTGTGTGTGTGTGTGTGTGTGCGTGTGTGGGAGGAAATAGCTCTCCATGTAACTGTTCTACACCAGCAGAGACCCTCGCGTAAGAGAAGCAGTGAGCTACAAGACTTATTCATCAAAGCTAAATTCTGATCCAGGGCAGCACAGCCAGTTTTGCACAGACATATCTTCAGATTGTTTTTAGAGCAGTCAATGGTACACAGTAGCCTGCACCAAATTTTGACACAGTGCAATATTTTCTCATGCATGATGCAAACCCACAAGCAGAATGTTTTCACAATACTGTGAAAAATGTAATTTATCTACAATTTGTTCCTGCATAATCATAGACTGTGAGCCTAATATGGCTTGTATACAAAGGATGGTGCACCATTTGCAAAAATGTTGGTATTTTTTAGCAAGTATTGTGCTCAAACAATCAATCAACAAATTTTATAATCAATTAATGGTTCACTTACATGTGATGACTGTCTGCTTTTCTCTGTTTTGCATCACTTAAGTAATTTTTGGGACATTTTTTGGGCATTGGCTAGGCGTAGATATGGTCTATAAATTAAATTGCAATATTTTTTGGCTATATAATTTGAAATTGAAATCACATCCAAACTTCCAACCTCTAAAATATAAAATCATTCAGTGAACTACAGTTAAATAAAGTTAAAGTCTCAACTGATATATAATAAAGGTAAATAAAGTTGTGTTATAACAAATATAACTAAAGTATTGTTATAATAATGTTAGAGAAAGAGCTGTTATAATAAAGTTGAATAAAGTAGTGTTATAGTAAAAGTTAAATAAAGTACTGTTTTAATACATATAAATAGAGTATTATAAAGTCAAATAAAGTATTGTTTTGATACATTTAGAGTAGAAGTATTAAGTATTATTATTATGAAGTTACATACAGTACTGGAACTTCTGGTTTTATCCTATAAAGCTCTTCGTGTTACAGTTTTACTTGTATGAAAAGTGCAATGCACATAAAGTCGGATGGATGGATGGATGGATGGATGGATGGATGGGTGGATGGATGGGTGGATGGATGGATGGATGGATGGATGGGTGGATGGATGGGTGGATGGATGGATGGCTGTAGGAACCCTGTGCTTCGGGGACATAATCCTAATAATCCTACAGTCATAAAAATAATGGCAGGTTAATGGATATTGATGTTTTGCTAGCTGGAGCCCTATTCATGAGCACTTTCACAAAAAAACAACACAAAACAAAAAAAACCCAAAAGAATACACTAAATGTGCTGCCTCCTGTCTTACACAAATGTTTATCATATCAACGCTATTGTAAATCTACCACACATCTCCGTGTAAGGCAGAATGAGAGAGCGTTTCTCTGGGATCAAGGTGCAACATAAATAACACCATAAACAATGCCAACATATCATGCTGCTTTCTGATGTGCTGCAAAATGTAACACTTAAGCTCAAGAGCCTGCATGTTACCAAAGGAAACTCTTGGCTGTGTTTAGCACAGAGATAAGAGAGGACAATCTTAGTTCACACTACATTTCACTGTGTTTACCGAGGGCAAGCCCGTCAGTTCCTTGTCAGTTTGTCCAGGCGTGTAACTGGAGGAACTTTTTGAGGAAGTACAAAATACACTGAGTGTGTAGTATTAATATGCTCGCCTCAGTATATTCTGAGAGTCTTGACCTGGTCACTGAAGAGTGGACTTTCATTTCTGAGAATGGCACCCTCATGACTTTTGAGAAACATTTAACCATTGGATTTGTTTTTTTTACATATCGCTGCAGTCGGGTGCAAACCTTCTATCTCAAAATTGCGATTTTTCAGGGATCAGAAAAAACACTCTTTTTAAAAGGATCCAATGGAGATAGGTTTCGTCACAAGCTTTTTTAAATACATTTCATTGGTTTAGAAATGGTGGAACCCACTAATAGACGTAGAGCAGAACCAATAGAAAAATTTAAGAAAAATAATAAAATAAAAAAATATTTAAATAGTGAAATGTGGAGATGCGAGGTTTGCACCAGACAAGGACAATATGTGAATTTGCTATGTGTGCTGGGGGGGTGGGGGGGTGGGGGGGTGACCATATCCAACTAAATGCTCACAACCAGCTGTAAGTGGCACCCGTCGCACACAGCTGAAAGTACTCCGTCATTGTAAGAACGCAGGCAAAGGAGGCCGCATGCAAACTGTTGCTGAGTGGCTGAAGAGAGATAATCTAATCTATGATTTCCCAGATTCACTGTATCCAGTTCTAAAATTTTGAACGTTTCTTTGTTTTGAATAAGCAACCAAAGATTGAAGCATGAATGCAATCGCCATCAGTAATGAGCTAGCGTTGGGCTATAAACAAACTACACCTCTGTCGAATGACTATGGCGTTAACCACCACAGCGAGGCTGTGCAGTGTTCAGTGTGACGGTGTCCTGAAGTCTCATGCAGCTACTTCAGAGCAACAACCTTTTTTAAGACACGTAAAAATGTAAATATCACAAGAGGGAATTAAAATTTAAATACACATTGATTTAGAGATGTGGGAAGCAGAGTTGCAGAAATGCCAACTTATTTTGAATGTTACTTGGATTTAAGGACATTTTTAGGATTGCATGACTTTTCTCAGATTTTAAGACATTTCCAGGATTTTGGAACATGTCTTTGCTTTCAGGACATTTGTCGGATAATAGGACATTTCTATGATTTTAGGACCTTAGGGGCTTAGCTAGGACCTCTGTCAGGGGTGCGAGGAATCCTCCACTGGCATTTTTTTGATAAACAAGCTCGATTTAGATGCTGTTTTATGCACTTTGGCACCTTATGCATACTAACAAGTACAAAAACAATTCTCAGTGTGACTGATTTTATTTCTACTGTGAATTAGAAAATGGTTGGGGGGGCGTCTAGCACCCTATCAAGGGCCAGATTTGAGCATCACTACTCTATTGACTAGTTTTAGCAGGTTTACTTGTGTGTAAAAAACCCGCTTACACATGCTAATCTTGGTGGAAAAGGGGTATAAATCAATTTTTATTTCAAGGAGACGCTGAAATTGACTGATAAATTAAAAACAAACATTCTACAAAAATAGATCTGTTGTACTTCTACTGACAAACCAGTATATACTAACAGAGCGCCTCTGCTCATCTTTATAATGATGCTCTGGTGACAGTAAGAGCAGCAGGCTCTTGTATGAGAAACTGTGAGCTGCCTTTCCTGTTTCCTCTGCTTCTGTATTGTTTTCTGAGCATGCTCAGTGCCCAGGAAGGAGCAGAGAAAGAGGAGGGGGGCTCTGTTTCCAAGGAGATGGGAATACAAGGCTTTACACTACAGCCGCTGTGTTATGCAATAGGGCTGTTACCATGACAATGTTCAAGGGGTTGGGTTGAAGGAAGAAGGGGAAAAGCTCACAATGCTTAAGGGCGACGCGTTCAGAGAAATTGCAGATACGAACGTCCATGCACAAACTCTACAGACGGCTTTAAAAGGCAGCGTGAGATGAAGCAGCAGGTTGGAGGGACGAGCTTCAAACAACACTCACAGGCTGATGGTGCTAAAGCTTTGGTGCTGCAGGGATATAATAATGTATAACTGCATTATGCTTTTTACAGTAAACTCTATATTTACTAATCTAGACATCTGACACCAAGTCACAGCGTTATCACTCTCATTAGTGATTCTCTCCATTTTTTCAATTGATCTTTTTCTTTGAACTGATGCGCATTGTTTGCTGTATCTGAGAGGTTTCAGTAGTAAGCCCTCAGGCTTCACTGACTATCACCTACAAGAGTTCACACAACATGGCCTTCTTAGCTGTCTGCAGCAAAAAAAAATAATCATGGGGATCTTTACAAATTAAACCACAACTAGAGGACACACACACAAAATCAGTTCCTTTTTGCATAGTGGTCACTTAAAGATTTATTCATGAACTTTTATTGAACTTTTTCAGATTTAGCTGCATTTTCTTTTCTTGCTCATCAAAATGCACTTCCTGTTTCTGTGCATGCTAACCACAATAACTCTGTTTAAGCAAGCTGCCTGTGAAGAGTTTGAGTTTCCAAGAGCTTTTCTCTCACACGTGCACGGCTCTATGACAAATTGTGATGGGCTGGAAACCCAGTATGTTTACCTGCCTTCTCCAAAATGCATGCTTTGATAAGATCCAGCATCATCAACAATAAAATTCCCCTAACCTTATCTGCATTATAATAATCCAACAGGCATTCTGTTAATTATTTAAAAGTTAATTACCATGTTATATTGAGATTTTCCAACGCAGCATCACAAAAAAACAATTAATACAATTCTTTTTTTTTTTTTGCATTTTTAAGACTTATGGAAGATTTGTTTAAGATATTTTAATGCCAATTAAGGCCTTATTTTTAAGATTAATGAATTCAATGCCTTTTCAGACTTTTTAAGCATCAGCCGGATCTCTGTGTCATGTTTTCTTTAAACACAGGAAACATTAGAAAAATAAGTGACTGGCTCATCTCACCGTAGCGATGCAAAATATTTAACACATGCCACCATTCATTCTGAGAGAAAAGTTTGAGGAAGTGACTCTGAGGAAGCCACTTCTCCCTCCTGCACTGTGCACACAGTATCCACCGAGCACTGATATCAGTCTGTATAGATGGTCACTGTGGTATGTGGTCTCAGGCTTTACATTAGGCTCTATCGCTGTGTTTTATTGCTAAGGGGGGCGACCTCGCTTAAAAACAAACATCACCTTTTCCAGCGTCATAAAAACATTTAGGTGCTTTCATGGATTAAAACATTAACCACAAGAGAGAAAGAGCAGAGGTGCTATTTCCCAAAAGGAAATGACATATATTTGCCACATGAGTTTCCAGTTAACATTTTGTTTGTCCTGTGAATATATGCAATACATTTAACTGCAAACTCTGTGTGTGTGTGTGTGTGTGTGTGTGTGTGTGTGTGTGTGTGTGTGTCCCTTTGTGCTCATTATGTGTCACCTCTCTGAATTTGAAACTGTTCATGACTTTTAATGTATTTACTCTGCAGCAGTTTGTGGATGGATAATTGAGTAACAAACTGTTTCATTATTACATTCAACACTTTCAATCAGTTTGAGGTTGACAACATGACAACGATGACTTTTCTTTTCTTGGTTAGTAGCAAAAGGACTGCAGTATTGAAATATTTAAAAATATTCAGAATCAATATGTATCAATGAATCAATATGACAAAACGACCACATAGTATAATATATTGACAAAAGATGCTCATGACACACACTGCATCAGGACTTGGGCTGCTTTCCACCTTAACATTACATTTTCCTGGAGAATAGCCAAAATATTTTTGTTATTAATTCTCTAACCTGCACTACATAGACCTTCTAGATTTAAGTGTTTTTGCAATAGTTTGATTTAAGCTATACTTCAGCCACTTACAGCAAGGTAATTCAGTAACTCCAAAACAACTGTTTACATTTTAGACTCTTATGGGCATATGTTTCATCAACCCTTTTTACCAAACGAGCACCTTATGTGTGTTGTATTGTTTTTTAGGTTGGTGTGACTGAAGTTGGAACCATTTTAATATTCTAATTTCTTGAAATCAATTAGATTACCGAAGCAAAGGTATGCATGCAGGTCCAATCCAAACTTTGAGCAGGAACCAAAAATGAGTAAATAATAGACAACTGAACAATATCACATAATATAAAGATATTGTTCACGTGATTGGTCTCACGACTGCTTACAAACGTATTTAAGATGACATCTCGCAGTGTCAGTTTAGTCTGATGAAGAGCTGTCTTGCTTGAAATGTCACTTTGGTGCATTAAATTAGTGAAAATTGGAGCCCTGCAGTGTGCAAGTTATTTCTTTTGCCACTTTACAATTAGATTACACAACAAGTTTAACCACACTGAAAACACAATAAGGCTTAATATGGAAAACTACCATTATCAAATAATTTGTTCCCATTTGCGTCTATTGTGTCCATAGATATGTTTTAACATTTTGGGAGTTTGAGTCCATGATTACAGCAACTAGCATGACATGACATCAAATATATGTACGTCATTTACCAAAAAAAAACCCCAAAAAGTTCTTCATACCCAGCTGAATTATATTGCTGAATAACTTTAAGGTTTAGTCTGAAGCACAATAGCGCTCCTACTTAAAAGCGCTTTTGTTTTTTTAAATTTCTCCTCTCTTTATCAGCAGACGGCCACTCCCTCATAGCGGCTGTATCTCTGTTTGAGCTCGTTATCTGTGAGGTCGTAGGTTCAACCACGAGTCCAGTCTCTAAATTCAACAGGATTCAGATGGTGTTATTATGCACAAATCAAAATTCTGCCAATTAGATGAAGCACCCTCTTGTATCCCTGAATGAGGAAAAACAATTAACACAAGAGCTAATGGGAAAGAGTTTTTTTGTTTGTTTGTTTTTCTGTTGTTTTTTTCCAGTGGTATTCATCAGGATTCAACCTGACCAAATCAAGACTTTTGTCTCTGGGTCAGTGTCAAACTGTTATCTCCATTTTTTTCTTCTTTAAAAATAATTTTTAATTAATAAAAGTACATTTATTTTTAAAGTATTTTAGGGGTAAGGGCTGTTTGGGTGGACAAAAAAATTAAGATAGTATCATGGGCTTTTTTAAACTACAGTTTGACATTTCATTGACTAAACTGTTAATAAAAAATAGATACTAATAAAATCAATACAGCAAACAATAACAAAACTAACTGTCATGCTACTGTAGGCACAGAGTAGAGCCAGACTTGCATCAGTTTACAGCTTTACTACAATAAAAGATCGAAAAAAGATTTCTACAACTCAACTGTTCATCTCGATGCAGCTTCTCTACAGCCAAGCAGGAAACTGGAACACATCTCTTTACTGACTCTCCATCAATAACCTGTTTATTAAACCACACTGGTGATTTTAAACTTAGGCTGGTTATTTGGAATATGAGCTAAGAGGGTGGCATGAAATGCAAAACTATGTTTTTTACATGCAAATATGTGGCTCGTCTTGTCTGTGCTTTAATATTGCAGTCGAGGTGCGCTTGAGGTTGTCAGTGGTGCAAGTCTGGCATTCTTGCTCTTTGCCTACAGTAGCATGACTTCACATAAAAGATGACTAAAGCTCTACTTATGTGTCATATGTGCTGATTTCAATGCACCTTCAACTGCTGACAGCACACTTTGATATATAAATGAGGCCAAAAGATACCGTGAAAGCTGTCAGACCACTTCTGCAAATTTCACTTTACATAGAATTATTTTTTTTATCTTCACAGGCCACAACACAGTCATATCTTTTTGCTCACTGAATTTCTTGAGAAAAAATGTGCATGCAATGATAATGTGCATCTGTCAGGCCTTGACGATGTATCAGCTTCAATGCAATAAGCTGCAGTATGCTCAAATGTTTTTACGTTTGTTGATCCAGGAGTCGTCGTGCTCCTCTTGGCAGCCGTAATCACCCAAATTACACAAATTACATCTCCTTCTGAATTGCACAACAGGATTTCAGTGAGTGTCAAGGCTCTCATTCTCTCCCTCCCTCTCCCATTGGCTGTAGAGTGGTGGTACTGATGTCAGAGGCAGAGGCGTTGCCATGGAGACGGGCGCCACGGTGGCATTTCAAGAGGACGGCGGCTCATGGCAGAATGAAGCAGAGCATCAGCAACGGCTAAGAATCAGGCGGGTCAAGGAGTTGAGTGCAAGATTCAAGGATGTCACCAGGAGGAAAAGACATTTAATTTCAATATAAATGTTTACTAGAGATGTGTTAACTATAGATGAAATGTGCATCAGTAGTGGCCAATATTTCTTTTGATAAATGGTACTTTGGTGCAAAGAGTTACACTTTATTCTTTGACAAGTGGTTATATCTTAAAACTAAACATGTCCTGCTGAACTCTGTTTGGACTCCACACATTATTACTGAATAACGGTCGTTAGTGGTGGCATGTCATTGCATCTCAACAGTTAGGAGCTGGAATAAGCGAGTTCACTCAGGTGTTGCGTTTCTATCAATGCAGATTGGATCCGGACGTGAAAAATATTCATGACTACTGCAGAGTCATATGACCTAGGTGTGAATGCCAATTGTACAACTGCAATCAAAAGACAGATATTAGAAGGGTGTTGGCGAGTCTTTTTGTGCATTGGGAACAAGGCTATGGCGTAATGATTTAACCATGGAGAGCTGCGTGAAAGCAAAGTATGCTGACTCTGCAGCTACTCCTGAAGGACCGAAATTTTCAACTGAGGGACTTCAGATCAGGCACAGCAGCAGGACTTTCTCTACCGGTGCTAAGGAGGTGCCAGACCAGTATGTGGAGGTGCTAAAATTGTTTCAGGAAGAGCAGCTACTAAGCATCTCTGGTGGTCTTGGCTTAACTTTTTCTACCTCCAACAAGTCTGGAACAAAATGTGAGCAGTGCATGATGGCAGCCTTGCTAGACTGCATCTTGCATGCTTTGTTGTTCACACTGACGTTGCTGTGATGCTTCCACTGTACTTCCACAATTAAAATCATATATTCCACTCATTTATGAAGCCATGCAAGCTCCTGCATTGTCAAAAACACAATTATTTTACATTAAAATACCTCATGTTAACATATGAGGATTCTGTCGACTGAAATGTTGTCAGAGGGCTTTTCTTTTGAAACAGAAACAGGAAAACAACAAAAACATACATTTGCATTTCCTCATGTCTGTGACAGATTAAGACATTGAAACTGTAGTTAGAGGTGGCGTAGAGTCGACATAATTATCAAAATACTATTTTTGCTATCTATTTTTGATGACAAATGTGTACAGCATGCAGAAAAAAAATCTGCGAGTCAATGTTTCTCTAGATGTGCTGCAGCTGAGAGGTGGCTGTGATGCACTAGACAACATCATCTTTCTCACCGACCGTCTTAGAGATAAGATCTAGATTTTCATTTTCTACCTGTACTTTGGTCAAAAAACTGTCCATGCTGCATGCACGCTAAAGGGCAAAGCCAATGTGTGCAACAAAAAAACGGTGAATTCCAGCATGATGTAGAAACAATATGGTTGGTAGCTACAAAAATGTGTTTTGAACTTTTTATTTTTAAAAAAATTAAACAACACATTAAAAGCCATTTATAACTGTACAGTTAGGGATATATTTTCCCCTGTTTACCCTTTTATTCCAAATGACACCTGAAGGGGCTGAACCGGGAGCGCTATACCCTCTTCAAACTAATGATTCAAAGTTGGCAGCTCTTTGCGGGAGTCAATAAAGTTTATCAAAAACAAGTAGGAGCAATGAGATCCCATTGTTTTTTCTTCCACTTTGCCATGAACATGACCAACCTCCACCACTTAGATATAAAACTTTTTATAAACAGGAGCCACTTCAGCAGCGTTCCCTCATGATCTAACTGCTCATGTGGGCGTGCTGAAAAGCCAGAGTATGCCTAAGCTTCTGAACATCATCACAGAGGGAGATACAGTATCTTGTGATTGTGTAAGCCTGACGGTGTGCACGAACTGAGGCTTGTGTAAAGAGGCTCAGCGCACCGTCAATCTCCGCAGCCCTCAGCCACTGGAAAGCCCTGACATGCAACGAGCCTTACAGTCAACAAGAGGCTATTGAAATCAAAAATAGGCCTACTCTGAAAATGACACAGACATGCCTCACAGTCGACCGCCCTCTTACCATACAGTCAAACACACGCATTTCATAATACAGCGTATCCTGGCGCAAACTCAAGTCTTGATACTGATTATCAGACCTTTCCTGCACAACCTGTGCTAAATGAGGACTCACAGACTACAGTTTTTAAAGGTGCTATATAAATAAAGTTATTATTATTATTCATTTAAATCCTCTGTGCCATCTTGTAATGTTGAGATTTTTCACAATCTGAAGGAATATGTACAACATATTACAACTCTGGCTCAATTTTAATGGCATGCACAAGACTAAGAGTGCAAACAAAATAATAGCTTTATCTTGGTTAACTCTTTAAACTCTGCAACAGAAATGGTCCACCAGTGCCAGCATTTGTATTTTTCCTTTCTTTCATTTCTTGAAGGATTTCCAAATGCCTCATATCCTTAAAATCTGTACCAGGGGCCAACAGATCATCGGCCTGGCCGATTATAGGAGCCGGTATTTGGCATTTTGCCAATTGCCTACATCACTATTTTATTTCAATGATCACTATTCAAATGAATCAATGAAAAATATGGGGATTATACTCAACCAACACCAGGGAAACATGGGAGGAAAAAAGGAGAAAAAAATCTTACATTTATTTGAATACAACAAAACAACATATTGATCCAAAAGATTTTTAAATGTAGGACCATAAAAAAAATATTCCTTAAGACTCTGGAACTGAGATACGAGCCATATAAAAATATTTTGTTTGTTTACTTTGCAATTTTGTAAAAATGAAATAAAACCCCATAAGAACTGTTTGGATGCAGACATTTTTTCTTCTCTTGTATTGTAGAGCTATTAAACTGTCAAGTACATACAAGATTAATTTTGATAACTTTAAGTACTTGAAATGTGCTCTGTGCAGCCGTGTTATCCAGGTAAATACAAGTGTGGGATCAGGACACAGTATCAGCAAATATACTATATCTAAAATGACTCAGATTGGGATGAAGGGCAAAAAAACGGGATTGGTACATGAATAGTTACTGTTGTTGTAAACTTATGAACTGAAAGATGATTTTTATTTGTTTTTCACTGAATATTTGAAGGCAGACTACATTAATACTAACATATACAACGATAACACTTACTTTTTTGGACTTGTACGTTCTTGAAATTAATCAAATATTCTCAGTATTTCTGTCATATCTTCAAGAATATCAGTATTGCAAAAATACCCTGAGACATTGTGATATCATTTTACGGCCATATTGCCCTACAAGGCACACGTTTCCATTTGAACCACATCTTTCCAGTAATAAAACCCATGATCAGCTGTAAATCCTCTGCCACCAATTTTGCATCTATGACATACTGTTACACTCGCCCTCTCTACAGGAACTTTTTTGTGCTGAAATGTTTTGGGACTGCACACTGAAAACAATAAAAGCAGCAGAAAGTAGGAAATGGAGATGGCAGAGAAAGCTGTTCTCCTGGCAAGTGTGAACAGCATCCTCAGGCTTCATTGTGAATCTGGTGGTTTTAAAAAGTGTTTTCAGCGTGTATCGGTGCCCATGTTCCATGGTCACAAAATGCGTCTAAATAGTCGGACTAGAGCACTGCAAAAGCCCTGCCTTTTTTGCGTCTGTCTGTGAGGCAGAAAGCCATAGCAGAGAGCGAGAAAACCAAAACGCCAAAGCAAGTCTCATGACGGTGGCCTAAAAAAACAATGTGATAATTTATACCGGATGTTCACATTATAGTCATTTTATAAATCCCACATGGAACAAGTCACAATATATCAAGTATATTCTACTGTATATATCTCCAACTCCTAGTCAGAATATTTTTTATACAAGTACTCATTAATAATTTGATGTGAGTGCTCAAATATGGAAATTCTTTAAAACACCTAATCCCTAAAATCCCTCTGACTCAGAATACATGTTGAATGCAGCCACAGAGAAGCCATTTAGTAGGTGGTAACACCAATATTCAGTGATGCACTGCCACCACAAAAAGCCTGATAAAGAACAACTTGATTCAAAAATACTTTAGATGCAAAAACCTGAGGGATGACTGTGAAGTTCACGCTGGACTGCTTTCTCTGGCTGCTGCACATCAAAGCAGCATGACCAACTGACTCAAAACTACAGGTCTCAAAGAAGAACGCAGCAAGACAGAAGGTGAAAAGAGGCTGCGGCTGACACATCACCCACTCCAACCCCAAAGATACACAAACAACACCAAAGTAAAGAGCTGGGCTTTTACATGGACATGAGTGAAGAATACTGGGCTGTTAAGAGCTTTTGCTGCTGATATAAGGTGTTCATGCTCGACTTTCAGGGCTACAATATGAAAACTGGATTTATTGTAAAGTTTGTGGGAATTGCTGTTAAAAAAAGCACCTAAAAGAATCAGAATTGCTCCCTGAAAACCTCAGACAAAATTAACCACAATTATCTCTCAAATTAAGTAGACAAAGAGTTTATGTTGCCGCATATTTAGCCTCGCGGGACCCACTTACAAATGAGAAGTGTTTGTAAAAGAGACCCAAAAAAAGGCTGCATTTATTGGACACAAAGTTGCTGTAACTCGTCATTTTGCCATCTTTGGCATCACCGAGAGTCAAAACAAATACAGTTCTTGTAACTTAAGTCAAGCATGATGTACCAAGAAATGTATGACATTTCTTGTCATCTACATACTCATAAATCATTGTAGTTCAGGGTCATGTTTGGTATATTGTATTTTTCTTTCCATGGAAACCTTGTAATTTGAAACATCTTATGCCAGGTTCAGACTACACGACATGTTTGTCCGGTTCATCAGTAACTATGTCAGGTTAGGCAGACATGACAGACTACACGTTTTTACTTTGAGGTGGTAAAGTTAGTCCCTAGATGAAATACCAAAAAGTCTGTGTGGGGTGTTTTTGCCATAAAGTTGTCCAACAGCAGTAAATCGCTCTGTGTGCCTGTTGGTCTCAGTGGCAGCTGTGAAAGAAAGAGTTGTGGATGGCAAAAAAAGTAAATGAAAATTAAACACGCTAAACTTTCTGTTGGGATGTCGTGAGGTGTCCACGACAGGGTGTCAGTTGTCATCCACTACGTCACACTTCACAGGATGAAACAATGAACTGTACACGATCGAAGCAGACGACATCAGACCACCGTGTCGGGCTACAACCACACTGATATCATGTAGCCTGAATCAGGCATTACCTAAATTTCTTTTTTTACATGATCTGAAAAACACAGTCCAAAGCTGCTTGAACCAAGCAAATGGATTGGTAAATTCCAGTTTCACCTATAAATGATGTGTTCTGCTCCACAGACATCATCACATAATCTTTGGGTCAACAGTTGGATCAACATCGAAAAGATGCCTGATCTTGAAGCACACTATCAAATAAAACAGCAAAATAATACCATCATTAAAGAGGGTAAAAGTCTTCTCATGCATTTCACATTACTAGAATTACCCACAATAACCAGAGGAAAAAAGCACCGTCTGCCAGCATGGGCGAACTGATGACGAAAAGAGCTCTTTTGACAGAAACTGAAACTTGAATAAAAGAAAGTTCAAGGAATAAAACGTCACAGTGCTGCAAGGACCTTGTAAGATGTTAAAGGACAATCGTGGACTTAAATGAGACACATTTCTTATTACAGAAATGTAACCGTGCTCTTTTTCATCTCGTTCATTTCATGCAACCTATGATGACCTTGTCTGTTGGTTCCTTGTCTTATTTTATATGTTCTTAACAAAAACTAATTTATTAAAAAATGCATTAATATTTATAATGAATAGTTAACGTAAATAAAACACAATTCGACAATTCATAAAACAGTCAGCTGGCAGTACTGATTTTGATTAATATTTTATCCTCGTAGCTGTGTGAGTTGAAAATAATAATGTCAAATGGCTGTCCTAAGTAACCAGACAGCAAAGTGATGTTTTTAAATTGTTTATTTTGTCAGACCAATGGTCAAAATTCCCCAAATAATTAAATTAATGGTGACATCAGGTAGAGACAAAGCAGCAAATCCTCATATTAAAGAATGCTGTAACAGCGTTATCATTTTTGTTTATTTTTTCGCTGAATTTCTGAAATTATTTTCATTTGAACTCTAGCTATGCTGCCCAGCTTCTCGCCAACCATCAGATTTCAACACGTTCTCTTATTGTCTCTTTCAAATATAAATTAAACTCACATACAAAACTCTTTACAACTAAGCATCCCTCCAGTACTTGGGCTGTGTGATGGCAAACTGTATTTTATCTGCTGTGCTTGCAGTAAGCTGCTGTGTGTAACAGTGATTTGTTTATAGGCGATCGTATGAGAATTAACCGTGGCTGTGTGCTTTTGGTTGGTTTTTCCATTTTTCGCAGACAGAAAGATGCTGAGCAACCTGCTGTGCCTCTACACTGAAGGCAGGCCATGTGTCAAATCAGTGTTCTCAGAAAACCCAGCTCCTCTCACCACAGAGGGGAAAGAAAGAAGTACGCTGCCGCTGTTTGACACAAGGACAATATATTATGTAATACACTACAGTGTGCACATGTAAGGTCAGCTACAGTCCCACAGGCTAAATAAACCACAAGATTGAGTGTTTTTGAAGTGAAGAGAGCAGCATTTCACAGTAAAAATTAAATAAGTCCTCTCCGCGGTTAATTATCAGAATGAATACTACAAATTTACACCACTGAGATAACAATCATGCAACAGAATTGGGAGAAAAATACATAATCAAACAAAAAACCTGTGCATAAATCGACCACAAAAGTTTTGACAGCATATCATTCAAGTAGAAAAAAGTGCCACCAGGGAAGGTCTCACCAATAAATTGCTTTAAAAAGTTATTTAAAATCAATGTAAATTTAAACATATATGGCTGCTATGGGTGTGAACACGCGGAAATTGATATACTGAAGAAAAATATGATAAAGTAATATGAGATAAATCCTGTTTTAATTATAACATATTTCAGTGGAAAAGTATTGAAATGGGTATAACATTACATTATTACAAAATGTCAGTTATAATGACTGTAAATATAAATGTAGCGTAAAGTTACTGTGGAATAACCCATTGGGATTTTATTATGATGTAGTGAAGGAAAAATAGCATGTAGGAGTGTCATATTTTTCTAAATTCTGTACTGATTACAACATATTTCAATGATGAAGTAATGGAAGGGATACTGCACTAGTTTGGGAGATGGAAATAACTACAAAGTCAAGCAAAATCACTGTAAATCTACATATAAAGTACAGCTATAATGGGTGAAAAAACTATATTGGAGCAAAATTAAGATGTATTAGTATAAGATTAGTATACAGAATGTATACTAATCTTCATATTTAAGTGGTGAAGACTAAAAAGGAGTACTATAACAGTTTGACGGACTGAAACCACCAGAAATTCAACTAAATAACTGTATTTCAATGGTAAAGTATTAAAAAGGGTATTGCACTAGTTTGAGAGACAAAAAACACCAAAAAGTCAATTAAAATCGCTGTAAATGTAAACAAAACTAAGAGCTTTAATGGCTAAGAACTTATGTAAATTGATGTAGTCTATTTTAGAGGAAAATTAGATGTAGTATGAGATCAGGGTAAATACTGTATTGATTACAACCTATCAATGTGTAAGTACTGAAAGGGGTATTATACTAGTTTGGGAAACAGAAATGACCAAAAAGTCAATGAAAAATTGCTGTAAATTTCTACATATTTACAGCTCCTATGTATGTTTACACATGTACATTGACATATTGAAGAATAATATGAAATAATATGTATTTCTTGAGAAAAACATATATGTTTCATTGTGAAGCATTAAAAGGCTGGTTTGGGAGAGCGAAACCACCACAAAAATACCTAAAATCACTGTAATTTTAAAGTGGAGCATTGCACACACCCTTAAAGGTTGTAAAAATGTTATTGGGGGAAAAAAAACACCAGATTTGTTAATTTCCCTAAGATGCATACTAAGTGTAGACGATGCAACACAACCTTAGTTAAAAGCGATGCTAATGGCTTTATATGTAGATCAATATTGACTGTATACGTAAATAAAAATAAGACTTCCAGGTTAATATTGATTTCTCGTCGGTCATTATTACAGTCCAAGAAAAACTTAACCGAAACCAGCCGTGGTTTAACCTTATTTTCTGCCTTTATTACTAACTAACATCGGTTAACACTGTTGCTTGTTAGCTAAAACATGACATTTAGCTCGTGAAGTTGGTTGTTTATAACGGAAAAGGTGTAACGGTACGTTAGCTAGCGTTAAGTCGAGCTAAAAGGGGTAAACTCTTCATATTTTAGCTAAGTTTGAAGAAAATCAAAAAGCGGTAGACTCACCACACCATCCCGTAGGCTCCTTCCCCGATGTACGAGAGGTTGCTGTACCGAGGCCCGACGTCGAAGGCCTGCCCGCGGACCAGCTCCGTTCCCGACCCGGGGCTGGGGCCGCAGCCAGCAGGGGCAGACACCGCAGCTGTCGCCATTATGAGCACTGGCTTTTTTCTCTTTTCTTGTTAAAATAAAAAAAAAACAAGCAGCGATTTAGATTATAAAAACAAATGTTTAAGTGTGGATATATCCGTCGTCGCTGTGACTGCAACAGTTTTGAGCGCAGCAGAGGCCTTCAGTTTGTTACGGGGTGTTTTTCGTCTTTCCGTTAGCGTTCAGAGCGACCACACCGCTGCTGTGCTGTCGCAGGCAGGAGCGAGGAGCGAGGAGCGGGGAGCGGAGAGCCTGATGCTGCAGGAAATAACGGAGGCGGTCATGTGATCCGCTGTTTTCTTTTTTCCACCCCTTTCTCTCTCTCTTTTTTTTTTTTTTTTTTTTTTTTTTTTTTTAGGATGACCAGCGTTGCCTTCAGGTACTGCTTCCACCCAGTATCAGAAAGATAGATGCAGAAAAATAAATAAAATAAATTTTAAAAAAATAATAATGCTAATGAATTAAAAAAAATTTATATTACACACACACACACACACAGATATATATATTTATTAAAATATATATATATATAGATAGATAGATAGATATACTTTATTGATCTCAAAACTGAGAAATTGGGATGTAGCAGCGCCATACAGTAAGAACAGAGAATAAAAAGCACACATTATTAATAGAATATAAAGGAATATGCTTAAAAAAAAAAACAAAAAAAAAAACTAAGAGGCTGTACATATCTACATATATACATGTGTAAAGTGCGGAACAGTATCTGAATAAATATAAATAAAAATAAAGTCAGCAGTGCAGAGTGACATGGAGCTAAGACTGGAGTTTAAAGAGCAGACAGAGGTGAGTTATTGTACAGGTGGATGGCTTGTGTGGCAGGAAAGATTTCCTGTATCTGTCCTTTCGACAGCGATATATATATAATATATATATATTGTTAAAAAATCCTTTGATATATATATATATATATATATTATATATATATATATATATATATATATATATATATATATATATATATATATATATATATATATATATATATATATATATATATCCAAGGATTTTCTAATATATTTATTTATCAGAGGAGGAGTTATTTTCTCTTTTATTTTGTTATTTCAAAGAAAATATTTTTAAAATTATTTATTTATATATATTATTTATATGTATAGTTATTTATATATCAAATGATATTTTAATATATTTATATACATTTATTTATCAGAGGAGGGGAGGGGAGTGGAGAAAATATTTTTAGATTATTTTATATGTATATCTCTATATACCTACCTATAGCTATATCTTTATCTATTTATCTATTTATCTATATATATATATATATAGATAGATAGATAGATAGATAGATAGATACGTTCACACACACACACACAAAATCTTTCATATGACTTTTTGAACTGTAATATAACATGTAATACATGTTATAACATGTTTACTTAAGACACTTCTAAACCCATTCAGAACCCCAAAACACCCCCCAAAAAAGTGATGGTTGATTTCTACTGTAAATGCTCTTATAAATCAGTTGCAAAATTTGTTTTGATTAGGGACTGTTCTTTATATTTCAGAGTGACCATGTCTTTTTTTTTTTTTTTACCCTATTTTCTACTTCAGTCTCACTAAGTGACTGAAGAAAAATGTATGAAATTAAAATTTTAACAACTTACTCTTTCATGTGTCAAAGTGGAAATCTAACAGAAAATGTAGCAAACAATAATATGCATGTCAATAATTAACATAATTATAATGTTCAATGTTCAAAATGAGCAGGCTGTGAACTAAATGTGGACTTTGTCTACATCTTGTGGTGTTTATAGGAAGTAAAATATGTCCACGCAATCAATCACACACTGTATACATACTGCACATTCATGTGGATAACTCAGACTTCTTTATAGATATTTGGTTCATTTGTAATGTAAATTTACAAAAAGACTTGTTCAATAAATTATATTATTTAGATTGAACTACTAATTTGGTAAAGAAAAGACACTAGATTGTGTTTTTTTTTTTTTAAATTTGCATTTTTTTTACATGGGTATTGGACAGATGTACTAGAAACAGCAACACAGCATCCATTGGATGTACAGTTTATAAATTTAAAGTTAATTCAATTAACAAGAACATGATTAACTACATTGTACACAATATTATGCATGTCACTGATCAGGCTACACACCAAAAATAAAAATATAAAATATGTTCCCTTGGAATAAAAACAACAGATACAAAACTGAAATACATCAGCAAAAGACCCCAAAATATCTCAACTTAAAACTGAGGATTGAATATAGAAAAAAAACAAAACCTTGATAATCAAAGCATTCAGTACAATAGATATATTCTACTGCACAGTGCTATTAGACACACAAAACAAGATACTGATAATCAAAATAATTGCTATATTGCTAGAGAGCTCGAGATCTTTGGAAAGTAATTATAGATTAAAACAATTATTAATCTATAAATGTTCTTACAGTGTATGTTGCATGAAAACAATAAACAAACCTGAAAATAACACTTTGTCTTATTCATTATAGACAGTGGAGACAATTTTTAACCACAAATAAATTCTCCTGAAGAAGAAATAATCAAAGTCAGACTGTGTTTTGATTCACTGAGACTCTGAGTCTAAAATTAAAAATAAAAATCAAAAAATCAAAAAATGAAACATGCAACCAGAAGATTCATAAATCTGACCAACTAAAAACAATGTCGACAGAAGTTTGAGTACTGAGTATATTTTATCAAATTTATTCTGATGAGATTTAGACAGACAGTGAAGTCCGAGTGAAATCTTCACAAACACAAACATGTTTGAACATCACAGAGAAATCTCAGTTTGACACATTTTGATATCAGCAGTTTTAGCATCACCAGCCTTTCCAACACCTAAATATGGGAAGAGTTTCTCAGTGAAAGTGTCTCTGTGAGTGCAGATGTGAGTCATGTCTTCAGGGTCGTAGAAGGACACCTCACCCCTGTCATAGTCCAGCTGGACTCTGATCCTCTGGAGACTCTTCTTCACTGGGACAGTCTCACCAACAACATTAGTGTATTTTCCACTGCGATGTAATAAACACCAGATTCCATATTCTGGTTCAGCACATCTCTCTCCCTTCCTGTTAACTGACTCTTTAGCCAAACCTATATTCCACTGAGGATGGTCTCCCACCTCCACGTCCCAGCTGTGTTTCCCTGAGCTGAAGCCCTCAGAGCCCAGAACATCTGTATACTCAGTGTTTCTCTCTGGATTATCAGGAAGCTGCTGCTTTGTGTCTCCCTGTCTCACACTGGTCAGATCATCAGACAGATAGAGCCTGCGGCTTGCAGTGTTTGGGTCCAGAATGACAGGACTGAAGTGGACCTTGTCCCTCATCTTGTCCCAGACCCTGAAGGACAGGTTGCCCAGGTGTTTGGCCACATCTATCAGCGCTCCTGAGAGCAGCTGTGGATCTGACAGTGAGCTCTGGACTCTGGCTCTGCTCTGAGTGTCTTTATAACTGCTGAGGAACGCCACGTTGTGTTTCTGCAGCTCTTCTTCAACAGCACAGATACTGTCTGACAGAGAGGAGATCTGCTCCTCAATCATCCTCATCTCTCTGCTCAGAGTCCTCCTCTTCTGCTCCTCTTCCTCCCTCAGAGCTGCCAGTCTGGACTCCTCTTCCTCCCTCAGGAGCTGGTGGAGCTTGTTGAACTCTGCTCTGATCTGTCTCTCTGTGGACAACAGCTGCTTCTTGGAGTGTTGACTCACTTCTCTGTATGTCTCCTGCACTTTTTCATATTTGTCCCTCTTGTCCTGCAGAGACTTTAAGTCAGATTTCAGCTCGTCCTCAGCTCACTGACGACTTGTTCTACAGGAACCACCTTGTGACTCTGGTGGTGAGGAAACTCACAGACAGGACAGACAGCTCTGTCTTTATCCTTACAGAACAATTTAGGCTCTTCTTGATGTTTACTGCACACAAACATTAGTGTCTTCTCTCCTTTTTCTGTCTCAGATGATCCAATTTTCAGTCTCTCAGCAAAAGAGTCAGCCAGTTCCTTCAGTCCAAAGTTCACATTAGGATCTTCTTTTGAGGATCTTCTTTTACAAATGGGACAGTTTTTGTTGTTAGTTTGTTTCCAGAATTGTTTCAGGCAGCTTGAACAGAAGTTGTGGTTGCAGCTCAGAGACACAGGATCTCTGAAAGTCTCTGAACACACATGGCAGCTCAGGTAACTTTCCAAAAGAGCAATTTTTTCAGCCATTTTCTCTGTTACCTAAATTGTCTCTCAAAAGCAAGACTCACCAAATTTTAATTTCCGTCTGTTTGGATCTCCCAAATGTTCATTGCTTGGTAGAGATCTCCCGCAGTGTGACAACAACATAGCTCTGTTGGACAAAGTCAGAATATACTTTCAATTTCACCAACCTCTTTTCATTTGTAATTCATTAACGCTGATAAATGCAGCTTTTTTTATGATCAGGATGTACAACAGGACACTTTGCAACCTAACCCTCACTATCTGTTTAATTTTTAACTCCTCTCTCTACATCTGAGTGATGATCTGACCAGAGTGAGAAAAATGGTCTTAAACACTGAAAAGGTAAGGATTTGTTTGCCTCCAAAATGCTGCAGCTGATGTTTCTGCATCTCAATGAAAATATATTTTGTAACAGTGAAGACAAAAAAGGCAAACTGCTGAACAAAATATATCACCTAAGATTAAACTAATCTTTTACATCATGTGTTTCTCTGTGTGCATTTGTTCATTTTAAGTTTTTACATGCAGAGATTTTCAGAAACAATTATTGTGTATTGCTCCTCTTTATTGCTGATTACACCACTCAGTATCTTTGGACTTTGACTTACAGGATTTTACTGAATGAAGTTTGAACTCAAAGTTTTATTGATACATGCACTGCTTATGATTAAACAATATTGTCTTAATGGAAAAGCTTCTCCATCTCTGCACCCTTCATACACTGTTAGCAACAAACAGTCCTGCTGACTGACTCAACACCTTTAAAGAAACTAATCTTCAGTGAAAATCTTAATTCTCCTCAAAAGAAAATTATTTCAGACTCCCATCACTGTGTGTGTGTGTGTGTGTGTGTGTGTGTGTGTGTGTATCCAACCCTCAGCCCTCCCTCTCTTCAATGAGGCCGTCTGTAACAGACCTGAGTATCAACACACTGTTACAACTTCACATCACAAAGCTCATCAACAGCTGCTCTGATTCTGCTGCTTTGATTCTTTAGGAAAGTCTACAAGAAAATCGAAATATATGTTTTCAGCAACTTGTAAATAATTATCTTCAATTTTTTTCTTTATATCTCGTCAATGTTTTTACAGTTTCTAATGTTGCAGTGAAGTTGTTGGAGGGTAAAGTTGGACCATCTTTTAAATGTGATTTCTGACTGTTATTTGCCTCTCTTGAGCAGCCAAACGAGGTGAACAAAACTTCACCACTGACCCAAAACAAATAACATAAGGCACTTTTAAAAACAATCAAACTGATGTGATTCATTAACATAAGAAATGCAAAACAAGACAGTAAAATGTGAGGCTGAGAGGCAGCGAGAGCAGCGGTCCTCACAAAGGCCTCTGTCCTCTGCTGCTGCCACAGCAGCTCTGAATGAAGCTCCTCCTTCTCAGGCCAGGTGCACCTGGTTAGGTGATGCAACACACCTGGACAGAGCTGCAGGAGAGGGAGCACACACACTAGCACCACACACAGCCCTCACACTGACTGTTGCTCATTTTTAACAACACACACACACACACACACACACACACACACACACACACACACACACACACAGTGAGGCACAGAGCATGTGAGAATCAACACAACTCCTTCAAAATAAAACAAGTTGCACAGCTCTTCTCCAACATGATTTATTCTTCATGTTTTCAGCTATTTATGAAAAGACACGAAGGCTGCATCGTGTAATCAGAATATTTACAAAACAACATGAGCCAAATATTCATTTCAAATCTCTAAAGAAGTAAGCAGGAAATCAAGAGCAGGACTCATCATCTTTAAACATTTTTGCTACAAGAAAATTAACTAAATACTTCATTGTAACATTGCATGAAGACAAAAAGCTGCAAATCACTTTGCATAATTCATTTTAGACAGGAAAAACACAAAAGAAAAAAAACATTTTTTTTCTGACACTTTTCAATCAATCAGTCAGAAAGTTTTGATTCACTGAGTCTCTGAGTGTAAAGAGTAAAAACCTGAAATTAAAACATAAAAAAGCTGAAATAACTCATCAGAAGAAATCTGACAAGCTAAAAATAATAAAGACAAAAGTTAAAAAATACCACATAACTAGAAAAAAGTATTTTATATAATGGATAGAGTATTTGTTTTATTGTGGTCTGATGAGACACAAGATGCTGCTAACCTGGTCTATAAATTACTTGATTTGTACCTGTACGAAGGTTTTAACCTGTATGATGTAACACAGTTTAAGTATTGAGTACATTTTGTCAGATTATTCTGATGAGATTTAGACAGACAGTGAAGTCCGAGTGAAATCTTCACAAACACAAACATGTTTGAACATCACAGAGAAATCTAAGTTTGACACATTTTGATATCAGCAGTTTTAGCATCACCAGCCTTTCCAACACCTAAATATGGGAAGAGTTTCTCAGTGAAAGTGTCTCTGTGAGTGCAGATGTGAGTCGTGTCTTCAGGGTCGTAGAAGGACACCTTCCCCCTGTCATAGTCCAGCTGGACTCTGATCCTCTGGAGACTCTTCTTCACTCTGACAGTCTTACCAACAACATTAGTGTATTTTCCTCTGCGATGTAATAAACACCAGATTCCAGATTTTGGTTGAGCATAACTCTTTCCTTCCTGTCAACTGACTCTTTAGCCAAACCTATATTCCAGTTAGGATGGTCTCCCACCTCCACGTCCCAGCTGTGTTTCCCTGAGCTGAAGCCCTCAGAGCCCAGAACAGAGGAGTACTTTGTGTGTCTCTCTGGATTATCAGGAAGCTGCTGCTTTGTGTCTCCATTTCTCACACTGGTCAGCTCATCAGACAGATAGAGCCAGCTGTTTGCAGTGTTTGGGTCCAGAATGACAGGACTGAAGTGGACCTTGTCCCTCATCTTGTCCCAGACCCTGAAGGACAGGTTGCCCAGGTGTTTGGCCACATCTATCAGCGCTCCTGAGAGCAGCTGTGGATCTGACAGTGAGCTCTGGACTCTGGCTCTGCTCTGAGTGTCTTTATAACTGCTGAGGAACGCCACGTTGTGTTTCTGCAGCTCTTCTTCAACAGCACAGATACTGTCTGACAGAGAGGACATCTGCTCCTCAATCATCCTCATCTCTCTGCTCAGAGTCCTCCTCTTCTGCTCCTCTTCCTCCTTCAGAGCTGCCAGTCTGGACTCCTCTTCCTCTTTCAGGAGCTGGTGGAGCTTGTTGAAACTCTGCTCTGATCTGTCTCTCTGTGGACAACAGCTGCTTCTTGGAGTGTTGACTCACTTCTCTGTATGTCTCCTGCACTTTTTCATATTTGTCCCTCTTGTCCTGCAGAGACTTTAAGTCAGATTTCAGCTCGTCCTTCAGCTCACTGACTGCTTGTTCTACAGGAACCACCTTGTGACTCTGGTGGAGAGAAAACTCACAGACAGGACAGACAGCTCTGTCTTCATCCTTACAGAACAATTTAGGCTCTTCTTGATGTTTACTGCACACAAACATTAGTGTCTTCTCTCCTTTTTCTGTCTCAGATGATCCAGTTTTCTGTCTCTCAGCAAAAGAGTCAGCCAGCTCCTTTAATGTAAAGTTCACTCCTGGATGATCCTTTGAGGATCTTTCTTTTACAAATGGGACAGTTTTTGTTTTTAGCTTTTTCCCAGAATTGTTTCAGGCAGCTTGAACAGAAGTTGTGGTTGCAGCTCAGAGACACAGGATCTCTGAAAGTCTCTGAACACACATGGCAGCTCAGGAAACTTTCAAGAACAGAACTTTTCTCAGCCATTTGTCTCGGTAACTAAATTGTCTCTCAAAAGCAAGACTCACCAAGTTAAAATATCTCCCTTTGACTTCTCAAAATTGTCCAAATGTGAGTTTTCCAGCAGAGATCTCACAACCTGTAATGGCGTCTCAGCTCTGATCAACAACATCAAAATCTACTTTCACTTTCTTTCTTCAGGGTGAATTATTATCAGCAACAAGTTCTGTGTCATCATGTCACCAGCAGATGGAGTTGTATTATAAATACAATAAAATATCATAAAACAAGTGAAAAAATACCTTTCTTGTTGTAACAGGAAGTGTCTTGTTACAACAAAATATTTTTCACATTTTTACCATGTATTTTCATGTTATAATTAAAAACTTTCCTGTTATAAAAAGGAAATTTCCACTTATAACAGGATATTTTCATGTTGTAGCTAGATTTTTTCCATGTCTTTACAAGATATTTTCATGTTTACAGTTTATAAAAAGATAATTTTCAGTACATTTATATGCATATATTTATAGAGAATAATTGAACACAGCACAAAGACAAGATATTTAATGTTCAAACTAATAAACTTTATTGAATTTTATGCCTGCAACACAAAAAGTTAGGACAGGAGCATATTAACCACTGTATGGCATAATCTTTTCTTTTAACGACACGAGCTTTTGAGAACTGAGGACACAAATTGTCTCAGTGTTGAAAGTGAAATTATTTCCATTCTTGCTTGACTCACAACCTCAGTTGCTCAGCAGTCCAGGGTGTCCGTTGTCGTATTTTTATGCTTCATAATACGCCACACACGTTCAGTGGAAGACGGGTCTGGACTGCAGGCCGGCCAGTCTAGTTCCTGTGCACTGTTGACACAAGTGCCGAACGTGTCTCATTGTCTTGCTGGAATAAGCAGGGACGTTTTTGAAAAAGACACCGTCTGGATGGCAGCATATGTTGCTCCAAAACCTGTATGAACCTTTCAGCCTTCAAGATGCCTCCACAGATGTGAGGTCACACCCTCATATGACCACAGATGCTTTGAACTTTGAGCTGGGAACAGTCTGGATTGTCCTTTTTGTCTTTAAGCCAAGATAGCATGACGTTCAAGATTTCCAAAAACAATTTGAAATGTGGACTCCTCAGACCACAGCACACTTTTCCACTTCGCTGCAGTGCATCTCAGATGAGACCCGAGCTCGGGTCCAGAGAAGTCGGCGGTGTGGCTGGATGTTGTTTATATATGACTTTCTCTTTGCATTGTCGAGTCTTAACTTGAATGTGTTCACTGACAATGATTTTCCGAAGAGTTCTCGACAACTTGTGATAATATCCTTTATATAATCATGTTAGTTTTAACTGCAGTGCAGTCTTAGGGGTCAAAGGTCACTGGCTCACTGGCTTTCAATATTAGTTTTCAGCCTTGCCCCTTATCTGCAGAGAGTCCTGAAAAGGTGAATTTACATCAGCTGGTGAACACACTTCCACTGGTGTCTTAGCTTGAGGTTTTCTCCTGTGTAAAGATTTAGATTTTAAGTAAAACTCGGCAGTTATTGGTTGATGTATGCCTGCAAGTTGTTTTGAAAATAAATCAAAACAATTGGTTAAAAACAAACCCCCCCAAAAAAAAGATTTTGAGTAAAACTTTTCTTCAAGTGTTGCAGCTACATGACTCTTCGCTTCTGTGAGTTATTGTGTTTTGACCATGAACCACGTGAACTCAATCGTCTCCGAAATGTTTTGCCAATTCAAGGCTACGTGACTTCTCGGTATGTGATCTGACATGCTTTGACAAGTCAGACGAGTCACAGAATCTTTTCCCACAGATCTTGCAAAGGTGCGGCTTCTCACCAGTGTGGGCTCTCCTATTGTGAACCAACAGTTCACAACTACGTCTGAATCCTTTCCCACATGTTTTGCAAATATACGGCTTCTCACCTGCGTGGATTCTCATGTGGACCAACAAGCCACTGTTACGGCAAAACTCTTTTCCACACGTTATGCAAATATACGGTCTCTCGCCTGAGTGGATTCTCATGTGCACCACCAAGTTACTGTTACGAGTGAATTCTTTTCCACATGTTTTGCACGTATACGGCTTCACGCCTGCGTGGATTCTCATGTGCACCAACAAGTTATTTTTACGGCTGAATTCTTTTTCGCATGTTTGGCAAGTGTACGGCTTTTCGCCTGTGTGGATTTTCATGTGGACCGACAAGCCACTGCTACAGCTGAATTTCTTTCCGCATGTTTTGCACGTGTACGGCTTCTCACCTGTGTGGATTCGCATGTGGACTTTGAAGTCATGGTTGGAAGTGAATTTTTTCCCACATAGTTTACAAGAAAATGGCTTTTCTCCTGTGTGGATTCTCATATGAGCCATCAATACGGATTTATGATTAAAGTTCTTCCCACAGGTGTTGCAAGAAAACGGCCTCTCACCCGTGTGCATCATCAGGTGCGTCTTCAAAACTGACTTAAACTTAAAAGTTTTCTCACAAGTGTCACATTTAAAAGACTTCTTACCTGTGTGAGTTTTATGGTGAATTGTTGACATAGTTGGGTTTGACAGACTGCTGTAATCGTCTCCCACATATTTTGCAAATATAAGGCTTCGTCCCTTCGCTGTATGTGACCTTACATGCTTTGCCATGTCAGACGAATCACAGTATCTTTTACCGCAGATCCTGCAAAGGTACGGCTTCTCACCAGTGTGGGCTCTTCTATTGTGAACTATCAAGTCATGATTACGTCTGAATCCTTTCCCACATGCTTTGCAAGTAAACGGCTTCTCTCCCGTGTGGATTCTCATATGAGCAATCAGTACTGATTTCTGTTTAAAGCTTTTCTCACAGGTGATGCAAGGATATGGCGTCTCGCCTGTGTGTGTCATCAGGTGTCTCTGCAGATCCGAGTTGTACCTAAAAGCTTTCCCACATGTGTCACATTTTAAAGACTTTTTATTTGTGCCAGTACTGCGGTGAAATGCTGACAAAGTTGGGTTAGATACATTTTTAGTTTTGCTGTTGCATTTGTGATGTTGTTTCCTTTGTTTTTTATTTGTGTTTCTTGTTGATCCTGCGTCTCCGTGCTCACCTCCTTCCCGATCTTGGCTTTTAAAGGTGTGAGAGAGGAGCTGGTGGTCACTGTGTGATTCTGATACCACTGAACTTATAACTGGCATTTTGACTGAAGACTGTTTCTCGGCCTCACTCAGAGTCTCATCAGGATTGAGGCTCAGAGTCTGATCTTCACTGTGGTCACTTTCCTCACAAGTCAACATAAAGGCATCAGTCTCCTGCTTCAGGACGAGCTGCTCTCCCTCCTGACTGGTGCAGAGCTCCTCCTGCTCCTCTTTAATACGTGGAGGCTCTGGGTCCTCCTGGTGCAGACTGGAGCTCCTCTCCTGAACACGGAGCTGCTGGTCAGCGGGAAGCTCCTCCTGCTTAAAGACATGTTGCTGTGGGAGCCCTGGAGGGACACACAACCAAAGAAATAAGATACTGTTGATGGGAGAGAAACAGACATCTGAGCAAACATGTACATATTTAAAATCACAATCCTGTTCGTTTTTAACCTTTAGGGCGCACAGAATGTGCTTTTCAAAATGAAACTCCAGAAAATATTATATATTCATAATATTATTTAGGTTTTTTTTAACCAACACTAGCCCGAATCATAAATATAAAATATTAATCAATTTTCAGATTTTTAACCCTTTAAATGCCAGAATGTTTTTTGATTAAAAATAAAACCCCACAAAAAAATGAATTATTTTCAATAAACTATATCCTTAGTAGATTATCAGGAATAGTTTAATGATTAGCAGCAACACTGATTTTATACATTATTTTTTACTCACACTCGTTCCGCTGCGCACACAAAATGTGCTTTTCAAAATCAGGATATAAAAAATATTATATATCAATATGATTTTCGACTGTCATTGAGATTATTTTTTTAAACAGCAATTTTCAGGATTTTCACACTTTAAATGCCAGTTTTTTGTTATGATGCCACTATGTTTTTAGATTATAAAAATATATATTTTCAACATACTACATGCAAAATAGATGTTTTTGTGATTATCACAGCCTAAGATATTTCAATGGCTAGCAGCAAAATTGTTTTTATACACTATTATTTTTTGTCAAATACTAACACATAAAACATAAAAACATGATTTATTGTCAATATACTACATACCAAATGGGTATTTTTACTGACATATTCCTTTATTCCTTTATTGTAATTATCACAGCCTGAGATATGTCAGTTTTCTGCAGCAACATTGACTGTGATAGTGCATCTAGTGGAAATAGCATGTATTTTCTCCACATGCCAAATTAAAATGACACAGGTTGAAAATAGCAAAAATTACAAATTCTGAGGCAAAGGTCCAGAATGACACCCAGAAATAATACAGTGAATGTTTTTATGCTTTGATTGCTGTGGGATCAAAAATTGCAGTTTGAATGAGTTTAAATGGTGCATTTTTTTCCCACTTACCTGTATGAATGAAACAATTTTGTTTACACTGTGACTTATCGTAGGAGCTGAGCTAGAAACTCAAAGATTTAACAGAAATACAATATGCATTTTTTGCCAATATGCATGAATGATCACAGTCGAAATTATTTTAGAAAAATTAAGAATTAACAGTCCGTAAAATGCGCCAAACAGTCACTGAGGCTTAAAATCATCTTACCGATCCTGTGTAGATGTATTTGGGGTTTCCAGATGACATCCAGCAGTCTGCGCTGACGGTCGAGCTCTTCTTCGTACTGGACGATAGTTGTTTTAAAAGCACCCAATATTTCTTCAGCGGCAGCAGTCAGCCGCTTGTTAACAAACTCTCTCAAATACTCAACTGAAGACATTTTTTCTTCATTAAAAAAATCAAAGAAGTAAAATGTCGTCTTCCAGTTAATCCCAATCATTGACGGAGCTAACGCTGCTAGCTGCTAGCGCGGCTCTGGTTTGTTTACTTCCGCCGGTTGTTACACTATTAAGCCCCGGCAGCGGAAGTGAGCCAGCATATCGTTCCGCTTTTACTTTGAGTTGCAAAATCTCTCGTAATTTCAAGGCGAAATTTGGTTATTTTATCTGCACATTTAACCGATGTCTTTTTTTCTTATTCCAAAGGAAATATATCTATCAACATACAAACATATAGTACATACACACACACACACAAACACACACAAAATGACACAATTAAGTCGAAAATAGTAAAAATTACAAATTACCCCTTTTTTCCTTTTTTTTTAACCTGTTCCCACAAAATGCACTGTCAAAATCAATGTTTCTGCAAATCATTGACATATCACAGGCTGTGAACATGAAAAACAAAACACTATTTTGTATGTAGTATATTGAAAGTAGTTAATTTAATAAATCTAAAAACATAGTGGCATCAGAAACAAAAACCTGGCATTTAAATGGTTAATAATAATAATAATAATAATAATAATAATAATATATAACTAGGATTGATGTTGGTCACAAAAAATAAACTCAGTGACAGTAGAAAATCATATTAATATATAATAATATTACAGCCCCATTTTGAAAAGCATATTTTGTGTGCAGAGTGGTACGAATTTGTGTAAAATTAGAGCTGCCCTAAGGGTTGAAATATTATAATGTCAGTATTAACATTATTGTTTAGTACATCATCAGTACCCTACTAATAACAGTTCATCAGAATAACAGAAAAAAAGGTAAATTATTAAATAATAATAACAAAGATTAGTAGAAGACATCTGATTTTATTGAAATGATGATAGTACAGTATATACAATGAAAATTAACACAATCGTATTCAGTATACTTATTGTTATCCATCGTTTTCACACCACACTGTAAACAAAAACGTCACTGTCCATTTCAAAAATACCAAAAAATAAAGTCAAAATAAGTGTATAGTATGCCTTAAAGCCAGACCTTAGTAAACACAGTTTGTTGCCTTAAGGAGTGCCCACTGAACAAATGTTACTGAGCACAGAAAGTTTGACTAAAATAATCCATTCCAAGTAACATAAATATTAATTTTAAAAAAAGTGTTGTTTTTTTTGTTTTGTTTGTTTGTTCTTTTTTTTTAATCCTGCAAAAAATGTTTAACTGGGTTTTATTTTTATTTTTTCTGCATCATATTCCCAGTAGAGTCATGGCAAAATGTGTAATTGCACAAATAATTTAAGTCTTTACATACTAAATAAAAATCGCTTTATTTATTTTTGGCTGTTTTAGCAGTTTTCATCAGTTAACATATCTGTCTGAAGGAGCACTAAAGTACAATATTTGTCCAGTGTAGTGATACATTTTTACTATTGACCAGGAGCCACTGTGACACAAAATGAAAACGTAACATGTTGACGGTCCCTCGGTCAAACGTCCAACCATTAAGCACGAGGAGGTTCATCGTCCTTCTGCTGCCAACATGTTGTTAAACTGACGTCACTGGATCCTCCGTGAACGTGCGTCCGGTATCAAACTTAAAATTAGTTCAGTCTTTGAGCACATGTAGTTACATTTCACCACTCAGCATAAGGCGGCTCCACTGATCAAACTACCGAACGGCATCAAATCGTACTTTAATAACTTGAAACCTGGAGCGACATAAGTGTGCTTGTGCCCGCTCAGATGCCTTTCACAAGAATTTAACCTTTGATAGCTGAGCAAAGTGGTGTGATGTCTTTCAAAAATACGAGGGAAAAAAGGCAACGAGAAAATCTGTAAGAATTGTTCCACAAATTGCAGGAAATTACTGGATTTAAAAAAATATTTAAAAATATCTAGGGGAAAATGTCCAGGGAAATTTTTTTTAAAAAACCCCACAATATCTATAAGGATAGAAATTACATTAATATTTATGTTAAATTAATTTAATTTTAAGCACTTGTCTTAATTTTCTTGCTTATTTATTTTTCTTCCCTTTTATAAAAATGTTATTTTACTTTTTTTTTCTTTTTTTATACTGTTATTTTTAAACTAATTTCAGGAATGCTTCTTTTACTTTTCACCAGTTTTCTTTTTTGGGTAGTTTTTGGGTAATTTCGTGTTTTGTTGCTCATTGCCTTTTTCCAACGTTTTTGAAAAAAAAAAAAAAAATCAAGCCAATTTTCTCAGTTTTCAAAGGTTTAACTTAATCTCCAGCTGTAACATTAAAACGCTTGTTATAACTTTACACTAAAAGAACCGCTCGTGACTATGACTACTTTTGCTATTGATGAACAGATTTTGCTGTAGGATGAATATGGTATTATATACAAAGTGTTTTCAAAGATTTAGGAGATTATGATTGTTTCAAAGAAATACTGTTGACGGAAATATGAGTACTGCAGAAGGAAAAATGAAAAGGTGAAGTTAGTGCATTCTTCTCATGTGGTCTTTCAAGGTACCACTGAGTCTGAAATGTTTCCCGCAGACGCTGCACGAATACGGCTTCTCGCCTGTGTGGGTTCTGATGTGGCCGATCAAATGGCCGATAAGTCTGAAAGCTCGCCCGCACGTTTGGCACGTGTACGGCTTCTCACCTGTGTGAGTTCTCGTGTGGATTTTCAGGTGACTACTTGATCTGAAATCTTTCCCACACGTTTTGCACAAATACGGCTTCTCGCCTGTGTGGACTCTTACGTGAGCTTTCAGATCGGACGATCGACAGAATCTTTCCCCGCAGGTGTTGCATAAATACGGCTTCTCACCTGTGTGGAGTCTAATGTGAGCCTTCAGTATTGACGGCTGATTGAATCTCTTGCCACAGGTGTTGCAAGAATACGGCTTCTCACCTGTGTGAATTTTCAGGTGTCTCTTTAAATCTGACTTACACCTAAACACTTTCTCACACATGTTACACTTGAAAGACTTTTTACCTGTGTGGGCGTTGTAGTAAATCGTTGACAAAGCCGGGTCGGTTACATTAATAATGTAAGTGTTGCTTTTGTAATGTTGATTCTGAAAGTTTGGCTGCGCATTTGTGGTCGATCCCGAGGCTCCGACATCACCTCCTTCCTGATCCTGGTTCTGAGAGTTGTAATAAAGGTACCAGCTCCTCTCGCTGTTTGGCTCAGGCGCCACAGAGCTTTTAGCTGGCATGTAGTTTTGAGACTTTTCCGTCATCACACTCTGAGTTTCATTGAAACTAAAGTTAACCGTCTGATCTTCACTGTGGTCAAATTCCTCGCAAGTAGGAGTCAACATGAAGGCATCGGTCTCCTGCTTCAGGACGAGCGGCTCTCCCTCCTGACTGGTGCTGGGCTCCTCCTGCTCCACTTTTATACGTGGAGGCTCTGGCTCCTCCTGGCTCAGACTGGAGCTCCTCTCCTGAACACAGGGCTGCTGGTCAGCAGGAACCTCCTCCTGCTTACAGACATGCTGCCGTGGGAGCTCTGGAGGGACACACAACAAGAGGAATTAAGACACTAATGTGGTGATAGAGAAACGGTGTCAGGGAGTAACTAATAACAAATATATCTAAATGCAATCAGTTAAAGTTAGGGACAAAAACATGTATTTAGATTTTAGTTGTTAATCACAACTTTGATGATTACAAAGAGGATACATCCGAATACATTCTGCTGGATAAAAAGTTTCAGTGTTGGGAAGGTTACTTTTGAAATGTAACGGGGTACAGATTACCAGTTATCCTGTTAACACTGGAATATGTTACATAACTGTTTCAATGACTTCATCAAACTTATTTAACATATGACATTTGAATTCTTATGATTACTTTGCTGAAAAATGTTTTCAAAAGGGCAATAATGCCAGAACATACAACTGATTTTAGGGCCACATTGAGATAAATCTTTTTTTTTGAGACTTTAAGAATAAAGTCGTAGTTTTACAAGAAAAAAGTTGTAATTTTATGAGAATAAACTTGTGATATTATGGGAACAAAGTCAGATTTTTACATTCTAAATAAATTCTAGTGAAATCATAATATTACGAGAATAAAAATAGTAATTTTACGGAAAAAAAAGGGATGTTGTATTAGTGAAATAAACATATTACAAGCTAACTACAAAACTAGAGAGAGAACAGGCTGCGTCCTTGGCAACAGGTTGTGCTCTTTTGTTTTATAGTTTGCTGCTAACATGTTTCTTTCAACGACATAACATCCCCTTTCTCATAAAAATACGACTTAAAAAAAATCCTGTAAAATTAAAATTTTATTTTGTGATATCACAACTTTACTCTCCTAATATCGCAACTTTTTTTTTCTCATAATATTTCAACTAAATTCTCAAGATAACGCCTTAATTCTCATAATATTTTAACTTTATTCTACGTAATCTAACTTTTTTATTCTTTAACATGGCCCTGATCTCTGTCATAGAAAAGACCTAAAAGAATAACTACACAAATGTTCAAAATTGGCAAAAAATATGCCAAAAAAGGCACTAATGCATGTCCAAATGATACAAAGTGTCATGAATATTTTTTTATTCAACATGTAAACTTATCACTGAAAATATTGATTTATTTATTCAATATGTAACCCCTTTATAATCACCACCAATTTTATAAACAAATCCTATTTAATTAGAGATTTTCTCCAAGCAGCTTTCACTAATTAAAATTGCATTTACATTGCAATTTAATTACTGTATAACAAGTTACATGTAACTAGTTACTCCTGAACACTTAAAAGTTTTTATGTACGATTGAAATTATTGCTGAGCATCTTTGCAGACGTGTTGCTGTTGGATCTGTGGGACAAAGGAGGAGGATGTAACGTTACTGTAATGATGACAAAAAACACCTAAACAAACACATATGTACAACACTAAGATCCTATATACCACAGTCCTCCGTGAGTACTCCAAAGAGCGAGTTTTACACACCGATGCTGTGAAGCTTAATTTCGGGTTTCCAGACGATGTCCAGCAATCTGCGCTGACGGTCGATTTCTTCTTCGTACTCGACGATAGTTTTCTTAAAAGCGCCGAATATTTCTTCGGCAGCAGCAGTCAGTCGCTCGACGACGAATCCTCTCAAATAATCAACCGAAGACATTGTTGTTTGGCGAGGGTTGAAAGAAATATCTGCGCTACAGACGTCGTCCTCCAGCTAGCACATCCAGCGAGCTAACCGATGCTAACAGCTAACGGTCGCTGTTTACTTCCGCTGGGTGTCGCACTTCTTCTTCTTCGTCGGTTGTTTTAGAGAAATGTTTTTATGTTGTTGTTTTTTTACCGCCACGCTCTGAAACGGAGTGTGAATCCACCAATATGTTCTCCTGACCTCTTTTAAATCACTTTTTAAAATGACCTCTTAACCCTTTGAAACCTGGATTCACATCACATCAAATCAATAGCCGTGCGCTGCATTCAGATGCATTTTGTTTTGTTTTGCACTGCTAGACTCGTATTTTTTATATTTTATATATTGTATCTTCTATTTTATGTTTTTTTTTTCTATATTTATGTTGCACCAACCCACCAGAACAAATTCCTCGTATTGTGTTAACTATACCTGGCAATAAATCTTTTTCTGATTCTGATTCACAAGTATTTAAATAAGGTGCAAGGTAGATTTATTTGTCATTTTTTAAACATTTTTTCAAAACATGAAGGAGAAAGGTGAGTTGATTAAAGTCACCAGCTACTATGAATATGACATCTGCTTGCTTGGGCATGTTGCTGCTGATGGGTTCATACGATTCCTGCAGTAAGAATGAGCAACTTGGCAAGAAATGTCCAGTGGATTGCAAGAAATTGGCACATTTTGGGAAATTAAATTCAAATTTTAGTTTTTTAAATTAATAATAATTTTTAAAAAAAATCTCTAATGAACATAATTATATATTTAAAGTTATTTCACAGGATTATTATGATTTTTTAGAACTTTTTTTCAGGTCATGTCTTGATTTTTCTTATTTTACTTTCCTGTTTTTTGTGTTTTTTTGTGTGTTAATTTTAAGGTAATTTTCTTGTACTTTTTTCACTATTTTTGGGGGGTCATTTCCACTTAAGATGCTCATTGCCATCTTACAAGATACCTGAAAGAAATTTTAAAAAGCAGCAAAATGACTGAACAGAGGAAGAGATTAAAAATGAATAAATAAAAAACAGTGAGCTCACATAAAGGCAAGTCTATGAAATATTTATTGATCAAATGTTTATTGAGATTAAGAACTGGACAGGATCGTTATAATGGTCAAAGTGCATGCCAAAGCCGGATGTAGTTTACAAAGCACATTGTGGTGTAACGTTTGCCTGTGTGTTCCCCTCCCCTCCCCCACCCCACATCCAGGTCCCTAAATCACAGATCTAGGCACTGTACAAAAATAAAAAAATACAAAAACAATTAAATAAATAAGCCAAACAACAAAAAAAGCACCCACCCATCCCTCCAAACACCCAAGGCCAGTCCAGAAGTCCCAGAAATAACGTTTAGTAATTGGACACTGCGAATTTTCTCCACCAAATGGTATCAACAGAAATAGCGGATAATACACATAAGCTGTATTTATACGTGGGAAAAGATGTAACATTATAGATGTAATATATATGTAAAGTTATCAGACTGATTGACAGGTTTAAACAATCACAGTTCAAATTAGATAGACAAACACACGTTGTTACAATAAAGCACTTATGTGAAATATCCCGACCTACGACATGCAACCATTTTTTTAAGCCGCTGTAAGGCCAACAAACCATAGACGCCTTTCATTTAAGTAACCTCTGAAGATAATGTGTCATCAAGTAACAGTAGGCTTTTAATTAACATTCAAAGTTTTGTCAAAGATTTGGGAGAATATGTTTCAAAGAACTACTGTTAACATAAGTATGAGTAATACAGAGATATGAGGGGAAAAAATCAGGTTAGTGGTTTCTTCTGATGTGGATTGTCAGTTCATTGCTACGCCTGAAATCTTTCCCACAGGTGTTGCAAGAATACGGCTTCTCGTCTGTATGGATTTTCATGTGGCCTATCAAGTGAGCGCTAACTCTGAAAGCTCTCCCACATGTTTTGCACGAATACGGCTTCTCGCCCGTGTGAGTTCTCATGTGGAATTTCAAGGCGCTGCTGACTCTGAAATCTTTCCCGCACGTCTTGCACAAATACGGCCTCTCACCTGTGTGGATTCTTATATGAGCTTTCAGTAATGACGGTTGAGGGAATCTCTTCCCGCAGGTGTTGCAAGAATACGGCTTCTCACCTGTGTGTGTCCTCATGTGGCCTGTCAGTTGACTGCTTGATCTGAAGTGTTTTTCGCATATTTTGCACGAATACGGCTTCTCGCCCGAGTGGATTCTAACATGAGCTGTCAAATCTGACGCCCGACAGAATCTTTTTCCACAGGTGTTACAAGAATACGGCTTCTCACCTGTGTGGGTTCTTAAATGAACCTTCAGAACTGATGTCTGACTGAAGCTTTTGCCACAGGTGTTGCATGTATGTGGCCTCTCACCTGTGTGTTTCAACATATGCCTCTGCAAATCTGACTTGCACCTAAAATCTCTTCCACATGTGTCACATTTTAAAGACATTTTACAGTGAATTGTTGACACAGTTTGGTTAGATGCAGTGTGACTGTTGCTTTTGTGATGCTGATGCTGTAGCGTTGTCTCTGCGTCTCCGTGCTCACCTCCTCCCTGATCTTGGCTCTGAGAGTTGTAAAAGAGGAGCTGATGGTCACTGTGTGCTTCTACTGAAATGAAGTTCAGAGGGTTTTCCTCCATCACACTCTGAGTTTCGTTGAAACTAAAGCTCACAGTCTGGTCACTTTCCTCACAAGTAGGAGTCAACATGAAGGCATCGGTCTCCTGCTTCAGGACGAGCTGCTCTCCCTCCTGACTGCTGCTGAGCTCCTCCTGCTCCTCTTTAATCTGTGGAGGCTCTGGCTCCTCCTGGTCCAGACTGGAGCTCCTCTCCTGAACGCAGAGCTGCTGGTCAGCAAGAACCTCCTCCTGCTTACAGACATGCTGCTGTTGGAGCTCTGGAGGGACACACAACAAAAGGAATTAAGATCTTACTGATATGGGAGAGAAACAGTGTTGGGAACTAACCAGCACAAAACAGGGACACCCAGCAGCTCCACTGATAGAGGAGTGGGTACCCCACATGCAGACGCTGAGTCCTCGCTGCAGGTTTGACTCTGGCCTCGGCCCTTTGCTGCATGTTATCCCATCTCTCTCCTCTTTCACCTGAAGTCTGTCCTATCAATGAAACGTCCAAAGCCCCAAATCTCCTCAAATTACAGAACCTAATACAAAATAAATGTAATTATTATGATTAGCGACAAAACTATGTGATTAAATTGCACTTATTAATCCAAACTTTGATAATTACAAGGACTTCCATTCAAATACATTCTGTTTGATAAAGAAATTAAATGTTGGAAGAATTACTTCTGAAATGTGATGGGCCATAGATTACTGGTTACACTGTTAAAAGTTTACCAAGTTATGTAACTTTTTGTAATTACTTCAAATTAATTTAACCTATGTCACTTGATTACTTTTCTTCCATATGATTTACAAAAGGGTAAAAAGTACATATGCATAACTGCATGAATGTTGCACTTAATTTTGTTTCAAGCAGTTGTCCTAAAGTTTGCCAAAGATGGCTTTCCTACACTTGATTTTTTATTCAGATTGAAGTAAGTAACTGTAACTAATTACTATTACATTTATTTTGTAATTTAATTACTGTAACTAGCTACTCCCCAACACTGAATAGTTTATGTGTATTATTCATACAACACTGAGTGTTTTGTTCAGCATCTTTTGACATGGTCTTCCTCCAGACATTTTTCCACTTTATTGCCCAATGAAAAACATTTTTTTAGAAATATAATTTTACATTTATAACATATGCAACACTTACGTATAACGCATTACATGTCATACGTAGGTATCACATGTATTTAAAACATTAAGATCCTACATTTTTCTACACATTTGTTAGAATAATAAAAAACATTACAAACGTTGCACACCCTCGCTGTATAAATGTATTTCGGGTTTCCAGATGTTATCCAGCAGTTTGCGCTGACGGTCGAGCTCTTCTTCGTACTGGACGACAGTTTTATGAAAAACTCCGAATATTTCTTCAGCGGCAGCAGTCAGCCGCTCGATGACAAAACCTCTCAAATACTCAACTGAAGACATTGTTGTGTAACTATAAATTAAACTGATTAAGATTTGTCTACGCCGGGACTATAATTGCCTACTGGTTAATTCACATGTCCGTTTGAGCTAAAGCTACTAACGCCTTCTTTGTTTACTTCCGCTGGATGTCCCACTGTTAAGTTCCGGCAGTGGAAATTAATTCACCTTTCGTTCCGCTTTCACAGGGTTGTGACTCGCGTGAAGGTAAATCTCTCTAAGACATATTTGTAATATGTATTGAGAAGGTAACGTCCCTTACGATATTTAAATATGCTTAAAATGTCCCCCTATATATTTATAAAATACAAACAAAAAAATCAGTTCATACGCGTGGTATATATATATTTCATCTGGCTGTTTTTTTATAGTAGAATTAAATTAATAAATATTACACAATAAAAACAGGCAGTATTAGCCTAGTGGTTGTAGAGTTAAAACATTTTACAAACATCGTGGCCTCTGTAAATAACATAGACATATATGCGTAAATAATTTCTGATGGTAATTTTTCGGCTTTTATTGTGAAAAATTAACCGGATGTAGCCGTGTTTCGCTGTTAGCTTTTAGCTCCGGTTCAAAGTCTGTCCTTGACGAACCCACGTGAAGGAGTCAGGCTTCCTGTAACTGTCTACTAAAGCGATAGCTAAACCAAGTAGTTAAATTAAGATAGAAACTGACCTAAAACTGTAATTAAATTAACTTATTCCAGTAAAGAAGGCTCGGCTCGGCTCGGCTCGGCTCGGCTCGGCTCGGCTAACATGTCTCGGGGCAGTAAGTCGTTGTTGTTTTTGCTGCAGCGGTGTGTCGCAGTCAGACAGGTAACATTACCGACAGCTATCAAAACAAGATGCAGCAGCTTGTTGTCCGGCGGGTGCGGGGTCATTCAGCAGCGGACTTGGACGTCAACACAGCGGGCGGTGTGTCAGCTTCAGTCCGCAGTGAGAGCCAGCCGGTACCGCTTCTGTACCAAGGTGAGTCCCATACAGAGGACAGGTAACGTTACTGACTCGCTACTGTTGAGTGTTTCAGTTTTAAACTGGCCTATATTTTTACTGTATTGGATGTATTAAGAATACCTGTTGACTAATAACAGTCCCGCGTCCTAAAGTTTAGTTCAGATTAGTTCAAATCGGATCAGGTCACATATAAAGAACTTGGTTTTGATCTGGATTAAGGATTCAGTTTGTATTGTTCAATTCTTTTTGTAAGATTAGGATACATTTGATCAAAAAGAAAAATCAGGATTGTCCTTAACTAAGCAGAAGGCTGGATTTCAGGAATAATATATGTACACACACACACACACACACAAACACAAACGACACAAACACACTCACACATATATATAGATAGATATGAGCAATTTAAAAGTTTTATTACATTGTGTCCCTAAAATCCAGCCTTCTGCTGGGATCAGGATTATCCTGGGAAAAAAAATCTATATATACTTTAAAAAAGATATATTTTACACATGATTTGTTTAACAGTTGCAGTGATAGATAAAGTAGACATTAGACTACCTATATAGCCTTTCAGTAATGTAAAATTGAAAAAATGAAATAAAGTATTTTGTCCCCATTAACTAATCCCCATATAGCTATCAATGTGAAACAAAATAATTAAGGATGAAATGACAAAAATAGCAGAAAGACTGGAAACTGTTTCAGCAATTGACAGTAAAAATATATACATTTCATTATTTTGTTCCAGGTAGTTTTCATTTAATTTTAGTAAGTGCTAATATTAATGCATCTATTAGCTGTTACAAGCAAGTAATCTTGGCAGGCAAAAGTCAATGTTTGGTCAATGCTTTTTTTGTTAATTCACATATTAAATATCAATTTTTACATGTAAAATGTAATATAGTATTAATGTTAACTACTGAAGAACTGAAGAATGACTTTATAACTCAGAAACTACAACCGAGACATCACATGAATGCAGCAAAAGCCTCAATATAAAACATTTTCAACACTGAATTTTATTACTGCAAGTGCATGCTTAATATGGCACACTGTGATCAACATGGTAATTGTGGACTGGATTTATAAAATACCTGAAAATAACCCAGATGTCAAAACTATCTCCTGTTGGTCCCTTTAGGAATTAACTGCAGCACTTGAGCTTCTCGCCTGTTTGTGTCTGATTTTACGTCTTGTCTTCCAGGCAGGAGCACCTTTTGAAGAAGAATACCCTCCGCTTCCCACCTATATACCTGATCCAGAACCAGAGACGAAGGATGTGTACATCGTGCATGTGAAAGGTCTCCCGTGGGCGTGTTCGGCTCAGGACGTCCTGCAGTTCTTCTCAGGTGAGAGTTTGGATTTGGGGAAAATCTCGAAGTGAGCGTCATACCTGTTAATGTTTACAGACACATCGGTATTTGGGTGTATGCTGGCGATTGAAATAAAAATACAGTATAAAAGTGTAATATATTATTTTTAGTCATGCATTTTTTGACACCCATTTTTTCCCTAGTGTTTCTATTCTATTTGAATTTAACTATGTAGGTTTCAATGAATTTTTTTGTACACAATTTGTCACTTAGTGTTAATATTGTTTGTTGTAAAAGATCATTTTTGCAGCTGCTGAAACATCCTGCCTCAGTATATGCTATATTTTTGTCTCAAGTCTTAAATCTAGTTAGCACTGAGTTGACAGATTTATGTCTACAGACATAGACTTTCAAAACTCTTCAAACCTCACCTGTCCACCATCTACAACCTCACAAACCTCAGAAAACATGCAACTTCTAGTTCCTTTTTCAGCTTTGCATTTGTGTATTTGTTAGTTTTTTTATGTTGTCTAGTCCAGTTTACTCTACTATGTAAAGTGTCCTCAGGTCTCTTGAAAGGTGCTTTGTAAAGCCAAGATATTGTTGGTGTTATTATTATTGTTATTATTATTTTTATTATTATTATTATTATTGTTGTTAGTAGTAGTAGTAGTAGTAGTAATAATAATAGTAGTAGTTTTAAAAGGCTGAGATGTGACACCCTTTCTCATTCTTAGACTTACTTTAGTCACACACTATCATATTTTGCAAAGTAAATTAATGTTGCACCGCCACGCTGTCACTATTTGCAAGACTATAGTTTGACTTCCTTAGAGATTATTTCTGATCCTGCTCCTGGTAGAAAATATCACACCAAACTCCTTTTAAGATATATGACATTTTAACATTTTATCACGTCTGCAAAAATGCTTAACTCCAACTCAGCGCAAGATAAAAGACGGCACGTGTTGACAGTATTCCTGTCAATTCAGCATCAATATAATCCTTAAAGATAAGATGTACAAACTTAACATTTTGGATTTTGTTGCTTCAACTTGCTACAAGCCTCCTTTTGTTAACTGCTATTTTAGTGTAAGGAGATTGTGGAAATGTGTGGCGAACCATTAACATTAAACCGGCACCAGTTAATGCATCAGATGAACTTAACACCAGCTTTCACCAGTTTCTTCTCCTCTGCCACATTTACACACTTGTTTTTATGTATGTAATATTTTATTAACATATTACATTTTAATATTTTTTAGCATTTAGTTTTTTTTATTTTAGCGTATTGTTAGTTATTTTATGGTATATTTTTTATTGTATTTTCTACAGATATTCTATAGTTACATATCCTTTTCTTACAGAATATGAAGAGGTTTTTTTATTTATTGTGATGTTAATTTTCCCTTCTACTGTGATATAGTGTATATGTATTACTGTGTTTTTACTGCTCCCATGCTTGCTAACCCCCTGAAAAAATATATCAAAATCTAAATAAAACATTCCACTTTTCCGCAATCAGTCATTATATACACAGAGCGGCATTTTGGTCATTTTGGTTCTGTGCCAAAATGCAAACGGTGCTTGATAGTGGACACTAACGCGTAATCTCTGTGTAAAAATGGCTAAAGACTGACTTAAAAAGGCTCGGACGGCATTTTGTGACCACCTTACACCAAACAATCGAGATTATGGAGCGCATCACAACTGCAGCAAATTATTGCTGAAAAATTTGCAGAAAAATCTGAATTGAATTGTTCATTCAAGACATTGGAAATTTGTCTGAGACAGTGCAGTCGCTTGAAAATTCATTTGTTGTAACGCGTGTCTCATATCCTGAATGTGTTTCAGAGTGTAGGATACGTGATGGGTCAAACGGGATCCATTTCACTAGGACCAAGCAGGGGAGGTCGACGGGACAAGCCTTCATCGAGATGGAGCACGAGGAGGACGTCAGCAAAGCTCTGGAGAAACACCGGCAGTACCTCGGTCCACGCTACGTGGAAGGTTCGTCTCTCAATATTAAGAGATGAGGAAATGCAGATGCTGATTGGCTAATTCGATACGCCACAGCTGGAAAATCAACAGTGTAAATGTCAGTCAGGGTTCCCACCTTCGTGAACAACCTGGAAATTTCACAATCACATGTTCCAGGCCTGGAAAAATAGTTGAATTTGTAAAAATCATTGAACATTTTGTAAAAAATCATTGAATTCCTTTGGTGTGTAATGAAATTAATCGTTTGTAATCTTCTGTGGATAATTTCCCAAGTCATGTAACATAATGGTAAAATTCTCTTCTTTAGCTGTCATTCGGGGCTCAGAGGTAGAGTGGTCGTCCTCTGATCGGAAGGTCAGCGGTTCGATTCCCGTATATATCCTTGGGCAAGATACTGAACCCCAATTTGCTCCTGATGCTGCGTCATCAGAGTGTGTGAATGAATGGTGGTACCTTGTACGGTAGCCTCTGTCACTACTGTGTGAATGTGTGTGTGAGTGGGTGAATGTGACATGTCCTGTGAAAGCGCTTTGAGTAGTAGAAAAGTGCTATACAAGTACAGTCCATTTACCATTTAACATACCTTTAACTCTTTGAAACCTGGGTAAACATTTATTTAAAAACCTGGGAAAAAGGCAATGAGCAACAAAAGATGAAATAACCCAAAATATGCAAGAAATTATCAAAAAGTACAACAAAATAACCTGAAAAAAGTGGGGGAAAAGAAATAGAAAGTTTAAAAAAAAGAAATTTACTTGAAAATTAGTGGGGCAAAAATAAAGAAAATAGTTGAGAAAAAGGGAAAAGCCCTGAAAATAAGTGGGAAGCATTTAAAAAAATGCAAAATTATGACCACCAAAAAGTGCTGTAAAATTACAAGAATTTTGTAAAATAATTTTAGATGTTTAATAATAATATTTATACATTTTGTTTTTTCCTAGCTTTTGAAAAAAAACTGTTAATTTCTTGCATTTTGTGGAACATTTCTTACCAAGTTGCTGGTTGCCTTTTTTAATGTTTTTGAATGAAATCACACCAACTCGCTCTGAGTTCAGAGAGTTAATATGTGTCAATCTGTGTTTTACGGTCACATATTTTTCTTCTATTTTTCATTTTAAGTCATCTCTGCCCTCACGTTTGAGTTTGAATTGTCATGTTTGAAAAAAAAACACACACAAAAAACGGGCAAGTGGGGCAAGATTGAAAACTCATGGAAAAGTTCCTAAATTGTATCCATGAAAATGTGTGGGAACCCAGCAGCTGCCAACACTGTTACGTCTTACAGGGACACTTCAAGAGGACAGAGCCATTGTTAACGAAATAATGTACTATGTGGGACAACTTAGCCATTTAATTGTCAAAACAAATATTTGTTTTTGCAGTATATGAAGTAACAAACAAGGATGCTGAAGAAATCCTGAAGAAAGCCGTCCATGTTGGACAAGAAGTGGGGGTTGTGCGGCTCAGAGGTCTCCCCTTCTCCTGCACCGAGGTCGACATCGCCCGGTTCTTTTCAGGTAAACTCCTCCCACCTCAGCATTCACTGGAAACACTGAAAATAATAATAATAATTCTGTAGTTTCATTTTCCAGATATAAGCAGATATTTTTCCCTACCTTTTTTAAAAATCATATTCTAAATTTACTATTTTTCTTGTAATTTGCAGCATGTTTCTTGCCAAGTTGCCCCATGATGTTTTTTTCCTACATTTCCCAAGTTTTTGCAAACAACAACAACAACAAAAAAATTAATTGTTCAGAGTCCGAAGGTTTAAACACTTGCGAAAGTCGTCTGAAAGCAGCACAAGAAAAGTGATGCCGCTCCGGGTTTTAAAGTTTTAATGAAGGAAGGGAAATTTTGAATTTGTGTCTTTCAGGTTTGGATATAGTGGAGAATGGAATTACCATCGTCAGAAATTACAGAGGAAAAAATACCGGAAACGCTTATGTGAAATTTTTCTCAAAAGAAGCTGCCAATGAAGCTCTGCGGAGAGACAGACAGGTCATTGGAAACAGGTAAGCTGCTGCACGCGGCCACATGAAGGCCTGCACCGACTTTATGATCCTTTTTTTGCTCATTTCTGGACGACAGAACACAGTATAACAGAATGCAAGTCGCGGATCAGCCCTGTTTTTGTGTTATTTTGCAGATATATCGAGGTGTTTCCCAGCACAGATGAAGAAATTCATTCCTCTTGGAGGAGGAGGATGAGATCAGCGTCTCCTCAGATGACCCGCCCTGAATCAGCGGACTGGTGGGATTCTGGTGAGGAGATTTTCAGGCTTGTTATGTTTTTAACTAAAATTGAGACCAGATCTTACAAAATGCATCTTTTAAAGAAGAGTGATTCATAGATCAACAAAAGCTACAAAAATTAGGCTAAAAATCTACAAAATTAGAATTTATTGCTCAAATGTTTTTTCTTCATCAGCAGCTGCTTAAACCCCTATTTCTTATTTTTTTTTTATTATATCAATTCGATTTTCTTTTTTATTTTTGGCATTTCCAACCCTCATGGGTTTATAAGTCACCAAAAGTACAGTTTCATTTGACAAACATTTCATTACAAAATTACAGGTTATTTTCCAGCTTGTCCTTTCACAAAATATTCTGCCTTTCCCCCCAAGCTTGGCGATTAAAATCTGCTAAAAATAAAGGTTCCCCTCTTTAAGCACAATGCCAGTTTGTCATATCAGTAATTATAATTATTAAATTAATAAATAATTAAATAATTAATTAGAGTTTATTTAAACCAAACCCGAGCTGCTGATTGTTGGAACGGTGGATATGATGCTGATCTTAGTTTCAGAATTTGGAAGAAACAGTTAAAGTGATAATTCACACAAAAATGAAAATTCTGTTGTTACCATATATACTCACAGTCATGCTGATGGAAAGTTGGGTAAAGTTTTATAGTCTAAAAAACACAGATTTTTCATGGGGAAAAGATGTTGCACTCATCAGCCAATCAAGTGAAGCAATTGTTTAAAAAAAAAAAACAAAAAAAAAAAACATTAAAAAATACATAATAAAACCACAAAATGTCTCCATTCTTCCATTAGCACAAGGGTGAGTAGATAATGTTAATTATTGGTTATCTATCACTTAAATTTAAACTGTGGTGATAAATGTCCTCCTGCAACACAAAGCACAACGAGTTTTTGAAGACGGGGTAAAAAGTAAGTGAGAATTGATAAAAACTGATTTTGTTTATTGAATACAAATGAAAGCCAGAGAGTTACATCGACTAGGTCAGTAGACAGTGATAAAGTGAGGAGATAATTGATTTTTTAATTTTGCTCTCGGGGCACAAATTATTTGCTTTTTTTTTTTTTTTTTCGGGTGTAACCTGACATGTCTGCTCTATCAGGACCCCCTCAGAGTTCAGGCCAACTGGATCATTACGTCCACGTGAGAGGACTTCCTTTCCAGGTGTCAGGAGAAGACATTGTTAAGGTAAAAAAAAAATATCAAGATATTGTTAACAAGTTGTTGCTGGTTGAGTTGTTGCATTATAGGTTGAACTTGTCACTTGATTCTTTATTTCACATTTTTCTTTGCAGTTCTTCTATCCTCTAGTTGTGTCCAAGATCATTATTGAATGCGGCCCCGACGGCAGGTTGAACGGAGAGGCCGGACGTTTACTTCAGCTGCCACCAGGACGCCTTGGCCGCCATGTCCAGAGACAGAATGCACATGGGTGAGACGTCCGAGCCGCGACCAGCTGCCCTTCTGAGGCAGATCTTTGTTTGTGATGTGCATTAACGCTGGGGCAGGAAGAAGAAAAAGCATAATTTGGAAATATCATCTTTCTGTCTTAATCCCCTGCTACCTTACAAACACCAGCATGTGCACACTCTTCATAGAGTCACGCAGTGTTTCCCGTACATTATTGACAGGACCAGTGTGTAGGATTCAGGGGGACATATTGGCAGAAATGGAATATAATATATTAAGTCTCCTTCTCCTATAATAAATTTCCTTTAGTGCATTGTTTTTTCTTAAATGTGTCACTGAATGGACGTGCATCTGCATTTAAAGCGCAGCCAAAGGAACGCCCCCCTCTCTGACATGACTTCTTATTGGCCAAAGTGTCTCGTCACAGAGTAGTATGCATTGGTATTTTTGGGGTGTTTTGCCTTTATTTGTTGGGACAGATATAGCGTGAAAGCTGGAGAGAGAGGGGATGACATGCAGCAAAGGGCCGAGGTTGGAGTCGAACCTGCGGCTTGTACACGCCATGTGGGCGCCCCAGCCGGCGTGTTTTGACATCTAACTGTGTGAATTAAGGGTTTATTTCAAGCAAGCCGGAGTTGGTGATTGTTGCAACAGTGGAAAGACGAACCAAGACGGTTTTTGTGAGTTTTATTTTTGTTTTTCGACTTTGAATGAAGTTTGTTTTGTGATGAAAAAATAACTTTCTGTGTGTGTCTGTCTGGTGGGTTTGACGATGGCGTTTAGGGGCTATTTCTGGTTGAAAAAAAGGACCTTAAAAGAAGTCTTCCTCTGTAAGGGTCCTTTTAATAATGTTGTCGATAGGGATGATAACAATTAATCAATGAGCGATTAACCGTTGTAAGGATTTAATTGAACATGAGAAATTAATCCATTAATCGAAAGGCGATGAAATTCTGTCAAAATATGTGCAATATGTTGCTGTGAGCTTTGACTAAGGATGAAATGAATGTTGGTATTGTTTGAAATAAGCAAAGTTTTATCCTTCTTTTTCAAATAAGGAATAATCAGACATTAACTTTACCAATTAGTCTATTGAAGAAAGTGCTTACAGTTTGCACCCCTAGTTGTCAGACTCTAAAATAATCTGAGCCTGTCTGTGATAAAAATAAGCACTTTGAGTGGACGTACATTGACGGTGTGCACGTGTTTTGAGTGTTAACATTACAGCCTGTTTCCCCCCTGAGGCTGCAGCGATCTCTCTCCATATTGGACCAAAATCAAACACTGTTGTTTACATTATTCACTGAGTCACAGAATCGTGTCAAACAGGGTCCAGGTTAAAAAATATTCATGTTTTCCTTCAGATGCTTCAGATTTAATGTCAGGAGATCATCTTCATCCTCTGTAATGCTCAGTGTTTCTGATCTGTGATGACAGTACACGTGTTACAATATAAAAACCACTGATTCATTGAATGCTTATTGCAGTTTCACTGAATATTTGAATCCTCTCTCATTTTCAGGAGAACGATACATCGAGTTATTCCTCAACTCTGCACCAGACTCCAACTAAAGGAGGTGAGAAACACTGAATTAAATCCAGAAAGTTTAAATTCTTGCTCCATGACAGACAAATACTCAATTTTAATATCTCTAAATCCCATTTTTAAAGAAGTAACAAAGACGACAGTATGCATCTCTTAAAAACAGTTTAGTGTTATTGTTTCTCTAACACAGAAATGGTAATTAAAACCCACCAGCTGGAAATTTCCATCTTTTTATGGAACAAGCAATAACACACTGCAGTCTTTGTGCTTATTTCTTTTTGTTTAAGGATATTTTGATATATTTAAATGATTACTTTTAGTATTTTTTTCCAGTCATTATACACGATACAATAAGTACAAACTGTGAAAATATATATTTTTTAATTATTTTAATTTTTTATTGTTCTGTTTTTATATGCATGTTTTCACAGAAAAACAAAAAGCATCTCATTTAAATTTAAATATAAATAAGAAATCCATCACAAATAAATATTGTATATGCAATATTTCCATGCACATATTAGAAAAAAATAAATAATAATAATTATTATCATTTATTATGTTATTACTATTATTATAAAATAAGGACAAAACTACTAAAGCAATAAAATAAAAATTAATAAAGTAAAAATACTGACACATATACTCACACACTGACGTCATCTCCAAGATTAAACCCATCTATTAGATCATTGCATTGACCCTAAACTGTATGTATTGACTTTACTGATGTATTGATTTTCATACAAAATACAAAGAAAAGTTTTGTCCACCCAGGTTTCAAAGGGTTAATATTAAGAGACAATTTGTTTACATCAAGCCAAATTTTGAGAATTTCCCACTCCCTTTCAATAGTACAAGAAAACGTTTTAAATGTGTGGTTTTTACTTCTCTGAGGTTACTTTTGTAGCTCCAGATGTGATTTAACATGATGCATTTTCTCCTGCAGGTGAACAACGGATGCCAAACACACACACAGACAGGAACATTGTATTTATTTTACAGCCGGATGTGGACATCAAACAATAAAAATTACCACTGACAAAATAAAAAAAAACTGCATTCACTGCATTAGTTACAGGTTGAGATCAACAACTTATCATTAAATGTGTATTCAACTGAGTAATTTCAGTTAAGGTTATACATTTTAAAACATGGCACAAAATTCAGCCTGCTGGTGTTTTAATCTGCCGGCAATGTGAAGATGAGTGAAACGTAAGAGTCAAGGCGTTAATAATGTCTCGTGTTAAATTAGAAATCAGTCTCTCTGTTTGTTCTTCAAACGTATGTGTGATAAAACAATAAATTAACAAAACACAGAACCTTTCTCATGTGTTTTGTGAGCGTGACTGGACATTAAATCTCTCGATCTGTGTGAGATGTACTTGAAAATGTTTTGGTGATGGTAGGTATTTTATTGACAAAAACATTTGGATCCCGACAATTTTATAAAATAACCTCCCTAAATAGAGGTGAATAAACACAGAGGGAGAACTGCCATGTCTCAAGTGAGTTTCCACAATGAAAAGAATCAACACGTCAAATGTAGTTTCTGAGTGAAAATGAAACATGTACACAGCTCCTGCTGCTGGTGACACGATGACACTGAATTTGCTGCTGACAATAATTCAACCTGAAGGAAGAAAGTGAAAGTAGATTTTGACGTTTTTGATCAGAGCTGAGACGCCATCACAGGGTGTGAGATCTCTGCTGGAAAACTCACATTTGGACAATTTTGAGACGTCAAAGGGAGATATTTTAACTTGGTGAGTCTTGCTTTTAAGAGACATTTTAGTTACCGAGACAAATGGCTGAGAAAATTGCTCTTGTTGAAAGTTACCTGAGCTGCCATGTGTGTTCAGAGACTTTCAGAGATCCTGTGTCTCTGAGCTGCAACCACAGCTTCTGTTCAAGCTGCCTGAAACAATTCTGGGAAAAAGCTAAAAACAAAAACTGTCCCATTTGTAAAAGAAAGTCTTCAAATGATCATCCAGGAGACGTGAACTTTGGACTGAAGCAACTGGCTGACTCTTTTGCTGAGAGACTGAAAACTGGATTATCTGAGACAGAAAAAAGAAGAGAAGACACTAAGTCTGTGTGCAGTAAACATCAAAATGAGACTAAATTGTTCTGTAAGGATGAAGACAGAGCTGTCTGTCCTGTCTGTGAGTTTTCTCTCCACCAGAGTCACAGGTGGTTCCTGTAGAACAAGCAGTCAGTGAGCTGAAGGACGAGCTGAAATCTGACTTAAAGTCTCTGCAGGACAAGAGGGACAAATATGAAAAAGTGCAGGAGACATACAGAGAAGTGAGTCAACACTCCAAGAAGCAGCTGTTGTCCACAGAGAGACAGATCAGAGCAGAGTTCAACAAGCTCCACCAGCTCCTGAAAGAGGAAGAGGAGTCCAGACTGGCAGCTCTGAGGGAGGAAGAGGAGCAGAAGAGGAGGACTCTGAGCAGAGAGATGAGGATGATTGAGGAGCAGATCTCCTCTCTGTCAGACAGTATCTGTGCTGTTGAAGAAGAGCTGCAGAAACACAAGGTGGTTCCTCAGCAGTTATAAAGACACTCAGAGCAGAGCCAGAGTCCAGAGCTCACTGTCAGATCCACAGCTGCTCTCAGGAGCGCTGATAGATGTGGCCAAACACCTGGGCAACCTGTCCTTCAGGGTCTGGGACAAGATGAGGGACAAGGTCCACTTCAGTCCTGTCATTCTGGACCCAAACACTGCAAACCGCTGTCTCTATCTGTCTGATGATCTGACCAGTGTGAGAAATGGAGACACAAAGCAGCAGCTTCCTGATAATCCAGAGAGATGCACAAAGTACTCCACTGTTCTGGGCTCTGAGGGCTTCAGCTCAGGAAAACACAGCTGGGACGTGGAGGTGGGAGACCATCCTCACTGGAATATAGGTTTGGCTAAAGAGTCAGCTGACAGAAGGGAGAGAGTTATGCTTCACCAAAATCTGGAATCTGGTGTTTACGGCATGGCAATGGAAAATACACTGATGCTGTTGGTAAGACTGTCAGAGTGAAGAAGAGTCTCCAGAGGATCAGAGTCCAGCTGGACTATGACAGGGGGGAGGTTGTCCTTCTACGACCCTGAAGACATGACTCACATCTGCACTCACAGAGACACTTTCACTGAGAAACTCTTCCCATATTTAGGTGTTGGAAAGGCTGGTGATGCTAAAACTGCTGATATCAAAATGTGTCAAACTAAGATTTCTCTTTGATGTTCAGACATGTTTGTGTTTGTGAAGATTTCACTCAGACTTCACTGTCTGTCTCACTGGAAAAGAAAGACAAATAAGAGTTAACCCTTTGAGACCTGAGCCTAGATCTTGATTTATTTCAAAAACACAGGAAGAAATATAAAATAAATGTATATAATAAATAGTTAAGAATAACTGCAATAATAACAATTATAAATATAGCTTTCTTGATGTTTTCTGATTTTTCATTTTATTATGATCAACTTATAATTTTTTCAGTTTTCTCTTTCTTTCTTTCTTTCTCTCTTTCTTTTGAAAATAATTGACTTCTTTTGCCATGTGTTTTTCAAAAAACAAACACATTTTGCTGAGGTTTCAGAGGTTTTAATGTTTGTGAAAGACGTCTGAACGCAACACAAGAAAACTGATGTCATCTGAGGTTTTAAGGGTTAAACCAGCAAAAAATATCAACTCAGTACTCAAAGTGCATCACACCGCTATGTTGTAAGTTAGATTCAGTTTGATTTCATTTGTGTTCATGTTTTTATTTGGGGTTTTTACACTTTACACTCATTGTCTCAGTGAATCAAAACACATTCAGACTCTAATTGATTTTTTTTTTTCATTATTTGTTGTAATTTTTTAGTTTTTCTTCACTTTCTCTCCTTCCTCCAAAGTGGTTTGACAGCTTTTTGTCTATATGGCAACATGTCATAAAGAATGTAGTTATATTTTCTTTAGCCAGAATGTTTAAAGATGATAAGTCCTGCTTTTGATTTTCTGCTTTTTCAAAAATTCGAAATGAATATTTGGCTCATGTTGTTTTGTAAATACTCTGATTACACGATGCAGCCTTTGTGTCTTTTCATAAATAGCTGAAACATGAAGAATAAATCACGGCATGTTGGAGAAGAGCTGTGCAACTTGTTTTATTTTGAAGGAGTTGTGTTGATTCTCACATGCTCTGTGCCTCACTGTGTGTGTGTGTGTGTGTGTGTGTGTGTGTGTGTGTGTGTGTGTGTGTGTGTGTGTGTTGTTAAAAATGAGCAACAGTCAGTGTGAGGGCTGTGTGTGGTGCTAGTGTGTGTGCTCCCTCTCCTGCAGCTCTATCCAGGTGTGCTGCATCACCTAACCAGGTGCACCTGGCCTGAGAAGGAGGAGCTTCATTCAGAGCTGCTGTGGCAGCAGCAGAGGACAGAGGCCTTTGTGAGGACCGCTGCTCTCGCTGCCTCTCAGCCTCACATTTTACTGTCTTTTTGCATTTCTTATGTTAATGAATCACATCAGTTTGATTGTTTTAAAAGTGCCTTATGTTATTTTTTTTGGGTCAGTGGTGAAGTTTTGTTCACCCAGTGGTTGCAGTGTCCCTAAGGTGTGGATCCAAAGAGTCTCTCTCTGGCCTATGATGCCTGTTTTAAAAAAAAATTAAAAAGATATTTGTTATTTAAAAAAATATTTTTTATTATTTTTATTTCATTTTATTTTTTACCCCCCGAAAAAAAAATCATAATAAAGAAAAAAAATTGCTTTTCCCTGTTTGGGATTTTAAAGGGTTACGTACAGTAATTTGGTAAATACACTTACTAATATCCCACCACTGCTGTTACTACACAAACAGTTCATCAGAGACTCTGAGAAATAAGATAGACACAAACTCTCCAGCGTGTGACGCAATGAATCATGGGAGCGCTTACTAGCTCCCTGCCACTGATGGATCTACTACTCGCGACTCATCTCCGTCCGCGTGAATAATCTCTGATCGTGTGAACGGACCGCTGACACAGCGCGCAAACTCTCGCGGAGTTAGCAACAGATTTGACCAAAATGCCACTGCGCAGCTATTTCCGGGTCATGAGGAGGCTGTGGAGGACGGCGAGAAAGGCGGAGTGATCACCGGAGAGATTTCGGAGTAAACCGATCGGCCCGTCGATTGTTTTTGCTTTGCTAACCGCGGCGGTGCATGGCTAACAGCGGCTAACCTCAGCTAGCTGACCGCAGACTGACAGCCCGACCCGCTCGGTCACATGAAGCGAGTTTAGCCGGAGGAAGGATGGCGGAGCGGGATTTGTCCCCGGGAGATCACCCTCTGCAGTCATCCTCAGAGGTTTTGGAAAGTTCAGGGGGACAGAATTCGTCGGATGAAAATGGACACGTTGATAGTCCCGATGAGACTCTGTCTCCGACCTCCGTGATCTACTTTAAGGAGGCTTTACACTCCTCCAACCTGAGATTTGGGAAGGCTGGCTCGCTGTCACCCGCTCCGCTCCGACAGTTTGACTTCAGGATCGAAAGAATCGATTCGAAACGCAAAAGTAAGTCCCAACAAACTTTACATGTCCTGATATTTTCCCAAATACCTAACATTGTCCTCTGTAATAACCTAAAATACCAAAAAGTACTCGCAGTTATTGTTGCTAGCTTGTTTGTGTTGTTAGCTAAGTTTACCTAAGGGACTGTTGGTTATTTATGAGAGGGGAGGGGTGGGTGCCAAAAGCAGGAGGCATGTTAAATAGTTTGTTAAGGACTGGGGGCATCTCATGTCTTTATTTTTATTTAAGCTGTATTTTACATTTATTTTACCACTGATTCTTTTTGCTTTGTAGGCTAATTTTGACTTTACCTAAGGGACTGTTTGTTATTTCTTACAGGGCAGTGGTAGGTGCCAAAAGCAAGAGGCATGTCAAATAATGTGTTAAGCGCTTGGGAGGGACTCATGTTTTTAATTTTGTGCTAGGGAATAGACATTCAAACAGTATTTTAAATTTATTTTGCCAGTTTTCTGGGTTTTTTGCGTTGTTAAAAAACTTTTGACCTAACCTAAGGGACTGTATGTAACTTATAGGGGGTGCAAAAAGCAGTAGGCATTTCAAAATTTGTCAAGCACTGGGAGGGACTCATGTTTTTAATTTTGGCATAGGGAAGGGACATTAAGGCTGTAATTTGTATTTGTTTTACTGCTGCTTTTTTGCGTTGTAAGCTAACTTTTGGCTTTACCCAAGGGACTGTTCGTTATATATAAAAGGGAAGAGGTAGGTGCTGAAAGCAGGAGGCATGTCAAATAATTTTTAAGCACTGGGGAGTGGCTCATATTTTTTTATTTTGTCTTGGGGAGGAGACATTCAAACAGTATTTCATATTTGTTTTACTGTTGATTTATTTTGCATTGCCAGATAACTTTTGACTTTACCTAAGGGACTGTTTGTCACTTAATCAGGGAGGAGGAGGGGTCAAAATGGGGGGAGGCATGTCAAATAAGCCTTTGTCTAAGAGACTGTCTGTTATTTATTAAAAGCTTACTTTTGGTGCAGTCACCCAGGGAGGCGTAAGGAAAAATATTCATAGCTCTGTGTAAAAAACAAACCAAAAATAAAATCACACACCAGCCAATAAATAAAAAATAAAAAACAGTTCCCTCCCTGCAGGTAACTGAGGTCACACTACAAAGGTGACATAAAGTCTCTTTTCAGTTCAGTCTCCAGACCAGTTAAAAACAATCAGTGTCAACAAGACGTGTGATTTTCATCAGCGTCTGTTGACTCATGTGTGTCACATGAGTCATGTGCTGTTTGGCAGACTTTGTCCAGAAATTGCTTTGTAACGCCACTGACTGCCATGGAGTAAATTTTACGATGGATTGGTCACACAGTAGCTTTGCTGTCTGTGATAAATCTTGTGTTGGTCATTTCACATTACTGAGGTGTGCACTTTATATTGAACTCGCCACTCCTGAAGTACCCCTATTGTTTTTTGGCTGTCCTTTTGTCAAGTTAAAACTTCATGAAAATAAACATCTCATTATTGGTAGTATTTATAGACCTCCACTTGTTCATCCCAACTCAATTAAATGCATAACAACTACTCTCACTTCATTTGAATTTTCTGGGGAAACTATTATTTTAAGAAACTAAAAGAGAGAAATTGGCCGAACCTTATCAAATGATAAATACTTGCTAAAAAGAATAAACATGCTGATCAATGAGCCGTCCAGAGTTCATGCCCACCGTAAGCTGAGTGTCACTCGTGTGGTCGGATGAGCTGGCAGTCACGGATTGCACATTGCTCTGATTATGGTTCAAAATCCTTTATTCACACATGGATAGACCAGTGCGTTTCATCTTCAGACCATCCTCATCTGGGTGTAAAATGCATTGGAAAAGATGTAAGCAAAAACGTTGATCTATGCATGTGTGAATAAAGGATTTCTAATAATAATTAGAGTGATAGTCTGATATTTGCTGTCAGTGTTGCACCATGAAGCGTTGAGGACTGTCATCCCTGATATCGAAATATGAAGCTAAATGCTGTCTCGGCTGTTGCCTCTTAAACTAGTCATCCAAAACTAGATTAACTCTTTTTTGGTTGAGGAAGATGTTTTTTTTGGTTTTTGTTAATTCCTTTACTCTTTTTCTAAGTCATTTTTGTTACAAAGGCTATCAAACCCTCTAATAAATAAAACAATTTCTAAGTAAAAATGGGCTTTGAGCAAGTAGATTTCTGCAAAAAAAGGGAAAAAAAGAAAAATACTCTTAAAATGTCGCAATACCAATATGTTTCAGCCAATTTATTGGCCAGCCCCTGCAAATAATCAGCAGGCTATCAATATTTTAAAGCAGTATTAGTTAATCAACCGCACTGGCTTTTAACACTTTGACAACACAGAAAATTTGGCTTTATTTCCTTCAGAAACATGGGAAAGAGCAAGGAGAAACCCTAAAAAAATTATTCATTAACTAATTTAATATAATTTAATATATATATATATATATATATATATATATATATATATATAAATACAAATTGCCTGAAATTTTTTTTAAAAAAGAGAAGAAAAAACATACAAACACGTAATTGGCCTGAAAAAGTCCTTAAAATTATAGCGATTCTGTAAAACTATATTAAGTATATGATTATAATAATAATAATTATATAGGCTGTTGGACATTTTGTCATACCTTTTAAAAAAATATCTTCCAAATCTATTAATTTCTTGCAATTTACAAAACATTTCTTGCTGTTTTTCCCTTGTTTTCAGAGGAAAGGAATCCAGTTTGCTCAAAGTTTGAAGGTTTATATACTCTGCGAAGGCTTGAACACAGAAAAGTGATATTAAACGGGTGATTCAGTGGGTTAAAGGTTTACTTAAACCCCCAATCTTACATAATCTTGCATTCATTTTTGGATATCTCGTTCATCAGGGAAGTTATGCGCGAATGAGTTTTCATGCTGAATTCAGTGTAGTACAGGTACACTATATATATACTGATATTTTTGGTAATCCTTTAAAAAGCATTAGATCTCAAGACATCCTTCGTATTAATCTGTGATTCTTTAATCATTCGTTAATCCTGTGATTGAGCTTTTATTAGGCTCTTTTGTTTTGCGCTCTCAAACATTGATGTAATAAACGTTCACACGCAGCCTGACTGAGCTTAAACATGAACTTTTCCTGGTTCTTAAAGCTGCTCGGCACTCAAAGCCACTTAGGCCTCTCCGTTAATCTGACTGTGGCAGCAGAGTGAAATGATCAGGGAAAGCTCTGCTGGCGTCTTCGTTTCCACTAAAATGTCGTGTGGGTATATTGTTTAGTTTAACTCAAATTTGTTATGTTTGTATTTTTCTCATCCTGTGCTTTGACAGCACTGAACATCAAACCTTAACTTTAATCTCCTTATCAATATCAAGAGCGGCTTTTCACATTGTCAGCATGCACGAGGCCTGAAGAAACGAGGGGTGGGAAAAAGTCAAGATGATGTGGTATCCAGACATTTTGGGAATATTGTATTGATGCACATGCTCCAAGTACAGATGTTTTTACTTTGTAAATTGTTAGTTTTACTCATGGCTTTTGGCAGTCTGCTAGAATCATATAATCAATTGCTTTTTCAGTTCATTAGAATAAAATTTAACATTGACTGACACGAGATGAACAGAAACTTTTATCATGTTAAATAAAACAGATGAAACCTTTTTTTCCCTTTGGCAACACAATTTGCAGCTTAAAAAGCAGTTAATAAATCGAAATGTATGTCATTGCAATACTCAGCCTATCACAACACGTTCTGAATTGAAATAATGTGTCGTGACTTTAACACTTTGGGTTCGATTTCTCTCAAAAAAACATTTTGAAAAGGCAATGAGCAACTGAACACCACATGGACCCCAAAACAAAGCAAGAAATTAGTCGAATGTTTATTAATTTATTTATTTTATATATCTTTTGTTTGGTGATTAATTTTTTTAATGATCGTCAGCCATTTTTTAAAATTAATTTTCAGGTCATCTTTGTCACCTTTTTTACTAATTTCTTACAAAATCGTTTAAAAATTTTATTTATTATTTTTTCAAATCCCTTTTTCACCATTTAGTGCATTCTTATAACCAAATACAAAGTCAACAAAGTGATGATAATGGACTGGATATTGGATAAAAATAAGAAAGCAACACCAATCATAATGACCGTAACGACAACGTTAGTTTAAAAAAAAAAAAAGACGAAAAAGCAAACAAACAGGAGACAATGAAAAAAGACAAACAGAGCATTGATGGTTTGGGTTTTAGTGCATTTCATGAAAGAGTTTTGCAGGATGAGTCTGGTCTGGAGTTATTTAGTTTTCCAAAAGTGGGAACTAAAATAAAACATTTCCATGCAGGACCTTTGACCTTATTACTGCTGCTGCTCGCTGCTGTTCTGCTGCAGTCAGCTCAATAAGTGCATTGTCAAACCATCAGCCTCTGCTTCAGGTCAGGGGACACTGTTGATGCTTGAGAGACAGATGAGTCCTCTGCTGCATCATTAGCCTTAGCTGGGTGCTCTGGGGACCCCCCCCCCCTTTTTTACGCATGCACCATCTGCTCACGTGACGATGTGTTGCTGTACCCAGCACTGCCGTCAGCCATCTTGGTCGACACCCACCCAGTGCATTCACTGCGGTGCACAGGCAGTCCAATCACAGCGAACCGGCGCTAAGCTGACCGGAGGAGGGCTGTGATTTTCAGCACGGTGCTCTCTTGCATTTTAAATCCCCCAGTCTGCACAAAAGGGACAACAAGAGGTTTGACGAGGAGGAGGAGGAGGTGGAGGAGGAGAGGGCAGGGCAGCCTTTCTCCTGACGGCAGTTGTAACAAGGAAGGGAGGAGGATGCAGGCGTAGAGAGGAGGAGAAGCAGCACCGTTTCAGACACCTGCTGAGAGCTGCTGTGTGGCCTTCCCCGTCTTTGGTCTATTATCCTTTTTGTCCGATGCTCTCAAACATTTCCTCTCCTCTCTGAGCTGGTTTTTGTTTTGGTGCCTTCACTTGTTTCTGGAACAAAAGCTGCTCGGCCTTTTTTTTTTGTTTTTTCCCCTCGGTGGTGTTGGTTTTGCATCAGCTGAGTCATCATGTCTGATCTGACGCCTCAGAGCGAAACCCCCACTCCCACCACCGACAAGATAACACAGGCCGCCCGGGAGACCATTTATCTCTGCAACTTTCGCGTGTCTGTCGACGCGAGTGGCTTTGCCTGCGCGAGCTCAACGACATCTCCCTGACGCCAGACCCCGAGCCGGCCCATGAAGGTAAAGTGACGGATGAGCTCATCGTCCGGGGAGGTCTGCGGGCGCAGAGTGCGATCTGTCTGTTTGGGCGTGGTGTGATTCACAAGGTCTCCCAGACGCAAACACGTTTCATCTGGTGAACTGTGGTGATGTTTGTGTCGCGTTGGATTTCGGGGGAGAGACGGTTTGATGTCAACAGCAGGATGACGCTGCATGTAAATAAGTCAGGGCTAGGCAACAAAACAACCAGGAAGTGCCGCTTGTTTTGTCGTGAGAATTTGTTGTCATGCGGTAAATCGAATGGACATCAGTGAGAGATAATATTTAGCGTCTGTTTTTCGTAGTCTGAAAAAGTACAACACGCAGCAGAAACAGATTTGCACATTTTGCCTCACTGAGAAAAAAAGACAAGATGCGACTGAATCTGGATCTTTAAATGTGACTGTGATGAAGTAGCGTGTTTTGAGCAGATTTCATGCTGCACTGCAGGTTTATGGTTTTAAATCTGATGTGAAACTGAATTATCTGCTGTGCAGGAAGGTTTTCCTCTTCCTCTTCTTTTGCCACGCCTTCTCAGCACAGAGCAGATTAGCTCATGAATTTCCCAATAAAGACTTTTCTCCAACCAGTTGGCACATTTAACGCTGCAGCTTTAAATCTGCAGCTGTGCTGAAATGATGTTACAGAGAAAACATTTGTTTTGTCACGCTACTGCAAGACAACATTTCTCACCATCAGTCTCTTATGTTGGGAGTTAGATGAACGTTTATTATCAGGGATGCTCAGTATTCATTTTTTTATTCATACCTGGTAAACTAGTGCTTTAAAGGTCATTTCGTTCTGGCTGATGTTGATATTATTTATGCCATTGCAATATAAGGCTTGATGTAAGTATTTTAAATAAGATGAGCGAGGTTATTGATCCTCAGAGGGGCAATTTGGGTTTTTGCACAGGAGCACAAAGACAGAAATATTAAGAGTAATAAAATTAAAAAAATAAATAAATATTATAATATATATAAATATAAAATGCTCTAAATACCACGTATTTAGAGCAAGCAAAGGAGTAGAATTAAAAAACAAAACAGCGGCTGGCGTGAAAACATGAATGGCCCAATCTAAATCCAGAGTCTGGTTTGTCTGTTTTGGGCTGCTGTATAAAACATGTTTAGGGCTGTAATCAACCAAGAAAATGTTCCCACTCTTCAACCAATCGACGGGGGAGAAAAATCTGCACATTATCTGAGATGAACCAAATCTCCAATGTAATATTATCCAAAAATAAACTTTTCCACCTGAACACAAGTCCGTCTCACCGCTGAGTGTTGAACAGGAGTGATGAGAAAAATCGGACACGCTGGACGCTATAGAAGTTAATTCATATATAACATAAGGTTGTTAAATATGTCTGTACGCAGCGTACGAGAGAAAGACTTACTATTTTTAGCCCAGAAGCTGATGTTAGCCATCCTGCAGCTCCGGTGTGATCTTTCAGAATTATAATCCAGCCGTGAACTGCAGTGTCTTTTTGGAGATTTATTAAAATAAATCCATAGTGATAAACACATTTACAATCAAGGATGCGCAGTAATATCGACACGTCATCGACAGATATTGGCTTTCAAATTAAATATCGGAATCGGTCAAGCTGCCGATTTCTGCTGATATGACAAAGCGATATACGGTAAATTTCTATATATTTTTTTAACCCCTTGAAAGCCAGAGCAACATCACTTTGCTTGTGCTGCCTGCAGACGCCTAAATAAGCATTTAAAGCTTTGAACTCTGAGCAAATTGGTACAATTTCTTTCAACAAAAATGGGAAAAAAGGGAATGAGCAACTTGGTGAAAAATGTTGCAAAATTGAAAAAAGTGTTGTAGATTTAGAAAATTATTTTTTTAAAAGCTAGGGGAAAATGTTTGGGAAAAAAAAGAAGAAATCTAGAGAAAAACCATTAATGATTATGATTATTAATAGTTCACCATTGATAATTATGATTACATATTTAAAATTATTTTACATATTTTAATAAACAGTTTTTTTCCTCTTTAAAAAAACATATTTTCAGGTAATTTTCTTGTATCTTTTACTGATTTCCTGCCAATTTTGGAGTCATTTTTTCTGCCATTGTGCATTGCCTTCTTCCCATGTTATTTCAAAAATCGTACCACTTTGCTCAGGTTTCAAAGGGTTTACTGACAAAGTTAACAGGTGCAAAACATCAACTGTAACTTCTAATTTTGCACAAAGACTGAATATTACATACATTGAAAAGTATTGTATTTTAAGTCTCCATCTGCTGATACCATCACAATAAGAGTATGGATACTATGAATAAGGTGGGAAAAAAGTGGATTTCGATATCAGTATCGACCAAAAGTCCAAAATGTTGCATCTCTATATCGATATCTTCTGTGATTTATCAAACCATCACTGAGGACAAAGTGCCGAACAACAGCTGACGTTTTTTTCTGCCGGGAAAAGAAACGTTTTGGTGGACACATGATTCATAGTCTTAGGTGATCATAAACAACCATTTTTTGCCAAAAGATTTACGTAAATCCTTTTCACTGAAACTTAAAATGATATGCATGATGAAAATTTACACCATTTTAGCGATAACTTATCCAGATTTGTGTTTTGTTTGCGGTCATTTTGTATTGGAAGTCAGGAATTATTTATATTAAAATAAAAACAGCAGAGCAGTTTTGTGACTGTATTAATAATGTAAACAATGCTGATGGATAACTCTGTACAACCCCGCCACTAAAAGCCTCTCAGGGTCTGTTATCTACTCACATCAATAATTGATTAGGCTCAGATGTATAGATGGATCATATGGATCATTGTTTAACAATTTTCTCTTTCAAAACTTTTCATTGTTTTAGGTTTATATTAACCCTTTGAAATCTGTCTTTTTTTCTGCTGCTGCATTTTGACGCCTTTCACAAGTATTTAAAAGTTTGAACCCTGAGCAAATTGGTTTGATTTCTTTGCGAGCCAGTGAGCAACTTGGTAAGAAATTTCCCAGAAATTGCAAAGAATTACTAGATTTAAGAAATGATTAAGAGGATTTTTTATTTTATCTTTTCAGAAAACTTTATTATTATCATAACTATTTCTTTTATTTTATTTTACAAATTTCTTATAGTTTTAAAGCACTTCTTTCAGGTCATTTCTTTTTTTCCAACTTTCATTTGTTTTGGGAGGGGGGTGGTTTCATGTAATTTTCTTGTTTTTTTTTGCTTTTTGTTTACCATTTTTTGTATTAGTTGTTAGTACATTTCTTCTTAATTTGCTCATTGCCTTCTTCCCATGTTTAAGAAGGAAATCGAGCCAATTTGCTGATGTTTAAAGGGTTAAAAATGCATCAGAGGTTTTGCTTGTTTTTTAATCTAAGGACCTTCTCTTGTGCTTTTTCTTCTCTTTTAGATCCAAAGGACCCCATTGCAATCGAAAGGCTTAACTTGATGAACATGGCCAAACTGAGCATCAAGGGCCTGATCGAGTCCGCCCTCAACCTCGGACGCACGCTCGACTCTGACTATGCACCTCTCCAGCAGTTCTTTGTCGTGATGGAGCACTGTCTGAAACATGGGTTGAAAAGTACGTGCAGCACTCTAAATTCACGCTCTCGTCTCTTCAGAACTGTACGGTGGCTCTTAAGGCCCAGACTCATCCAAGACATCAAAGACTGTTGTGTCACTTCTTTGTTTGTGTCTCGGCCAAAAAGTTGCACTTAAACACGCCACAAAGGCTACAGCCCATAGACGTGTGTTCTGCATTTGCGTGAGAGGAAATAACTCCATACCAGCAGGCGGCTGTATTCTGTATTTGTCATTCAAAAAGGGAAACTGGAAGACCGACAGGGTGGATTGAAGACCACAGTTAGCACATTAACAGAACCTCCTGGTGTTGAAAAAACAAATCATATTTACTGTACACTGACCAACAATGACCGTATCAGTTAGGGAAGGTTTTGTTGAAGAACGCGGCTAAAAAAATAATCTTACCAGTAACACAAGTTTGGTTCAAACTCACGCCTTTTTGACTTTAGTCGTTTGTTAGCTTTTCTCGTTTCCCTTCTCATGTGCTGAGCTGACGAGCCAATCCGATTGACTTCATTCACTGATGGGCTTCATGATTACACTCAAATGATTTAGGTCTGATTGTCTTAAAAATGTAAACTAAATGCATAAAATATTAAAACTGTAATTATTAAAAAAGGCTTTAAAAGACAGTATTTAAAACCATTAATTTACAAATGCATTGGTCAAATGATTAAATAACTATGAAACCAACTGGTTAATTGGCAGCCTGCTAATAGGCACATGGGGTAAAAGATTCGAATTCACCTCTAAGCAACTGTTAAAGGGATAGTTCACCCAAAACTGAAAAATCAGTCATTATCTTTTCACCCTCATGCTGATGGAAAGTTGGGTGAAGTTTTATAGTCCCCAAAACACTGCTGGAGTTTCACGGGAAACGTCTCCCAAACGACTGAGTAATCCAAGTGTCCTGAAGCCCCAATGTGCCAAGTTGTTTTGAAAAAACAAATGTTGCTGCCATCATGTTTTAGCCTAGTTGTAGCCTGTAGCTCCAAGTGTGGGAGCCGCATTGCCTCCGTGTTGCATGAAAACACTGGTGTGCAGATAATGAATATGTGAATATGCATAATGCATAATGCATATGTGAACGTGTCCCTCACAGTCCCAGGACCCTTAAAAAAAAACTACAACAATTTGCATAGTAGTGAGGAACATTTATAATCTTATTAGTCAGTCACATCATTTTCAAACCAACCAAAGAAATATAAAAGAAATTAAAATGGCAAAATTGCTGATTAAATGATCTGTAGTAAGTAAATTTTGGTCATTCGTGTACACGTGTCAGAAGATTATTTCTTGGTAGTTTCTGTTGCTGATTATTATACCAGGTGTGATGTCTCAGTGACCCAAATTCCTCCAAATAAAATAGCTCACCAAGCTTTGTCTCTCCACCATCAGCCAAGAAGACGTTCCTGGGGCAGAACAAGTCATTCTGGGGGGCGTTGGAGCTGGTCGAGAAGTTGACGCCTGAGGCGGGAGAGATCACCGCCAGTGTGAAAGACCTGCCCGGCCTCAAGTGAGTCAAACTCATTTCACCCACTCAGTATTTAATATTATGTAGATATAATCAATACGCTTTTCAAGATCTGTGCACAAAACACTGCTGTGAAAAGATCTGATAGCAAAATTGCTAATTTTGTCAAAAGTTAAGTCTGCTATTGTTAAGTAACGATTGGCAGTTGTTTTTATGCCTCCGCTCCCACAGCAATAGCCGAGGCTGGAGCGTTATGTTTTCGGGTTGTCTGTCCGTCAGGCCGGCCTATTCTTGTTAACACCGTGAGAGAATTTCCTCAAATTTAGCACAAACATCCACTTGGATTCAAGGGTGAACTGACTAGAATTTGGTGGTCATAGGTCAAAGGTCACTGTGACCTCATCTGTCTCATTCACGCCATTTCTCAAGAACACCTTGAGGAAATTTCAACAAATTTGGCACAAACCTTCAAATGGACTAAAGGATGAACTGATTAGAGACTGGTGGTCAGAGTCATGTTGAGCTTTCATTTGTCTCTTTCGTGTGAAAACGACATCTCAAGATTTAGTGTTTAGTGAATTTATATCTAACTCGGTGTGTTTGGTTACAGAACGCCTTTAGGAAGAGGGCGCGCCTGGTTACGACTGGCCTTGATGCAGAAGAAGCTCTCGGACTACATGAAGACCATCATCAACAGAAAGGACCTGCTCAGGTGTGTTTGTTTTTCACACACCTTGAATAACGTCACCGAGGCGATGATAAGATCTGATGTGATCCATAAATGTATTTTTACTTTCTTTTATTTCAATCACCTCATGAAAGCAGTGTGCAAATATACCTTGTTTCCACCAAGCAGTCCAGTTTAGTTTAGTTCAGTTCAGTGTGTTACACATATCGTTTTGTCTTTTATATTTCCTTTATCAAAATTTGGGAATGGTACCAATGGGACATTTTTTAAATATACCATCCATTGCGACTCTGCACTCCAGCCTGCTCTTTTTTGACAGAAGCTGCCAGGAAGCCTGACGGAGATGAGGAGTTGATCAATTATATAAATGCATTACATAATACATGTTTAAGTGGACGAAATGATCATAGAGATTGCCAACCAAGAAAATAATTAACAGAACAGTAACAGAGAATTGCATATCGAGGCTAATTTTATTAATATGAAATGTTTGAATTTACAATGTATGCTGTTATAACTTAAAGGTTAAACTACATACATTGCAAAGAAACAACAGAGGAGTCCTCCAGGTTTATCTCCGTCCGCGACGAGCTCCAGGAACGGTGTTTTCTACGATCTCCATGGTAACAAATATGAGAAAGAGGGTCAAAGTTTAAGGAGCAGTGTTATGAAGGAGAAGTATGTCCTGAATGTGTGCATACTGCGTGCAACACTGCATGCTGTCTAAGGGCAGCTGTAGTACCTACTAAAAGTAAAAAGAATTAGTATGCAATTCAGACTATGTCTGGATTATATTTATTTTGTTTAAGCACACGATGCACATTTAAAATTGGTCAGTGACAGCTGTGTCTCCTCTCTGCAGTGAATTCTACGAGCCGAATGCGTTGATGATGGAGGAGGAGGGAGCTGTCATCGCCGGGCTGCTAGTCGGACTAAATGTCATCGATGCCAATCTGTGTATGAAGGGAGAGGACTTGGACTCTCAGGTAATTCTGCTTTCACTTTCACTTCCACCAGCAGTCAGAGAAGGAGCAGCGAGACTCTTTGACCTGTAGTTTAAGGAAAGACGGAGAAAAATGAATGCTTTTCATTAGGCTTGGGCTGAATCTATGTTTTCATACCGTCCTGGAATTTCACCGGGGTACGCGGTATATGTCGGTATCAGAGTGCAGTGTTAACCCCCTGTTTTCCCAGTGGTCTCTCTGCTCTCTCTCTGTTGTTGTGGGCACGATGGGTGCGGTGATGTCTGGCCGTTTACAGTTTTGTGACGTTCTTTTCAACTCGGGTCAGCTTAGCTACCTGTTGCACCACACTTACCTTTGTGGCACATAATCAATCAATCAATCAATCAATCAATCAATCAATCAATCAAATTTGATTTGTATAGCACCATTCAAACAAATTGAATGCAACTCAAAGTACTTTAGAGTTTAACTGAAGAAACAAAAACAAGAACGACATAGGAAATAAACAAAAAATGCAAATAAAGAATGGAAAATGATAAAATATAAAATTTAAAAAACAGGCGTTTAAGTATCAGTATTTCCAACTCTTTTCTTGTGCACATTACACAAGATTATTTAGGAGGCTGTATTTATGATATATTTATTCACAGTTTTTAGATTGTTTTTATTTATGGTTTGGTTTTTGTAGTTTAGTGTGTTTATTGGTATTTGTCACATATTTACCATTATGATTAGCACTGGGGCACTTTGTTTTATCGTTTTTGTGTTTTATCGTTTTTATCTTTTGTTATGTTTTTATCCTGTGTGCTGTCTGTGGTGTCTGACAGCTGTGTTGAATGGATGCCCCGCACTTCATACTGCAACCCAAACCAACCTACAGGTACAAATAAAGTCACCTGAACCTGAATCAGATCCCCCGGCAATCTGTTCCAGCGTTTCGGAGCATAATAGCTAAAAGCAAATGCATGCTCATGACAGCCTCTCCAGGATGAATTTCATAAAAAGATAAAAATCTGTATTTTAGATGGTAACTTAAATCAAACCGCCCGGATTTCTTAACACCCTGGCATACCATAATACCATGACACCGCCCAAGCTTTCTTCTGTTGTCTCCGAGATACATGAAAATACTGCATGATGTTTGTGTTGAGATATGTGTAAAAAAACTGTATACTGTATACAATACTGTATATCAGCAGTAAATGATGAAGTTAGATTTAAATCTCAACATGTATCATAGAGGGGGAAGATCTGTGTACCATCATCCATCTTTCACACTTCACATCTACTATTGTTATTGTGGTAATTCCATATGTGGCGTTTTCAAAACTACTTGGGAATCTCTGCTTCACCTCTATTAGTGCTTGATTTTGGAACGAAGCCAGAGTAACTGAGAGGACTGGCAGGTTTCCAGTTTGTCTTCAGCTCAGTTAACAAGTATTACTGAAAGTACAATGAACTGAAACCTCTCCAGTTTCACACCTCTTGTCAACTGGAGCTTGTACTGACTATTACAATATTTAGGAAATCTGAGTGTATCTTTACAAAAAAAATAAAATAAAATATAAGTCATACACCCTTTAGTGAGGGTCTTCCAGGAGCAGCATGCAGTCGTTATTTTGCTTCTTTATGCCTCTGTGTCGGCGACCGTTTTTTAGTTGCTGTCCATCCGTCCATGTGCGATTCTTGTGAACAAGATATCTCAAGAACGCCTTGAAGGAATTTCTTCAAATTAACAAAAACATTCGCCTGGACTTAAGGATGAGCTGATTTGATTTGGGCGGTCATAGGTCAAAGATCAGAGTTACCGTGACCTCATCTGTCTCATTCTCGTGAATGCAAAATCTCAAGAAAACCAGTAGGGAACGTTTTCAAATGTGGCCCGAATGACAACGTCAGTTTTCTTGTACCGCCTTCACAAGCCATTTGACCCTTTGAAAGCTGAGTAAGTTGGTTTGGATTCAGATTGACTCGAGCTCAAAGGTATTCAATTTGGCACAAACGTTCAAATAGATGCAATGATGAACTATTTAGATTTTGGTGGTCAAAGGTCACTGTGACCTTGCATCAGTCTAATTTTTGTGAAGGCAATATCTGAAGATGGCCTTGAGGGAATTTCTTAAATTTGGCACAAACGTACAATTGGACTCAAGATTGAAATGATGAGAATCTGTTGGTTGAAGGTCAAGGTCCTGATGACCTCATGCACAGGTTTTTGGCCATAACTCAAGAACCTTAAAGAACCACCTTGAGGTTGTGCCGATTGTATTCTGTGGGTGAAGCGTCCATGTTTTCACGGTTATGGATGTAAACTGTGAGTGCAACTTGAGTGGTGTGCGGAGGCATCCAACCGTGTGGCGGTATATCTGGGGTTTTTTTTGACAGATGAGCTTACACGTGGTTCCATTTGTCACTGATTTCCTGTTTCTTACTGAAATGTTCCTGCAGGTCGGAGTGATCGATTTTTCAATGTACCTTAAAGATGGTGGACACAGTAGTAAGAGTGCAGAGGGGTAAGTGCTGCTTTCCAGTCTCCGACCTATTTAGCAAGAGTCCTTTTTCTCAGCATTTTTTTATCTGCAGTCATTTATAAACAGTTGATTATTGATTATTATGTGAAACATTTTATTAAGAGGGGTCAGTTTGCACAAATTGTTAACAAATATACACAAATGTAGAAATTATTGATAAATGTTCAAACGCAGCATGAATATGATTGGTGCATTTTCATAAATAGTGCAGGATTAAAATAAAAAAAAAAAAAAAATAAATAAATAAAAAACAATAGGGAAATAAAAGGCAAACAAACAAAAACCACCCCAAAAAAAAGCACAATCCTCCCAACCTAGACAGCCAGACTAAATCAAAGGATCCTACCTTCAGTTGAAAGCAATAAATTATCAAATGGCATTACGCTGTTTTCTCCAAATATTGAATAAAAGGTTGCTGGATGGCATCAAATAAGTTATCCTGCTCATTTCTAATATATATTAAGAGTGCTGACAAGATCATCGAGCCTCATTTAACATTAGGGATGCTTCTGCTCGTCCACAATGTTAGCAAGCATTTCTTAGCTTCCATAAGAAAGTAGCTGATAATACGTCTATGACTCAGTTTGAAGTTGTCTGATGTGGCCGGAATATTAAAAATAATAGTTTGTTGCTCGGCCTTAATTCTTGAATCAAGAATTTATGAAATTATATGGAAAATGTTGCAGCAGTATTTCTGAATCTTTAGATTATTAATAATTGCATTAATTCAAACCAAGGAGGCTAACCGCTTAACCATATGTTTTGTTTTTTTTTATTGTTTGTTGTTTTTTCTTCTTCCTCAGTGACGGTCAGATCACAGCGATTCTCGATCAGAAAAACTATGTCGAGGAGCTAAACAGACATTTAAGGTTTGTCTGAGTTACCGTCTCTCTTCAGCTTCTTCAGCTGCTTGTTGAGCTGCTGACTAAAACGACATTTCTGTCTGTTTACAGCGCGTCAGTTAATAACCTCCAGGCCAAGGTGGACGCTTTGGAGAAGTCGAACACCAAGTTAACAGAAGAGGTGAGACTCGCTCTCAGCTGAACTTCAACACAACTGCTGGTTTACTTTGTTTACACAAGTGTTTGCTGACTTTTGTCTCCGCAGCTCGCAGTGGCAAATAACAGGATCATCACTTTACAAGAGGACGTGGAGAGAGTAAAGGAGGAGAGCTCGTACCAGCTGGAATCCAGGAAGGTGAGCACGCCATCTGTTCGCCTGCATCCAGTCCTAAAAACTGAGATAGATCACATGCAGTGTGAAAATGCTTTCATCAAAGATGTCATCCAGTCCTGTGCATTGTAAAAATTTTGTGCAGCGCTGTGACACATACGGCCCTGACACACCAAACTGACTCGCGGTGATGAAAGCCTTCTGCTGCATCGCCCTCACGCCGCCGTGTCAACAAGCACGAATGTTCTGGAGAAAATAACTCCTCATACTAGTAAACAGCGTCCGTCTGTAATTGCCATGACGCTAGTAAGTCAGTTAGCCCATTTACAAAACAATTTAATGTCGAAAGAAAAAAGCATATTTACTGTGCACCAGTGAACAACAACAAAAATGCTCGATGGTTAAAAGAAAAACAATCTTATTATATATCAAGTCTGTTTTGTTTCACTCACTCTTGACTTTAGCTCTTTATTTACATTCCTCCTTTACGTTTCTCTTCTTATGCACTGAGCTGAACAAATAATCAGAGTGATTTCATTTGCTAACGTGGTCGACTTTTGCTGGCACCGCCAGTTCGTGATAATAAGATCGTGTAGAAAACCATAACTTTGTGCTTCTCATTGTAACTGGGAAGCGTTTTATGACTTTGCTGAGACCAACAGGCATGTGACAAAAATTCATTAAAACTTCAACTGAACTGAAGGACAAGTAGGTTTATAAGCAGGCTGTAAAAATGTAAATGTAAATTGCAGTGTAGCTAAATGAAAATTTTGCATACATAATGACAATGAGGTTGTGGAGTTGCTGGTTTTCTCAAAAAAGCATTACAGTTGAATAGCCGTGCTCTTAAGGAAGAGATGAAAAAGGAAAACAAAATTGCAAGGCAGATATAGAGTAACATAAATACATATATGCACACAAAAAATGCAATTTCAGTTATTGTTTAAGTGCCAAAACTTGAGGTAGTAGTGCAAAGAGGGTAATGGTGCAGTAATGTGCATCAGAAGAGCAATATGTGACAAAGCTCCCAGACAATTTCCACAGCTTCTGAGAGTCCTAAACTAACCCAGATATATATATTATTTATTTTCTTCCTTTCTTTTCCTTATTTTCCTTTAACAGTTCACTCTGTATTTTTAAATCTGAATTGCTGACTACATCAAAACAGTAAACGGAGATTATATTTGTAACTCAGTCAAATGAAAGGAAATCCCAAAAAACAGTCCAAACAAAATATTGTTGTTGTTTTTTTATCAGTCCTGTAATGTGTGTTACTGTTTTTCAGGCATCAAGAAGCGACTCAGCACCAGACGGACAAGCGCTGGGCGAAACACGAAAGCAGCTCAAAGAGGAAACTCTGCTCAGATTGGTGAGTTTCAGGCGCTTAACAATGCTCTTTTACTCTTATGTTTAGATTTTTATCAAAATCGTTTGAAAATGGGAAAAAAGATTTTAATTTTTACAGAACAGTTGGCAAATTAATGTCTTAGAATTGACCCATAGATTAATCAACAAACTGTTGTAGCTGTATAAACTCTTTGGTAATTTTATTTATAACAAAACATCATATTCTATAAACTCCTTTTATGTTTTTTTATGCAAAAATCTTTATTTGTAAAGTAACTAAAGCTGTCAGATGAATGAAGTGAAGTAAAAAGTACAGTATTTCTTCTGAAATGTAGTGGAGTAAATGTATGAAGTGGCATGAAAAGAAAATACTCAAGTAAAGTACAAGCACCTCATATTCATATTTAAGTACAGTACTTAAGTAAACGTATTAGTTACATTCCACCACTAATTTTGGAATTCTGAGGGTATTTATCGACGTTATCACAATTCATAAGTCCTTAACTCCGTGGAAACATAATAGTTTTGAGGTTGTGAGGTGTAAAGTTGGAGTCGATCTCTGTGCAGGATGTAGAGAAGGAGCTGGAGGTGCAGATCGGGATGAAGCAGGAGATGGAGCTGTCGATGAAGATGCTGGAGAAAGACATCTGTGAGAAGCAGGACGCTCTGGTGGAGCTCCGACAGCAGCTGGAAGACCTTCGTGCCATCAACCAACAGCTCAGCCACAAGTCACAGGTGAGGCTGCGTTTCTGATCCATTAACTTTACCTGTGATCTGTGCAGAAAACGTGTTTGACGGCTTCACAGCCCATAACATCCCAAAAATATCACCAATCATATTTTCTGTTAAAAGTTTGAAATCTGTTACATTTTGGTAATTCAATTTTTTGAGACTGATGTCCTCCTTGTGTGGTGAAATCCACATTTCTCTGTGGTTTGTTGTGGTTGATGGTCTGACTGCACATGCATGTTAGTGCATGTAAGTCCGTGTGTGTATATCACTGGCTCTGCACTGGTGGTTACCGCTGATAACGTCATCCTGAATCTGTCGCTGAAGCACAAAGGTGAAGCGTCAACCCTCGGGTTCCCCCCAGGTTAACACCATTAGCTCTGTCAGCACAGTTTCTGTGTTAGCACCGTTGGCTGTGAGGTGTGAGCTGAGCGATTTGAGTTGAGAGCCTCTCTTTACAGTTAGGTCTTCTAAACAGGGTTTGTACAATCATGAAAACCTAGAAAAGTCATGGATTTTGCAAAAAGCATTTTCCAAACCTGGAAAAGTTTTGGAAAACTAGATATACCCTGAAAGTTTAGAAAAAGTTATGGGATTTTGTTTAAAAAACCTGTTTAATACCACATGGTGTGTTAAAGGGTTGTTGCAAATTTTGAAAATCCAACGATGTTTGTTTTTGTCTGGCTGTGATAAAAGTGTAAGTTTTCGTGGTTTTTGAACACATATGCAAGATTAGGAACCTTTAAAAAAAAAAAATAAGAAAAACTTTTAGTGCCAAAATATTTTCTTCAGAACATTTGTAAAGAAAAATCAGCAAAAGTTGTCTTGAAAAATGGCCAAAAACTTTTAAAGAAAACATGCCTTTAAAAACCTGCAGGTTCAGAAGGCATGTTTTCTTTAAAAATGGGCAGTAAAAATTTAAAGAAGTATGCCCCTCTTCAAAGCCAAAATAAAAATCCTTCCCCAGTGCTTCAAAAATAATTTAACAAGCCTCCCCTCCCCTCTCATAAATACATAAATCTCTTAGTTATATTTAAATATTCAGGTCTAACCCTTTTCTGTTTTTTTTTAATAATGTATATTCTAAAAAGCTATTACATATTAATGAAAAGAACCAATAAGGCGTTTCATGTTTGGTTTGGTTTTTAAAATTTGCTTCAGAGTCATGGAAATTTATTGGTAAAAATGTGTATGTACCCTGTTTAAGGAGACAAACGACTTGGGGACACACAGTGGCTCAGTTAGGAGAGCGGGCGCCCCATGTAAAGATTTTTATTTTATTTTTTTAAACGGAGGAAAATAACTTGTATTGAGTTATTGTTTCCAGTTTACTAACGTGGCTCATCTTCCTCAGAGTGCAGACGCCGGCTCTAAACAGAAGAGTGAAGCCATCGCTCGCCTGGAGGAGAAAATAAACCAGATGACAGGGACTGTAAAACAGATGGAGACCAGGTGAGGACATTTCTTTACAGCCATGATGGATCTGATGAATAATCATTACAGTAGACAGTTTTTTTTTCAAAATCAGTTGAGCAAACAAACATCTTATTGTCCTGTTTTGTCATTTTTCTCCCTCCACTCTCATTATTTTTCATTATCATTATTTGTTTTAATCGTCTAATCAGTGAGAAACATTTGGTGAAGCAGGCCAGAAACCTGAACTCAGCAGCAGGGAAGCTGCTGCAGCTGCAGCAGTAGCTCCCCGCTTTCATAACTCTGAATACAAAACATACAACCCTGCCTAACATAGAAACAACCAAACTAGGATGTTATCTTTTCTGTACGATGCTCCTTTTGTTGTTGAAAATAAAACCATTTTCCCACAACCTCCTGCAGTGGCTCTCCAGCATCAGCTTCGAGTAGTGTGGACTGAATCGATCCTTTTAGCAGCCCTTAATCCTTGTGTTCTCTGACAGATCAGATTTATACTTTTATTTGGTAGGCATTTATACGGAAGCCAAGAACATCCATGAATGCAATTTTTTTTTAAATTTAAATGTTATGCCATTATTTCAAGATCACAAGTTACTGTTTTTGTTAGCTTGGTACAATGTTTCCTGGATAATCAATCTGTCGATCCGATTACGACTGATCAGATCAGATCGATGGATGACAGGAGCAGCTGCTGCGAGTGAACTTTTAGACCCAGCAGAGTGAACGGTTAAGTTTCACTTTCAAGGCGCCTGATGTTCTGCTGCTCCATCCCAAATGAATGAATGTGTGGGAAACCCTGCAGGATAACAAAGCCTGTTTTCTCATGTTAATCTCATCAATTCTCAAGAAAACATGTTGCCTTTTTCTTGACATAATGAGATAATTTATCAGGAGAAAACAACTTTTGTTTCCTGGAGATCACAGGGTAATTATGGAGAACTTGAAAATGATTGTTCAAATCATTGATCACCTGATTTAAGCTTTTCGACGTCACTTTCATGACCATCATAACAGTACCTCCAGGATTTCATGGTGTTTTGATCACAAAAATTTACGCGGAATTTACCTAATTCTCGTGAATTTCCACACGACCTTGCAATTTTGTCAAATCACTGCAACTTTAACTGCAAAGTTGACTCTTTAAATAGGTAAAAAAAAGAAACGTTCTGAAGAGCTGCCTGCAGTGTATTGATCCGCTCAGCCCTTTCTCCAAATCTATCTGTCTGTTTAATCATGAAACTGCTGCTGCCCTGGGACAGAGTCACACACGCAGTGACAGGGATAACTGTTGGCATCCCACTGCTAACATTACCCAACGTAGTCTAACAGGTTTCATGACTGAGCTGAACCGTTTTGTGTGTCTGTGTGAGAAGCACCCTAATGCAAACATTTGAGCCCCCCAACCTCATCTCGTTAGCTCATATCGTTAATAACGCCTAAAAATATTGCAACCTGCACTGCAATTTTTTTTGAAAAGCTGTGGTGAAATCAGGCATTTCAGGACGCAACTATCACAAAAACAGCCCACAAAATTGCCAGAGGGGCTGCATAACAGATTCATAACTCCTGTCTGTATTATACCTACAGTCTGATGCGTTGATCAATAACAGGTAGTATCTCCTTAATTTGACATTTTCACTTAAATCAGTTGCTACATCAGTGCGTGTATGGCACATCTGAGCTCTGATGAACATCACAAGTTAGAGGAGGAAACAACCATTTGTGTTCTTGAGATAACAAAACAATGAACTTGCGGTCTTGAGATAATGACATAAAAATAAACTTGCATGCACGGTCGTTCTTGGCTTCCTTACTTTTCTTAAAAATACCGCATTAATGCTTTTTTGGCAAAGGTAAGACGAGACGATGGCATGGTCAGATTTAGATTTGATGGACTGATGATTAATGTGAACACGTCCTGGATATTTGGGAGGTAGTGGGCTTGCTGTAATGTTATTCCAAAGAATAAGACCACCATCACAGACTGTACTTGAATATTTTCAACCATCATAGAGAATCAGAAACTCTGAACTGGTGTTTAGGGGCTGGTATCAAATGTTTGGTGATCCACATCCAAGTGTAGAAAACCAGGACAGGAGCAGGGTAAAGTAAGAAATAAAAGGGCAAAATTAATTTATTAATTTTGAATTGTATGTGAACATAACATTGGTGTAAACTGTAGTAATCATTAGGCTAATAAAACATTAAACAAACACAGCCTGCTTCATCTTCTTTGGCTAAAGTTTCCCTGTTGTCCTCGTTGGATTTCAGTCCGCAGATATTTTTGTTTTTTTTTGTGTGTGTGTTTTTTTTAATTTAGTTCCTTTCCAACCATGTTTTCTTTTGCCTTCATTTTACCATAAGTTTGTGTAACACCGCCCCCCTCCCCAAACCAGATGCAAACAGGCTGAGAGAGAGAGGGATCTGGCTTTAGAGGCCAACCGGCTCTTCAAACAGGAGTTTGGAGACAAAATCGAGAGTCTGCAGACGGAGGTGGAGCAGCTGAGGAGGCACAGGTAAAGTCTGAGGAGGTGGCAATCAAAATATGAGTAGAAGCTTTCAGTGTGTAACTTTTAAAGACAAGGGTGCTATATTATTAAACAATACTGAACAAGATACTGTATATCTGTGTCTCATATGTATAGTCATAAGTCATAAAGGGCCCCAACATCATAATCAATGCTATTGTTTGTTTATGGTAATTTTAGATCCTCTGATTGATTTTAACATCGCTGCATGTAGCTTTAACTGTAGTTTTATTGTATATTTGGCCTCCTCATTAGAAATATCTTCGACTTGAGGCATTATTTGTTTAGCTTGTCCGTCCCACCCTTTTTGAGGAATGCGGTATCTCACAAACACCTTCAAAGAATTGTTTCAAATTTGGCACAAACGTTCACTTAGACTCCAGGATAAACTGATTAGATTTTGGTGGAGAAAAGTCAAGTTCAGTGTGTCACCTTGCATCCCTCTCATTCACCTTAATGCGATGTCTCACAAACACCTTAACAAAATGTCTTCAGATTTGACACAAATGTCCACTTGGACTCAATGATGAACTGATAAGGTTTTGGTTGTCAAAAGTCAAAGTCACTCTGACCTCAAAAACATATTTTTGGCCGCAGCTCAAGAATTCATCAGACAATTATGACACGATTTTACTCAATTATCCAATAGAACAAAATGATGTGATGACAATTTATACCCAAAACGTTCGAAGGTCAGCTTAACTGTGACAATATAATGTTCTGCAAAAACACTTTTTTGGCCATTACTCAGCGTTATAATCTTGGGTGTCCAGATTGAAACTGTGCTGATTGTATAGATCTTCTGTGCTGTCGGGGGGAAGATGGATCCATGTTTTCACAAATTTAGATGTAAACTGTAAGTGCAACTTGACTGGTGCGCATTGGCATACAAACGCAAGGCGATGAATCTAGTTTCGTCTTTGGGATTTTTAAAACATGTTTTATTTTCTTTAAGGACATAGTCTTGTATATGTGGTGTCCACTCTGCCAGGTGAGCTAGTGTGTGCGCTGTCTCCGGGATAAGAGATCAGATCAGATCATTTGAATTATTACATTTTATTAATATATTCATCTATTGATTGTTCTGAATGTTATTTGCATATACTTGAGTTGTATTTGTCCTGTTTCAGGTCTCATCTGGAGCTGGAGTTGAGAAAAGAACGAGAGCGAAGAAGTGAGCATCATCCCAACGCTGCGTCCGGACAGGCCAGTACTCCTCGCAGGGAGCGGAGACACCCAGAGAACATACCAAAGGTAAATCTGTCATCAAAGTAGTGCCAAATGAAAGATAACCTAAACATTTTATTCCTTCATTTATTCGTTTTTTTACAGCTGTCGACTTTGTGCTTATATGTGTGAACTCTACCAACAGCGTCCTCCAGAATCCCCGTCAGTCAAAAGTGAGAATGACCAGTTACTCACAGCAGCAGACGACAAAACAAGCCTCAGCTCCAGCTTGTAAGTAGTTTTAGGAACTAAAAATAAAAAAATGTAATAACTTAAGGAAATATTTTTTATTTATTTATTTATCCCCTTCTCTTCCTTTTAAGGTCCTCAAGATCACATCATGAGGATGAACAGGTGAGGTCTAATCTACGCTGAATAAATGTTTAATTATTCTTACCAAAAAAAGATGTGTTTATAATTGGTTTTATTACAGTTAAAAAATTCTGCAAGAAAAAAACTCAATAACTTTAAATCCAAGTATACTTTTCACTCTTTTCATTAATGCAGATACATTTGTTAAGATGCAAACAAAAGTCAAGTAACAGCTAAAACAATCGACAGCTTGTGCACTGCCTGCTAAAGGCGGGAATGTCGCACCATTATGCAGCTTTGCACAGCAGAGCGGCACGATGCTGCTGTTGTTTGGTTCTGTGTGAAAATGCAAAGGTGCCGTAAGGGAGACGACTTCGTAACAGCCTTACAGCGCAGTCTCTGTAAAAAGGGCTATCATGTCATCAAGCACCGGTGTCGAATTGGTATTTGTTTTCTAAAATCCCATAAAGGCTATAATCAACACTGTGTTGCTGATTGATTTTCTGCAGGAAGAGTCCTTTGTGGAGATCAGTCAGCCTTCCATCTGTACGCTGTGTGAGCAGGACGACTCCCTGCTGAAGACAAAGGTATCAGGATTATTCTGAACATCTAATCTCTCTTTGACAGTTTTTAGATATTTAGTGCCTCTATAAAATAGAAGATGGTGTTTATGAAAGCTTACAGTGCTCCAGTTTTTCTCCACAAACTCATCATTTTTATATCAAGTACTCAACACGTAAAACGTTGACATTGTGATGGTGCACCTAGTGGAAATAGCGTGTAATCTCGCCATATGCCAAATATGATAAGAATGACATTTAGACCAGATGTTAAGATCAAAGACTATAGTAACAGTCAGATCTCTGTGTAATCAAATTTAAAACGTAAGAAGGTAGTTTACACAATAAGGCTTTATAAATGTACAAATACCAACGAGTGAGCCTGCAAAATGTCAAAGATGGCCAGCCAGCCCTGAAATAAAGCGTATAGCTTTACAGTTTGTAAGAAATCTCAGTTCACCATGATATGCAGTACCAAACATGTGCAACAGTGTGCAAAAATGGAAAATTATAGGTGCTTACTAGGAATTGCTCTAACAAGATGTTAACATGTTTGTTTCTTGAGACACGTTTTGCTCAAAAAAGAATTTTTTTTTGTTACGGCGGGCTGTAATCCTGTTTTCTGTCTGTAGAAACAGTGTAAGAACTGCAGCGGGGTTTTCTGTGAGAGCTGTGTGTCCAATGAGCTGCCGTTACCTTCCTCCATTCTCCCAGAGACCGTGTGCTCCGCCTGCTTCTCTCTGTTACTCCAACAATACGCTTCAACGCCAACATGAAGCAACGCGACACGATGATCGGACACATGGAAACATTCAGAGGCATTTATTTTGTACAACTGGCACTGCGAAAATGCACTTTTTGACTTCATGATGCTATGAAAGATCTGAAGGAGTCCTGGGAGTTCTGGATATTTTAGTTACTTTAAGTAAGTGAAGTCTAAACATGAGAGCTGTTTGGATGCAGGTTTTCATTTTTTAAATACTGGTGTCGCCGTAACTCTTCCTTTCTGGCTGTGTTGAGCTGCTGTGGTATTTCTTTAGTGAAAACCTACTCCCAAAAACGCTGTAAAACGGCGCCTGAGTGGAGATTTCTGATATAAAATGACAACTTGAATCATCTCATGCATGAAAAACTAACTTTCCACAAGGTCCACTGAGTGGATCGTTAAGTAAAAGGTCAACAACTGTATATTTTATAACTATAATTTAGTTTTAAAAGATGAGAAAAGGAAAAATATGCTCCATAATAACACAGCTGTTAATCGCATACACGTCAGTGTGTGATGTAAGTGGTGATGAATCAGATTTTTCATCATTTCACTCAGACAAAGCATTCATTTTGTACACTTCTGAGCTCAAAGTGGCATCTAATTCAGGGCAATACTGACAAAAAAATATGCCAAACTCGTTTGACCAAATACAGTTTTGGTAAAGACTTTATGTGCTGCCAGAAGCTTTTTATGCACTCTGAAATTGTAAAAAAAAAAAAAAAAAAAAAAACATGAAAAACAATGTACTAAGTGAAGGTAAAACTGAAATTCTATATTTAAGACCAGAAAAAGTCACATATTTACATTATATCACGCTGTTACAATAACCAAAATCTACACTTTTATCTAGTCTCGTAACATAAAATCCGTATTTGATGAACATATCGTCCAGCTCTGGAGTTCAGACTGGAGAGAAAGAGTTGATTATGCTGTTTGACATTTTGGGCAGTGCGCTTATTTTCTGTTTTGTGGAGAACTGAACGAGAAGATTGATGCCGCTCTCACGTCTGTTTGTTCAATAAAAAGCTGCAGCAAGTTAGCTTAGTTTAGCATAAGGACTGGAAACAGGGGGAAACTGCTAGCCTGGCTCAGTGTAAAGATAACAAAATCCCCTCACCAGCATCTCTAAGCTCACAAATGAACATGTTATATCTTTATTTAACACTAACAAAAATGTAAAAAGTCTAAAAATGACTTTGTTTGGGAAGGGGGAGACTCTTTTTTTGTTTGGGAGCAGTCACTTTGTGCATTGTTGAATGTGTTAATTAAGCCCTTTTTACACAGACTCAAACAACAGCGGCATCAGGTCATGTTTTAGACAGCATGCTGGCATCACGGAAGCATGACAGACGTGATGTTTAACACAACAGTGTTTGCCCCCAGTGTGACATCAAACACAAGCTTCAACAGCGCTTTCTCAACAATAGGCACATTTCCATTAACCCTCAAATTGTGCAAATTGAAACTGCAGAACAGAAAATACGCCCACTGGAAACGCATCAAATACAAAAAAACCAACAACTCCCATTTATTGCACAAAAGTTTTTATGCTGGCATGAGTTGGTATTATTTTGCAAAAGTACAATGGAAACACTTTTTTCGTCTCTATAGATCATGTGATGTGCAACAATGGTTGGCGGTAATGCGGCTTTATGAATGCTAACCACCATTAAACCCAAATACAGTAAGAAGAAGAAGAAGTACAAAGTCACATGACAATCTACAAAACATGGCGTGGTGTGGACGGAGGAAGAGAGCGAGATCTTCTAAACTCTTATATGAAACAAAGAAGGGGCGGTATTAGCTTGACTTTATTGAGTGGCTGCAGTAGAAATAAACCTGACAACATTTTGAGCATCCATCGCCATGGTTACTGGAATGTTATTGCGAGAGAAAAGTTGCGTAACATCGTGAGAGAAGTCGCTTAATATCACTCAATGGAAACGCAGTCATCTCGCAATTGTGTTATATCGAAATTTTGAAAATATCACTACATTTTATGCATATCTGTAACGGTAACCCGCCTACTAACAATGGAATGAATGAATGAATGACTTCATTTAGTGCCAAAAATGAAAACATATCATGAACAAATAAGCAAAACAAAAAGACAGCGTTTGAAAAGGAGTAACACGTATTTATCCCAACTCTTTCTCACTTTTTTACTTTCAACTCGTATATTATTTCAACAAAATTATTTACACCTAGCATACAAAGGACTATCCCCAATTTACTCATCACCAAAATAACAACACATCAGTAACAGTCATTTAGCATCTTTGTTATATGGCGGCTGATCTCGTCCTGTGCTCGGAGGGAAGCTCCCAAATCTCACTGTTTTCCATTTTGTGGACTTCACGGCTGCTGTCCAGCTTTGACACCAGTGATTACTCTGCACATTGAACAAATACTAACGTTCAAATCATCGCTAGCATGCTCTCTGCAAATAAGCGCCTGTCCCAAAATGTTGGTTGCTTGTTTCTTTAAGTTTACAAAGCTGAATATTCGGGGTCAAATCTACCTTTACTGTCGCTGTTGTGTTGTGTATTGTTTAGAAGTGGCGTTAATAACAAAAAGGCTTAAAACCATAAATCATCTTTCTGTTGATGACAGTTTTTACTCGTCACATCAGTTTATCTCAAACAGTTTTAAATCATAAAATTCAGCATTTGTTTGTTTATTCTGGATATTCTCTCTTTTTCTGGACATTTTAAATGCATGGCTCTCTGCCTGACTGGTTTGAAGTGGGCGTATCAGTGCATCTTTACAACGGCTCTTATGTTTCGGTGATTTATATGAAGAATAATTAGAAGCTCACTGAAACCAGCTTAGTTGTTCTTGTTGAAGCTAATTAACACGCGAGATGGAAATGCTTCTTAGATCTACAATAAACTTTTATTAAATTTTTCCGGTGTATGACTCTGGATTTTTTCAACCTCTGTTTCACCTTTTGTGTGGTGAGCTCAACCCTAAACTTTATCTGAGGACATTTTTCAGTGTGTTTATTATTTTAAATTATTTGTGCTCAAAAGCTTTTTTAAAGAAAAAGCTTTTTCGGTAAAAGTAGGCAGCACTAAATTAACGCAATGCTATTTTTTTTTCTTTTTAAGCACGTAACAAAATGCACCCTCCTGCAATTAGTTTTAACATTCAAAGTAACTCTTTATTTCAACACTTTAAGTACAAATTTAAGGTACTTGTACTTTTCTTTAAACCTCTTCTTTTTATGCTACTTTTGCTTTTTTTTTTTTTTACTTTTTACTTCACTTAATTTACTAAAAACTTCAGTTGCTAGCAGTTACTTGACAAACGAAGATTTTTGTATAATAAACATAACGAGTGTTTTCACAGTGTGATAGTAGTACTTTTACTTAAGTAAAGGAATACTTTGCTTTACTTTGGAATACTTCCTCCACCACTGGATATTTTACTTCAGTAACAGTTCAGACTTATGCAAAATAAATCATGTCACTGTTATAATTATTATTACAACAACAACAACAACAACAGTGGTGATGGTGATGATGATAAAATAATAATGAAAAAAGAGTGACTATTATAGTAATTATTATTATCTAAATAGAGTTATTATAGCAATATCTCATTATTATTTGACAATACTATTATTATTACATGTGGACGTACAAAAAATGGGTTACTTGTACTCTCTTTTGCCAAATATGTAATACCCAAAACTGACAGTGGGAGGAGATGCAGCATTATTGACATGGACTGACATTTCAGGAGTTAACAGGAGATGGAAAACATGCTGAACATGCTTTCTCTCTCTCTATAGACATTTTACTGACTTCACACCTTTATCCTGACCGGCTGCACCTGCCAGGTCTGACATCTGTAAAGTGTAACATCAAATCTCAAATCATTTACCAAGAATAAAAAAACACTAGCTTCCCATTCAAATATTTAAAATGTGTTTACAATTTTTGGATGAAGAGTAACTTGATTTAGTTCTCACAGAATAAAACATGCTGCTTCATGTTTTGTACTTTGGACTGAAAGAAGTGTCCCCTTTGTCTCTTGTGTTAACCAGCGAGACAAAACCAGACTTGTCATTAAAACCAGTGAATCAATGTGTTACACGCCAGACGGGGGCAAAGTGCCTTTTGTGTTGTGTTCTCTTTTCTCTGCTTTCTCTCTCTCCCTCCTTTTTTTCTGTTTTCTAACAACCTGATGAGTTTACTACAAAACAGTTGTTTTTCATTGTACTATCCTGGCGGGAAACTCAGCGGTGTCTTGATGAAAACATAATCCGTGGGGCGGCCTCTCAGTGAGGAGAGCGTCCGCCCCATGTAGGCTGAGTCCTCGGCAGCGACCCGGGTTCGATTCTGTCCTGCGGCTCTTTGCTGTGTGTCATCCTCATTCGCCCCCCCCCCCTCCACACTCTCGCAGTCTGTGCTGTAATAACGGCAAAAAAAGTCAAAATAATAATAATTTTCAAAAAATCCGTAATCCTGGCACAACCGTGGCAACAAACTCAGTGATGACTTGCAAAAAATAACAATAAACAAAAAACAAAAAAAGACTTTTTGCGCCACCAACCCAGCAGGAAATGCAACACTGTCTCAGTAAAAACAGCCACTTTAATGCCACTATATTTGCAGGAAATTCAGCGATGTCTTGATAAAAAAAAAAGTAAAAACACTTTTTTTATGCCACTATCGCTACAGGGCACTCAACAATGTCCCAATTAAACACAACCACTTTTGTGCTACTGTGCCAGCAGAAAACCAGGCAATTAATGTCTGAATAATAAACAAATGCTTTTCGTGCCACTATCCAGTCTTGGTGAAAAAAAAATGCACTCACATGCCGCTATCCTGCCATGTCTCAAAAAATAAAAACAGTTGCTTTTCATGGTAATATCCTGGCAGGAAACACAGCAGTCTGTGAAAAACAACAACTTTTCATGATAAGATCCCCGCTGGAAAAGCTGTGATGGGTTGCTGCAAAACGATTATTTTTCATGGCAGTATCCTGGCAGAAAACACAGCAGTGTCTCAAAACAAAAAAATCTGTTATCCTGCCACTACCCTGGCATGTGATATCTCGTTAAAAAAAACCAAACTTTTAATGCCACTGTCCTGGCAGGAAATGCAGAAAAGGTCGCTACTAAACATCCACTTTTGTTGCCTAAAAAGCTGCAGAAAACACAGTGATGACCCACTGAATCACTTAACAAGTCATCTCTCACACTAGGACTTTTTGGAGGCCTTTATGATACGTATGAAATGTGCAACTGCAGAATATTTATTGTTTGCAGAAACATATATTACCAGCATTTTTTGTGGCGACTGAGCCGCTGTTTAAAGCAGCGAGACAAAGTCGGGCCCAGCGAAGGCATCAGGTCACGAGAGGTCACAGAAAAGGCTTCTCTGTGTCTCCTCACAGACCTCTGCCACATAACTTACTGTACGCTGAAACCTCACATCTGTGTGAGAACATCTGTCCTAAAGCTAATGTACACATGAAAACATGACACTTTTGTCTCAGCAGTCTAAACAACATAAATTTGATCAGGAAAGTAGTACTTTTATGATATGGTTGTAATAACTGTATCAAGTTGCATGATGGTTTTTGAGGCAGTTTCAGACGTGTTTTTTTTAATTTGTGGAATTTTTTTCTCGGTTTTTCTTCAGGCGTCTCTGTTTTTCCTCTCTGAGGACATTAATCCAGCGCTTGTCTCGGCCTGCGTGTTTATGTCCCGCTTTAAAGCGTAATCCATCTCCGTTTCCTCTGCCTGACTTCTGGCCCGCTGTTTGGTTTTATTCCAGGATTTATTGATGGTTATCGGTCACATAATGTTCCTCCAAAAGTCGTTGCCTAATTTTCTGACTTCGGGTTTGAGGCATTTGAGTTACAGCAAACTGGAAAAGCAGATGTTAGAGAACAATTTGTCTAAATGCCAAAGCGACGCTGTCGTCAGAAAGAGACTTAAATGTCAGTGTGTTCATTTGTGATCTTGGATTTTGAGGGTTTTTTTTCTTTCCAATAACTGTCATTGTTTATTGATTACTTATTTTTTTATAGACGACAGTGTGCATTAATCAATACTGATATTTTGGAAACACCACAGGTCTACCTCAACAGTTTCATTGCAACTAAAAACAGTCTGGAAAAACTTTCTATTTTCTATCCAATAAAATCCCCTGCGGTGATCCTAACTGATGTGATCAGTTAGCATGAAATTCTAAAATATGATAAAATTACAGAGAAAGAGGAAACATAACTAAGAATAAAAATTTAAAATGAAATGAAAATTAGCAAGAAAAGTAAAAAAAAAAAAACAAACAACAACAATGATAAAGGAAATTGCCTAAAAAAATGCTAAAATACATATATATGTTCTCATTTTTTCTCTCTTTTAATAGACTAATTCCAGATTCCAGAAAATTGGGAAAATATGTGAAATTTGGGCACCAGGGATTAACCCTTGTGTTGGTAGCATCGACCTGTCGGCCCATTTTGGCATTGTTGTTGTTGGGGTTTTTAAACTTCTTTTATCATTTTATCATATTTATTTTTGTATTTATTTCTTCTTTGACCTTGAACTCTGGACTTTATATTATTAATATTTATATATATAATATTTTTGCACACTTATTTGCACGTTTTGTTCTCTGTTCATACTTTACATATCTTTATTATTATTATTATTGTCATTTTATTTTATTCTATGTTAAGTACCTTCCTTTGTATATATTTTTGCTTTATTTTGCCTTTTTAACCAATATTTTATTCAGTTGCTGCTCTCTTATTTGCTGCTGTAACGAAACAATTTCCTATTTATTAATTTCCTATTCCTATTTATTTTTATTCTGTTCTATAACTAGTTTTTAGTTTGAGAAGCATTCACTTGTGATACACTATAGATTTTTATTGTCTTTTGTGTGGGATGTGCTTTTTTGTTTAGTTATAAAATAAATAAATACAAATTACATTTAAAAATAAATAATAATAAATAATAAATAAATATCTATTTGCCTGTCCATGCAGCCGCCTTGCCCTGACACCTCTCCATTTAAGACATGTGTTTAGTCCCTGTTTGTCTGTATTTCAGGCCTTTGTGTAATAACAATAAGTGAATATTGACGTGTGTCCTCTTGATCTTCTAAATATGCCGTTCTTTTTAAAAATGTTAAGCAAATGACTCTAACACTACAAAAATGACTAAACAAACAGTATCTGACCACGACTGTCACCGTGACAACTGTTGATTAACTGATTTTGTTTAATAAAAAACTTTTCCACAGTTTTATTATTTTAATGTCATGATATGGCTTGAGGAATTTCAGAGAAAAGGTGGAGGTGAAACTATGTTTCCTGGAACAATTTTACATCAAAGGCACACGCTGGCACAAAATAAAACCCAGTGGAAAAACAAGTGGGATCAAAACAGCAGCATCAGATCGTCGAACACATTTCAAACTACAAAGGGTCAAAGAGCCGATGCAAATACCTCCCAAATCCTCCTTTAAGGGAAAATCAAGTCAAATACTTTATGTTTTGAAACTGAATTTACAGCTAAGCTGTTGAAAGAGAGCAATGTCCACAATGTTATTCCCGTCTCTTTCTCAACAGTGCAGCCTTTTTTTTTCCAAAAATAAAACTACATGATGGAAAACATGGAAATGCTGACATGCTTTAAGTCATAAATGTGTAAAACAGCAGCTGTTTTGCATTATACACTTATGTATGAGGGACAATCCCGTCTCACACTGGCTCGTCTCAGATATGTCAGACTGATGTTAGCCTTAACAATATTTTGTGTTATGGATAAAAACAAAAAACGTTGTTTTGAGAACAAATTTCAACTTGTGGAAAATTCAAGTATATCGACGGTAAAAACACACCGCTGCAATCTTCTACTTTTGATGATGGCTTGTTCATGAAAAATGTGTTGTTTATCTTGAATTAACCATTGTCAGAAAGGAGGTCTTGTCTAAAAATAGAGATGCCCTGCCCAATAATAAGACACAAAAATACATTCAAATGATCTGAATAAATAAGATGAAAGGCTGAACTTTAAATAATTAAATAATCTCATCTCTTTAAGGTGCTAAATGGTTTAGTTCACACCTGCTCTGGGGTTGACTGCTGATGCTGCTCATATCTTTCCTCAAGAAGTTAAAATCTGGGCTCCAAATAAAGAAAAGAAAGGAAAGAGGAATAAAGCACATTTGATAAAAAAAAAAAAAAAAGTGTAATCTAAAGTGTAATTTTGGTTCTAAAAATGTTCTGAGAATGGTACAAATCCAACTAGTGAATGTTTTAGTAAGATTTTATTGGAAAGTTTTCTTTATGTTGCCATTTTCTTCTTAAATACCGGCCAACATTCTCTATGGACATCAAATTTTATTTATTTTTTTAATATATCACATTACATTTTTTTCTAAAAAACAAAAAAGATCTGCAATCTCAGTCCCCAAGAACATTTTCTGAATGTTGCTTTGAAAATGTTCCTCCTTTGTTCTCATGTAACATTGTGGGAACGTTTTATAAAAGAACATTCTGTGATCTGTCACCTCTCAACATCACCAAAACATCCTCAGGACGCTGCATTCAATACATCACGTCTTAGTCAGCATTTAACCTTACAGGAGCAGTATTTGAAAAGATAAACATCCTTAAAATGTTCTTTTAACATTAGATTGAAATGTTTTCTTTAAAACATTATTGCAACTTGTAGGGAACGTAGCCAATGTTGTGGGAACGTTGCCTGCTAGCTGGGTAGGGTCGGTCCGAGGTTGTGTTTGAACATTGGGGGGGGGCTTTATTTCCAGCATTCTGGTGAATTTTCTGAACTAATTTGTGATTTTTAAAAAAATTAATTTATGGTTAAAATGTCGTTTGGTAAAATGTTGTTTGGTATCAAAATAAAAGCCCTCTGGTACTTTAATGTTTTATCAATACATATGTTGTAAATATGAAGGGAACCGTGTCCCCTGTACCACTCCAAAATATATGCCTATAGACTCCAATCACACATATGAACAAATCTGTTTTAAAAATACTTTTTATGCGCAGGACTTCAGAAACAAAAACAAAAGCAGGTGAGACGGTGCAGATGGATGAATTCTCTCATGTGACAGCCAGAGGTCCCTCTCCCGGCTGTGTTTTGGCAATAGCCAAAACACAGTATCAGGTATCGTACTGTACGTGTCGTACTGTAGACGACGCCTGAAACATTTAACATCCTGAGTGAGTAATGTTTAAACTCGATTATCACAAGTTAAATGTTACTCTCCAGTTACAGAGTGTAAGTTTGAGAAACGTGACGGTGCAGCGCTGGAATAAAATGTTACACAGTGACCACGGTTAGTGTGGACAGTTCAGACGTCCAAGACTTCCCAGTGGAGTGATTAAATGCATAATGAAAACATGTTGTGTCTGAGTGTTTCTCAACACTAAAGACAATGTTTCTCGCTTTTAAACAATTGCACATTAACCCTTTAAGACCTGGATCGATATTTATTTTCTTGTGCTGCATTCAGATGCTTTTTACAGACCTATATTTATGATTATTATCATTATGCACATGAAATTATAAATATTTTTGTATAAAAAAAATAATTTCCCTTTTTTAAAATGTAATGTAATTTTTGTGTAACTCCTTTCTTTTTTTTTTTTTGCAATTTCTTGTTAAGTTGCTCATTGCCTTCTTCCCATGTTTTTCAAAAGAAATCTAGCTAAATTGCTCAAAGTTCAAAAGGTTAAGGGCATTAATGCAGGTATCAAGTGTGTCCTTTCTGGTTTTTAAAAGCACTCTTCTGAACTCAAAACAACAAGTTAAGCATTTACAAACCTACGCTGGATAATATGGGTGACATCAGTGACAAGACTATAAAAATCTCTCAGTATCAACAAGATGGAAAATATGCACAATCACTCAAAAAAAGACAGATCCCACTTTAATGCAACAAACGTTGCTTCTGTCATGCATTACAGATGAATAATTTAAGACATGTCGTCACTGACACAGCATAACTCCAGCCATACTGAACCATAACATTTATTTTTCTCTTCACTAATCCATATTTCAATAACAGATCAGATGGCCATGTAATGCAAAAGAGGTTGTTCATAGCAAAAAACAAAGATACGTATCGTCTGTTTTCTTGGCCTCTTTTAGCTCATTGTTTTGATGTTACGGCTCATTTACCGTATGTTCAGTCTGGCCGCTGTCAGCAGGCAGCTGTTTTCAGCAAACAAGCTCTGATAAAGTCATTAATCTGGGTTCAATGGGTTTATCTGAGCCAAAATTGGAAGCGAAAGAAATATACTGGGACTTGGTGGAGACCAAAGCAGAGCTGAAAAGTGAGTGATTGTGTGACTCTGACTAACAGGTACTTTAAAAGTACTCAAACCACACTGTGAAAACACCACACTACAAGTGAATCAGGAAAACAGCAGAAAAATGCCCCCTGTCACTTTTAAACTCATATATATCATATATTTAGATCCTTAGCCTTTTAGTCATGGGCAGGGTACACCCTGGACAGGTTACCAGACTATTGCAGATAAAGAGACACATATGGACAGACAACCATTAACACTCTCATTCAGACCTACGGGCAATTCAGAGTCACCACTTAACCTGACCTACATGTCTTTGGACTGTGGGAGGAAGCCAGAGAACCCAGAGAAATACATGCAACTCTGCACAGAAGGACCCCCCACCCAAAGTCCGAAACTTGCTCCAACCCAGGATCGAGCCTGGGTACTGCCTGCTGTGAAGCAACAATACTAACCACGACATCCCCGTGCCGCCTGCCCCTAAAATGAAAAGACAAACGTTAAAACACAAACAAACAAAAATAATATATATATATATATATATAATATAAATATATAATAATATAATAAAATAATATTATTATATAATATAATAAAAATAATATTATTTAATAAATAATAAAAATAAAAAAAAAAAATAAGGCGTCTTACACATAATAAAAGAAATAAGGTGTATACGTCTTAAATCTTCTTTGTACAACTTATATATATATGTAAACAAACACAACAGTGTTTCATTGTTGTGTTTGTTTTATGTTTTTTTTTAATGTATTTGAAATAGTTAATATATGTTACTAAAATTATAATTTTTCAGTGTTTTGAAATTGATTATATATCTGTGCAATATACTGCATAAATGAAAAATGGTCAATAATGATAATTATAAAAATAAAAATAAAAATAATAATAAAAAAACAGACCCATGGATGTATTATAGGGAAGTCAAGATTGGGACACACCTCTTTGACAGTGCGCATGCGCGAACCGTTGCGCGACGTCAGTTTGAATTTGCGATTTTTCCCTGAAACAAAATGTGACAAATATTACCAAAAATAACCGTTTTACTTTGCTGTAAACCCCGTGGAAACGATCTCACGTTATCACATTTAACCATAGCTAATCTATAATGTCGGGGATGCCGGTAACGTTAGTTTTTTGACGAAGGACGCTTGTCCCGGCAAACTTTCTCGTAGCTAGCTAGCTAGCATACGTCAGTTGGGAAGTAAGCTAGCACTGTTGCTAACAGCTGATCGACTGAAATTCACGGTGAATAAATGAGTGTTGGCGACATCACCGACAACATGTAAACGGGTCTAGTGTTATTTTTCAGTAACACTGGTTACCTTATGAAAAGCGGCGCCTGTAAACTTCTGGAGCATGACAGGTACAGTGTGTTTTAACAGTTAACGTATGTTAAGCTGAGCAAAACATTGACTTGTGTTAGCTAACTAACGTTAAGGCATTATGCTGACACAGTCAAATGCGAGACCAGGTTGGCAGGTTCATGTCTTCTTTTTTCTAGTTTTTCACGAAAAGTAGACATTTAACTCACTTTACCTGACAGCCCACTTTCTTAGGATACACATACGGAAACAAGTACTTGATGGTATTTATTCCACAGAGACCTGAGTACTGCATTTCGTTCTTTCAGTGTTTTTCGTTGTAAGAATGACAATAAAATATCCCTGAATCCTTGAAGAAGACTTAATTAATCCCACAGCCCAGTCAGAAACAGAGAAAAATGCAAAAAAAAAAAGAAAAAAAAAGTGATGTGAGTGACAAAGGGATGTAATATTATCAAATCCAAATAGGGATTATGTAGAGATATATAAAATATAATTGCACAGGATAACTGAAATACACACATGGTATACAGTATGTTTCCTGTAAAAATATAGGAATATAGCCAAGGAATATTAGTGTACATTAAGTGGTTAAATATTGCAAAGAAGGAAAGTGCATGTTACACAGTAAAACTGCTAACTGCTGTGCATTTTTGCTTCGCACTAATGAACTGCTGCACCTCTTCAATTGCATGCATTTTATACAGTCTCTTTTATTGCTTTATTTTTATTAATGTTATCTAAATGGGTTTTATATGCCATCTTATGATATGCATTCTGTGCATTCTATTTTTATCCTTATTTTATCTTGCTTTTTACTAGTATTGTCAAGTGGGTTTTATTAATGCAGAAGACGTATTCTATGTATTGATATGATGATCAATACATAGAATGCATCTATGGTGGTCACATGCAGTTTTTCATTATGTATTTTTGTCTTTTCATGTGACAGTGCATGCAATTTCTTTGTTGTAAAGCATGTTGGGCTGCATTGAATGAAAGATGCAATACAAGTAAAACACATTATTATTATAGATATTAAAAAATACAAATATCTACATATATTATGTGAATATTCATGGTGATTATGGGGAAAAACATATATAATCTGCAAAAGTAGCTGTCATGTTATGAGTGATGGGTGATGAAGGCAGTGAAACAACAGTGTTACATGACATTAAATTGTCTCGTTACAGAGTCTGACTGCTGCTGGGATGAAGGATTTGCGAAGGCGCTCCTTCTTGCACTGTGGATGCCGCAGTCTGTTGCAGAAGGAGTCTCATGCAGGGGGTGAGAGGTGTTGTCCATGATAGACGTCAGCTTGGCAGTCATCCTCCTCTCACCCACCTCCCCTACAGAGTCAAGAGGGCAGCCCAAGACAGAACTAACCGTCCTAACCAGTTTGTCCAGTCACTTCCTGTCCTTCTCTGTGCTTCCAACACCCCAGCAGACTGCTGCGTCACCTCAACAGTGTCCTGCACACTCCAAAGGACCTCAAGTCTCTTCATTGATCCTTATCGAAAAGGTTAATAATATATATGTGTTGAAAACATGGTAATTGCCCTCTGGTGGATTTGATAAATGGTCTTGAAACCATTTTGAACTTGTTATGGATGAATAATCACAAAGTGGCATGAAAATCTAAAAACACGGCTACTTTTATTACTTCCTGAAATGCTTTGCGCATATAGTAGGACTTTGTTTTAATCCAGAATTTGGTAAGGTATTAAAGCCACAACATCATACAACATACACACACACATATCAAAAACTTGTCTTGATGTGCCTAAATTCAGCAATTATATAAATAATAGAAGTAATAAAAACAATAGTTCCACTTAATAAAACCAGAAAAAAATCAGGCTAGTTAAATTAATTATACCACAACACAACCACATAAAATTAGTCATTGAGGAGGACTGGAAATCTATAACAAGTCATAGAGCCAAGGGTGCATTTAATTCATTCATCTAGTCGCAAGCTGTCAACATTTCTTTCTTTTTTTTGTTGAAATGCAGCAGAAGCTATTTATAAAACTCCACTAAATCCTACTAATAGAAAGTCAGAAAGCTTGATGATAATTTGAGCCTTGGACTGACAAAAAATCTACAAAACGTGTGTAATCCTGTGGAGAAAACAAGAGGGAAGGGGAAGAGAGGAGACCTCTCGCTCAACTGGTAGAGTGTGCGTCCCATATGGCTGTGGCTTCTGCAGCGGTCCAGGTTCAAGTGCGGCCTGTTATAATGTTTTTTGCATTTTCTTTGGGTTATTTTATTTATTTATTTTACTTTTTTGTGCTTATTGGGGTAATTTTCCTGTCACTTTACTTTTTTCTTGGTAATTTTCACTTTTTTTTGGTGAGTTCCTAATTGCCCTTTTACAGTAGAAATGACAACTATTGGGTATATAATTTATTGTATTAAGGTAATGACAGCTCATCCTGCTATATTTTCTCCAACAGATGGCGCTGAGATCCAAAATACATTATACACAGCTAAATCTACTGTAATCCCGCAATACATTTGTAGAGGGATTCTGGTCAAATATCCTCAAGGGACTATGCATGTTTTGAACATTTTAGGGTTGCTTTATCTGTATTATTTTGGATTAAAGGACATAATAACAATAATATCTCATTAAACACCGTATTTATTAGTGCCGCACATGGCAACTATGTAAAAACAAGTACTAACAGAAATACATACATGGGAATTTACTCAAATTTATTATATTTAAAGAAACATTTCTCAGGTATCTTTTCTGTTTTTCAAGAATTCAGGACGCTTTTGTCTGGACTATTAATTTTATATTTGCTGCATGACGTTTCAGTGTTATTTTGTCAACCTTTTTGTAATTATTGATTTGAGGTTTATTAATCTTTTTGCTGTTTATGTTTTTACTAACGTCCACAGGTTGCTGACTTGGTGGTGAACCGTGTGTGTTACAGCATTGATCCAGCATTGATCAGCCTGGCACAGCGGCTTGATGGCTCGGTTGAGCTGTGTGCTGCTGGGGGCTGATCTGACAGTGTTGATGGTGCAGCAGCGGGGCAGTTTGACCTCCCACCGGAGGAGTGGCGTTGACAGAAGGATGGTCCAGCAGATAGAGGCGGCAGCATGCTGAGCGCAGCCGCCGCACAATGCCACATACAAACTTACCCGAGCTGTGGAAGTAGACTTCTTTACCTTCATGACACCGCAGGGGCGACAACAAGAGCCAAACACACTGAGAGCCAAAGATCAAAACTACAGCGGTGAGTCCGTCACTCGTTTTTCCACCTTGAAGTTGTTTACAACTGAATTTCTTCAGGCCCTGTGTGCATGTGTGAAGAGGCGAGCATAAATCATAATATTTCTGCAGCGTGTCATCGGTGCACTCAGGTTTTTAGCGACTTTATTGTGCTTTATGCCACTTTTTAATGTATTTCGAGCAACGCTATATCCGTGATCTAAAGTTATACTGAGACAATTTATCACACGATTAAAGGGTGGCTTGTGCGTAAATGCGCAACTGGAGTGTGTTTTGTTTTGGTTAAGCGGTTCGTTGAGCCAGTTAACATGATTTATGATACTGTTTCAAACTCCTGTGCTCTTTATTATTATGACTCATAGCAACTGCATCATGTTATAAAGTGTACTTTTGTTCTGTAAAGTGATCACAAAATTATTATAGTTCATGCAACAATGTGTAAAAAGAGTCTCAGCATTCTATTAGTTGTATTACTTACTTCTAAACTGTGCTTGTGATGCTCCTGTGATGGCATTTTGCTGTATTGTGATTTTTTAAAATCAACAATCCTTTTTTTTGGACCAATATAACTCCCATAGTAAGTGTTACTTTGGAACCAGTGCTATTTTATATCCTTCAGATATTTTAATGGTGTAATTCTAGCTTAAAAAATTAACTTTAATCAAGCATTTTGATTGTGAATGACTGTGAGTGTGCACTGGGTCCATAGACAGCAGAGAAATGACCTCTTCTCTATGTGTTACTTTGTCAGGTCAAGCATCAGTAGCTGCTCTGGTGATCCGCTCTGCTCACCGCATTCAGTAAGGAGATTTATCACACGCAACCTGAAGAGATGAGCAGCAGCAAGAAGTAAGTGACTTCAGCAAGCTTAACAGGAGTGCTTTTAACTCCACACACAGATACTTGACCTTAAATGAATTGAATAAGATGTGTAGAAGAGCCTGCTAACAGCTACTGGTGCTTAAAATAAGGAGGAATAAATGCAGGTGCACTTCAGGAACAAGTGGTTCAGTAATGAGACTGACAAGTTAAAACATGTGCTCTAACAGCCAAGAAGGTTGAAATTTATGATTTCAGATACTGCTTTCAGACAGCATACGTAGCTGTAGCTGACTTTGGTGTATTTCATACTTATATGAAATTAAAGTCATATCTGATTAAAATGTACTACTTACCTGTGAAATCTTGTCTGTATATAGTTTAAGTGTTTAAACATGAAGAGCTGTGAAACTGCTTTGCACATACAACTGAGTGTAAACAAAAGTGACCCTAAACACAACAACTTTGTTATCACGGATGTTATTTAGGCTTTATTGACTTGTCTGTGCATCCTTAAAAGTGGATTACCAGACTGATCACTAGATCTTTTAACCTGAGGGCAATTGGTGGCCCAGGTAACACTGCATCATTGTGACTTTGCATTTTTCTAGTTGCCATCAGGAAGCCATAACCAAAATTTTGCCCATGTTGATGGCCGAACTTTTAGTGTAGTTTGTGTGACAGTTACCAAGAAGCAAAGCTTTGAATACCAACCTCATGCACAGAGAAAACTGCTGTCAGACGAAAACCCGATGTGGCTATCATTTAACAAAAAACTGTAGGTATCTGTTTATTGTGTGGAGAAAGTCTTTGAGGTTGAGGGAAATCTGATATGTGATGACATTCTGCTCTCATGCATGAGGGATTTGACTTTTCAAAACTTGATTTGCGTACAGGACACTAGATACACGACCAGGACACATTCATTCATATCTCATGCAGTGACTACAGTAGATACTGTATACCATAATACCACAGTCTGGATGCCTTCAGGCTGTGTGATATTTCTATGGTTTGGACACGACAGTTGCATCAGCTCGGGTACAGAGAACACACTCACCTCTCCAAACAGATAGTGAATGTAGGCTACATGCAGATTACTGTAGGCCCTACAAGGACAGGGAGACTGATACGTTATCTGCGAAGTGAAAGACAGATAGCAGCTTATATACAATCAAGAGTGCAAAGTAACAGCTTGTCAAGTTTTGATTGCTTGCACAGCTTGTAATAAGGTTGTTTGAAAATTTAGCTATTGATAATCAGTACAGACATAACTTAAAATGTTATTCCTGGTAAATGATTAATGTCATGATGTCAGATTGAGGTATCTTCCATGCAGCTTTAAGAGATCTTGATAGCAGAAATTGTTTCAGTTTTCTACAACATAGAAGGCAGAGCGAGACAAAAAATTGGCTCTAAATCACGGCAAGTAAATACTGTCAATTCCAAACTGGGATCTCAAGCTTCAAGTCCTGAACTGTTGCATCAAAATAATATTTTATAGCCAATATTGTAGTCACGTGAAACTAAATTGCAAGATTTTAGATAGAGATAGAAGAGGTATAATACAAAATAATCACTGCATGGATGCCTTTTGAAAGATTTAAACAAACAGCTTTTGTGTTTTGTATCAACATATATTTCTGAATTGATGCTTTGTGCTGCAAGTAACAGCCAATGGCAGCAGCCTGCAGAGTTGTGTGCAAAGATTTTGCACCATGACCGAGTATGTAGTCCTATCACTTAACCTGCTATTACATTGAATCCATTACATGCTCACATTATTGAAACATATGGTAGAATCAGTCATCACCGATGGTGGCTTATGTTATATAGTTTAAAATGATGTGAGGACTTTCTTTGATGCTAAAGTTTATCTTGTTGGTAACATAACAAAAACACAAAAAGTCAAAGGCTGCCAACTCAGTTTGGTTTCTGTGCCTTAAACTAAAATTAATCCTTGAAAAAAAGGGTATTTGTGACCATCGAAATCTGTTCTAGTCTGCATGTTGTGTACTGATGAAGCATTCTGGGAAATGTAGGAAATCACTTTCTAGTTTTGGAAACAGGCAAAAAAGGTCAAAGGGGACAAGGTAAATAAAAACTGAAGTACAAACTTATTTTCAAAATCACAGAAAAGACCCCTGGAGTGCACATAACAATACAAATTGTTGATATGCAACAATGACAGTGGATTCATGTTCAGTCTCTAATCATAATCAAAGCATAAACCCTTTTTTATCTCTGCTGAATAACTTCACTAAAACATGTTGTTGTCCTCTCTTCCTCTGACAATATGTTAAGTTCAGTGTAGATATCAACTTTGGTGCAGATGTGTGTGGGCGGTTGGCTCAGGCAGAGTGGAGCTTGGCCTGTCATGTCCATGATTGTTCCATAGGTGGCAATGGAGGGAGTAGGAAGGCCAGCGTTAGCAGGGAAGCTGGTGAAGTCCAGAAATAAAAGAGCTTAGCTTTTAACTGCAGCTGAATCATGGTGTTGTTTTAAAATGCTTTACAAGTTGACCCGGAGCAGACAGAACTACACATGGAAGTTAAAACTTGATAAATTTGTTTCTTGTTAAGATGCTTTTGAGTAATCAATCAGCCTACTGTCTCTGAATTTTAGGTAATCTTATAATTACCTTTTTTTTTTTTTTTTTTTTTTTTTTAGAAATAACAAAGTTTTGCAGGAACCAGAATTATGATTTTGTATTTTTTCTCTTTTATGGGAAATTAGAAAGCAGGTTATGTTAGTTTAGGAAAAAAAAATACTCTCAGTTGCAGTAGTAGAGCACAGCATTATACTGGTAGTGTCAGTGTGTTGTGAAAATGTAGAATAATTATAGTTTGTGAATTGAACAGCTTCCTACAAGTAAACACAGGAATTTTTTTCAGCACCATTTTTACTTCACGTGTGTTGATGGAGAGTTGTTTGTCCACACATCATCAGCAAGTGTTAAAACGATTCTGATGGCACAGAAATATCAGTAATGGTTTTACTTTTTGTAGAGCTAAAATAACATGGATAATTTGGCAGTGCTTTCTGTTCTGTCTTTGCAACTTTTCAAAACAAGACGCTGGTGAACTGAATCTGTGAGTGACGTGAAGATTATGCGCCATGATGCAGTGAGCAGAGAATGTCCTCATGAGCAGGACGCCGAATCCTGACCAGCTGGAGGAACTCTGTTCTGCAGCTGACCTTTTGACCTCTGAGACCTCTGTGTCCGAGGTGTCCCCATGCCATTTTACTCAGCTCCTGCTGTGCAGTCCACTTTGACCTAGAATGGACTAAGTTGAGTTGGAAAATATTTAGTGAAGGGATCAATGACATTATGATGAAAAATAGCAGTGCACTAAACAAAAAAGAATCTTAGACAATATATAGAGGGACCAGAGCAACAGGCCAAGCTCCATACTTGTTCTTCATGTTTACTTCAGTCAGTCGACTTTACTTCCCTACTAAGCAAGTAAAGAAAAGCCATCATTCTCGTGTTATAGCTTTGCTATATTTATCTTTTAATTAAAAAAAGAAAGAATTATGCCCCTGATATCATGTAATTGAATATGGTATCGAATGTTGACATTTTTCAAGGTGTTGCATTTAAGTTATAAATTAAGTATTGTGACGACACTATTATCAAGCAGATTTTCTGTGGCCAAATCCTCCAAAAAAACTCAAAATCCCTGTGAATTTTTTTTGAATTCAAGGATAATTATGAGCCCCTAAAACAAAACTAAAAAAAAAGTTGTGATTGTTTCACAAAACAAACCAATTGTCTGTAATCCCATTAGGATAAACCCAGGGCTTAAGTATTTCCGGTATTAACGTGCAACATGCCATGTGTATCTGTGTTTATTGTGTGTTGGTTAATAAGAGTTTGGGGCCAGTTTTTACGCTTTAATTGACAGTGGATGCTACTGCTATTCATTTTGACAAAGTTTAATATGTAAATATGTAAATGAGCTGTTTTTGTCAATAATTGCGGTTATTTTTTTTTCATTTTTTTATGACAGCCCCTGACTGACTGCGAGTACATACTGTATCTCCCCCAACACGAAAACAAACAAACACAACTTTCTTTCAGCTACAGAGCCAGCTTAAATGAAACATTTTCTTTTACTTTTTCACGTTACTGCTTGTTGGGAAACATTACGCTTCGTTTGAGGCGCGTGTTGAGTCGTCTCAGAGATGGGAGGCTCCGACACGCCGACCTGTAACGGGCTCCTGTGTGTGTTGTCACTTAAGTAAAGCCGGGGTAATCCTGTAAGGGCGGATGAGTAGACAGACATGTGATGCCCCACTTGTTTCTTAGGTGGAGGTTGGTGGAGAGGGGGGCTGGCAGGCTTTACTGAACAGATGGAGAGGCTTTGTAGTGTGTGTAGGCGTGTGACTGATTAGACACAACACTAACTGATACTATTTCAGATGTTTTTCCCCGCAGTTATAAAACACAACACCTTGATTCAGTGTCCAACAGGTGAAGTGTGGATAGAGACAGATCCTTATGGCTTCAAGTCTCCATCAGTCTGGAGTTTTTTGCCCGTGACAAACACCAGTCATTCTGGCCTTCACACTCAATTAGCAGAGACTTCCTGCCCTCTCGCTCACCCGCCTCCGCCAGATTAAATCCATTACATCGTACCTATTGACTGCGCACTTTGCCCCGCTCAAGGACGACACTCATTGTCACACTTGAGGGTCGTTTACTCACTGAAAGGAGATTTTAAGGAGCTATCTCAAAGCTCTGAGGTAGCCACGCTGTCTGTAAATGAGTCTTTAATGGGTGGAGATGAGCGCCACCAGCAGCACCAGACTGAGCCCCAGTCCAAACTTACTGCAGGTGAACGAGCCTAAGCGCTATGGCTCCACGTTGTCTCTGGAGGAGAAGTGTGAGCAGTCTTTCTTCCTCTTTTACTACTACAGGATGGAGGATGAGGCGGTGCTGGACCGGGGGGCGTCCTTACTCAAGCACATCTGTGACGAGGAGGAGGTAGAAGGTAAGTTTGCCTGCTTCTGTACTCTTTATTTCCTTTGACTTTGATCAGAAAAGTTTTACTTTACCCTCCATGTGATGTAGATGGCAAAGCAATAGAAACACAAATGCCAGGAAAAATCAAACATGGTGCATGAGGAATATTTATACAAGGTTGAACTTCTTTATAAAATATTTTTTCAGTACTAAAACTTCAGCGAAGTTCCTGAGATATTGCTGAATCTCTATTTTGAGAGTCACTTGTTTACAAACAACAATGCCATAACCAAACATCAGTTGTTTTTTACACTCTTTTTAAATTGGTGTTTTTTCTTCTTTTTCCTAAACAACTTGGTTCCTGTGAATTGATTTTTTTCCAAAGTAACAACACTCATTGAAAGAAACAGGAAAGGCGTCATGTAGCCTCCTGGGAGACTGCCAAATTTCTTGCACTTCCTGCACATACAGCTCAACTCAGGTAACGCCTCACCTGTTAGGTGAGCTGGCATGAGAGTGATGTAGAACACGCAGCATGTCACCCTGTGTTTACTGCACTAATCTCCACAAAGACCTGCAGGACAACAAAGAGAAAGGGAAGAAAAATACTTTCAGTATGGAGTAAAACTAATATGGTAACATTATAATTGTATTCTCTTTGCATCATTATAAATTGATTAATGTAATCAGGGAATGTACAGTGGTTTAACTGCAAGCACACAAATTTCTAATCATCATTAACATTTTTTTTTGAAAAATATTTATAATATTTTATTTTGAGGCAATTTTTAAAGTTGAGTGAGCCTAGCAAATAAGCACATAGGATTTATTTGTCGCTGCTATAGTATTTCTAGTATTTTTATCCTGTTGGGTTCGAGAATCTTTTCTTAACAATTTATTTTAGCTTTGAAACTCTTCAATATATTATTGCATTTTTCTCATTCTGGACCAAGTTGCTATACAGCCAGCTAATTGCAAATTAATGCATATGCCCATTTAATTTTGTCAAAACTCTCCTCACTGCTCGTGATGCCTCTTGTTGCCGAGGAGCAAAGTTAGGTTTACATGGTGATGACATTAGCCCACAGCCAACATCACGGGTTTATTGGTTCCAGTCCAGCAGATTAAAGGGCCTGGCACTGAGCCACTTTTACCATCCAAGAGGCCTCATCGTTTGTTTTGATTTTTTGAGGGGAAGTTCTCTGAATGTTTCTTAAAAAAAACAACATAATTCAGTCTCTCTTAAAGACTAAACTGAGCAAACTGAATTTGAAGATGGAAAATTGTGCCACACAACTTCATTTTTTTCAGTAAATTCCAGCCAATCTTCTTTGACTAAACTTTTTAAATCAGACTTTATTGTCATGTCCCAGCAATACATCTTAGAGAAAAATGAATGCAGAGTTGATGTTATTATACTTTATGAACAAGCTTGAAAAACCTGCTTATTCATTTTTACAGTATATTGACATTAATAGAAGACAATGGCATATTGTGTGAACTTGGTTGTTCCAGCATATGTTATCATTTAAGAAGCCATCATTGGAAACAGGCAAGCACTTCCAAAAAATACTTAGCATGGATGAACCATCTGTCAATTCCCATCTATGACAGGCTAACCTTAACCAATCTGAGCCAGTCAGGAGAGGAATGAAGAAAAGCCTTCAGTGCAGTTTTATGCTCTTCTTTTAATTAAGATATACTCTCCAGTTTTGATAGAACTGATGCTTAATGCAGCATCTACACCAGTGATATTCACCCTACAGCCTGCGGGCCAAATCTGGCCCCTGATAATGTGCTGAATGGCCCCTCAACAATTTTTTAATGTCCTAAAATCCTAGACACATCCAAAAATCCTAGCAGCGTCCTAAAATCCTTGAAATGTCCTAAGATCCCAGAAATGCTCAAAATCTTAGAAACGTCATAAAATCCCAGAAATGTCCTAAAATCCTTCAATGTATAGAGCTTCTGGGCCTGGCTCCTGGCCTCCTGACATTTTGCAGAAGTGACCCCGAAGCATCCCCTGAACTACACTGACCTCTTAAAGAGCCACCATTGTTGTTTACTCTCTGTGTCACACACATTAACACAATCCCTGTAGCTGCAAGTAGCTCCTCTTAGTATGCTGACGGATCTGAACCACTGCTGGTTGGGACATAAATAAATTACTTGAGGCCTTACTATGTACTGTATGTATATTTGTCCAAACCTGTGATCCAGCAATTCTTGCATGATATAGTAATATATCGAGAATCCAGCTGCCGTACAAATTATAACTTTATGTAAGGTTTACTTGATTAGAAGTAAATGGACTAAAACATGCAAAACCACTGGTATGACCCTCATATGACTGTCATTTTCTTTTCTTTTCTTTTCTTTTTGCTGTTGATTTTGTTTGTTGTTTTTTTTTTAGTTTATTTTCAGGTAATTTTCTGTAACTTTTTATTAATTTCTTGTTTTTTGAGGGGCCATTTCTTGTTAAATTGCTTGTCGCCTGTGTTTTTGAAAATAAACCAATTTGCTCAGGTATGAAAGGGTTAAAGTGACTTTGTTGTATGCATGTTTAAAATACATGTAACAGTCAACATTGGAATTTGCACAGCAGGAATCCTCAGGCTGGAGGTGAACATTTTGTCAGGTGTAACCTCAGCTTGAACCCTGCTTCAATCTCACTTACTTCCCGTGCGTAACCAGCGTCTTAGCTGTGTCTGCATGTGTCCCTGTCTGCTGGCTAAATCTCTTTTTTGGAGTCTCCACTGAGCTCAGTCTCCTCCCTGCTGCTCGCTCACAGCCGATAGCCTTAATTGAAGACTGATAAAAAGAACAGAAGGAGATGAGGTGGCTTGACATTTCTCACATTGTACAAGATAAAAGTCTGGAACAGGATCTCTGGTCCATTGGCCTCAATTATCTTTATCTGACACTGATTAGGCTGTGTTCTCGATCAGGCAAAATATTAGCTATCTGAACTCTGCGTAACAGACGATAGCAAAGCTCAAGATAGAAGATTTGGTTACGTATGCACGTAAACACTCACATGTGGAGTGACCTTAGGTTAGATGTGTGTATTCCTGTGATGTAATTCAGAGTTTGAAGATATTGCCTGTTACAGCTGAGTCAGATGTTAAGAGGACAAAAAGCTGTGAGCATCTCTTCCCTCTTATCCAAGAGTGCATTTTTAAAGCTGTTTTGTATTAGCATGCTGTCAGTGCTGTGTGGCGTATTGCCATCCCTCCCCACTGGTCTGGGCAGGTCCATGCGGTGCGGTTACTGGGGAAACTGGCGGCGGCGTTGCCTCTCCTCAGAAATCTAGTGAGCTAAACAAACCTCCCTGCAAACACAAGGATTTTATTTCATTCAGTGTGTGCTCACAGGCAGCTCCAAAAGAAGTTCTTCTTCCACACCAAAAAAAGAAGAGGAAGTCGTTTCACAAAGCTGCTCTGGCAGTGTGCAAATCTTCCTTTCCAGCTCCTTGACTCAACTATTTTTTATTCCTTCTCGTCCATCACTCTTGTCTCATTCTCTCGCCTCCTTTCTTGTTGTCGTCCAGCCTCTGCAAACGTCTTCAAGCTCTGCTTTATTGCTCATCTATCAGCACTTTGGTCTTTATCTCTTTTTGTGTGTCCATGTCTCTGTTCTCATTTATTAACGCTGCCCAGCCATCTGCTTCTGGGTGTTGTTGTAATACCCAGTAGCTGTACAGCAAGCCTGATTGCCCTTTTGGTCAACTCTGATGTTACAGAATGAACCAGTGTAAATGTAAAACGTGACCCAAAAAATACTTTATATAAATCCAGGCATTTTTTACTTTCTTCGAAAATGAACTTTCTGACTCAGCGGCCAAGGTAGCTGGTAGATGAAATAATCTACCAGTCAAGCATAGTTTTTTTTACCATCCAAAAAAACAGCATAAAAACAACATTTACATTTCCTTCAGTACATTTAAATCAAATGATCGCGGATCAGCTGATGTGCCATACAGCCGACAGCGTAGCACAGCACAAGTAGTAGCGCTGGAGATGGTCATGTTCTGTGACACCGCTTGTGTCTGTGTTAATGACACCAAAAGGCGACAGAGATTCTCAGCATAGTTTTTAATGACATGACTATAATGGTACAAACACTTATCAAGTGTAGAGTGTGGCCCTCAGATTTACTCGTCACTCTGAAAATCTACTTGCATTTGGCTCTTGGGGGGAGTTAAATTCAGATCCTGTTTACTCCATAAGTTTATATTGCTTAAAATTGTAAATACAGGTGAGTGGGTCATTTTGCCTAAATGAGCTGCAAAGAATGTTTTTAGTATTTTTTTTTCAAGTCCCTAACTCCCCTGTTTCAAACACAAAATTCGGTTCACACAACCTGTTTAAAAAAAAACAACTCAACTTTTGGAGTCATTTTTACTTTTGAATGTTGACTGTTGACTTCCACAGCCTCCCCTCATCACAAAGGAAATAAAGTGTACAGATTGATGTTACTTTTTTCAAAGCACTCACTCAGAGTTTCAAGTGATGCTCTGGACATGCAAAAGTTTTCCTTCCAGTCCTTATCAACAAGACTTTTTCTGCATTGTGACCCTGACATTTGTAATGTTTTAATTAGAGGTTGCCCAAATAATCGTTGGCAGTGATATTGTGGCTGTTATTATATCAGCCTTTAGAAATTGATAGACCTTAAAGTTGAAAGTGTAATGTGTCAAAATTACACATACAAAAAACAGGTATAAAATACAAAGCAAAATTGGCGCTTTCAGTACAAAAATGTCATTATCAGCCCTGATAAACTCAAACTGATGCAACTATTTGAACATCTGGTATGAAATGAATAAACATAGTCTGCATGGTACACAAGTGCCGTGCTGTTTATTCATATTGTTTAATTAATTCGTCTTCTGACTGAACTTTCACTCACTAGGAATTTTGTTTCCTAGGGGAGATAAATCCTGTGGTCTTATTTTTCTTCTTGGCCGAAGATGCCATCAGGATGTTAGCTGTGTACGATTGATCTAGTGTTTTTATGTTATCCCATAAACACTGGACCAGTACCGTCTTTGTTGAACCAAAAGCCTAGTGGGCAGCAGCTGTGGTGTGGGTGATACGGGTCTGTCTCGAACTGTTTGTCTGTTTTCTTCTGGAGAGTTCCTCCGCCTCTTACTGACTTTCATTCATTCTGTGTCATGTGAGAGGAGAGAGTCACCAAAACAAACTGACGGATTGAAGAACTTATGTAATAATTGTCAAAAATGTGTTCATGTATATCCAAACAAGTTACATGTATTTAATCTGTTTCTCCTTAGTTTTGGGACACAGTTTGGTCACATCAGCAACAATCATACAAACAAACTACGGACTGATGTTTGACAACAGGCTAATATCTGTATATTGGATTAATCTCACTGAAATGTCATGTGAAAACCACGTTGAAAATTTTGCAGCAGACAGCGAAGCAGAAAACTCAAAATCAGGGTTCCCATGGATCCCTAAAAAGTCTTAAAGGGCATCTGATGAATTAATCTAAAAATAAGGTCTTAATCGGCATTAAAATATCTTAAATAGATCTTTCAAAAGTTTTTAAAAAAGCTTAGACATTATAAATGGGACTTAAAATTATTTTTTCTTATATGTAAAATCTGCATGTCATGTTTATGTTACAATAAAAATTAAGGCTACATTGTTGCAAAGCAATTGATGTCAATTTTGGCTGTGGTAAAAATGGTGTTAAATTTTACAGTGGCATTAATGAAGCCTTAAAAAGTCTTAGATCTAACGTGTCTAAAGCTGTAGGAACCCTGTTCAAAATGTTCCCTTTCAGGAGCCTTTCATGTTTTAGATGAGACAGTTAAAACCTTTTTAAATCTCTCTTGTCTCTAATGCTCAGCATTAGCTTGGTATGCTGAACCGTCGGTGTCACTGAATTTAGATGAACCCTAAAAAAAAGGCATTGTGGTGCCAGTGCATAATGAATGCTGTTGTGCTTCAAGAGAGATCATTGTTTGTTGTTTTGAGGGGTTCAGCAACTTCCTGGTTGGGTCATGTGCAGTGCTTGGCTCAGCGTTACCCGACGTGCTCCAAAAGGCGATGTTTGACACTGATCCCATAGAGCCTTTTGTTTTAGGGGGACTTTTGATGTTTATCCTGAAAGGTTGCTTTTTATAGCCGTCCTCTGCTCAGGAAGGAGAAACATGTGGTACCAAAAATGTAAAACCTCTAAGTTTTGATTAAACTTATGGGGAACCACACAGGTAAAAGAAGAATATAGGTATTAGAGAGAAGATAAAAACTTTGATTGGAGGGGTGTTGACGACACGCAAACCTTTTTTTTTAAATGCTTGTGTGTGTTCAGTACAATATATGCAATAACATACAGGCTAAAACTAAGTGAAAGTGGAGACCAAAATAAGTGAGCGAGTATTGATGGATTGCATCTAATTCACCAGATAAACCCTTTGAAACCTGAAGCAATATAAGCTTTCTTGTGCTGCTTTCAGACACCTTCCACAAAGATTTAAACATTTGAAACCTAAAGAAATTGATTTGATGGCTAAAAGGCAGTGAACAACTTGGCAAGACATCTCCCACAAATTGCAAGAAATAAGGAAAAAAGTAACGAGAAAATTACCTGAAAAATAGTTTTAAAAGAGAGAGAGCATTACAATTGTTAGAAGTCAATTATAATAATAAATATGTGGAAAATGTCCAGAAAAGTGTATAATATTACTATTAGAATTATTGGAATCTATTTTATCATTATTTTTATATCAGTTTTTTCCCCTTTTTTCTCCTTTCCTTTCTTTTGGTAAATTTCAGGTTATTTTTCTTATATTGAAAGAAATCGAGCCAGTTTGCACAGGTTTCAAAGTGTTTAATGGCAGAGAAAAATGTATTGGCAAAATCATTTTTTCAAAACACTCTTACCTTACAATACACATCTTCTCTGACTATCACTAATTGCAGTAAGTTTCAAAGATTTATCGATTGCCAAGTATATCACTACATCAGCAAGTGTCAGTGCAGCTTCGGATCTTTGATATTGTTGCAACAGTCAGCATGTTTGTAATGTGGTTCAGTGCTTTGTGTAAACACACTGACACCATATATCACCTGGAAATGTGTCGATTAAATTCCGTCTGGAATACCAAACCAACACTCCTGATAAATTTAGTTAAGATTAAAGGCCCTGAACCTCAGCCAAGTGACCAGCAGGCAAATGATGTGGTCCATCTGAATGGCGTGTTATTAACAAACAGTCTGGTCTGCTTGGCATCACTGACTCTCAGCCACACAACTACATGTAAAACTGCACGTCCCCTTGGTATTGTGCCAACATACATAACAGGGATGTAGTCATGCAATCAGTTATGGCGTCCTGCTTCTTTTTCTGTCCAATATTTGTTTTGACAGTGTAGTGTGACCTCTATGACCCTGCTCTGCTACACTGTCTTGAGAATGTGAGAATGTTCCCTGTTGAACTGAACTGAGAAGTGGTCAAGATCGGTATAGGGCGGTGATACTCAACCTGCTTTGCTTGGGGGCCGCTTGTGCAAATTGACAGGAGGCCAGGGGCCAGTCACTCTAGGATTTTAGGATGCCTCTAGGATTTCAGGACACTTTTAGTATTTAAGGACATTTGTAGTATTTTAGGTCACTTCTAGGATATTAGGATGTTTCTAGGATGCTTCTTAGATTTTGGACGTTTAAGCATTTCAGGATGTTTCTAGATATTAAGACATTAGAAGCTTAGCTAGGACCTCTGTTAGAAGGTGCGGGGGTTCTTCCACTGGCACTTTTTTTGATAAACTAATACTATTTTGAAGCTTTTTTATGCACTCTGGCACCTTATGTATACTAAAAGTACAAAAACATTTCCCAGTGTCAATTACTTTAATTTCATTGTGAATTAGCAAATGGTGGGCGGTTTACTCAGTACCCTATTGGGGGCCAGATTTGACCATCAGTGGTATAAGGGCATGTTGTATTTTACTTATTTACTTCAGTGCTTATGGCATAATTTTGCAAATGTTGATGCATCTGATTTTGGGTTAGGGTTAGGGTTAGGGTTAGGGAGTGAATGAGTGTGGATTGAGTCTCATCATTTTCAGGAAGTCAGCTGTTCAGGTGCATCATTTGCAGTCTGAATTTGTCAGGATGTTCAGTGTCAGAGAGTTCATCTGCTGTTCTGCTGTCTGCAGGTCATCACACCATCTACATCGGCGTGCACGTGCCCAAGAGCTATCGGCGTCGGAGGCGTCACCGCCGGAGAGCCGGCCACAAGGACAGAAAGGAGAAGTTGACGGAGAACACCTCTGACAAGTCGGATGCAGAAAACAACGATGAGGCCAGCAACAGCATCCTCAAACCTCTCAGTAAGTTCTGATGGACTCCATGTCATGGCTGATTAGGGCTCTTGTCTATCTTTGCTGAAGGATGCTCTCTTTTCCAGAAAAAAGCCCCTGTAACTCTCTGTGACCCCAAAGAAGTTGCTGAGTCCACTTAGTGGCCAGAAATAGCCGTGCATGTCCAGCTGAGTGACAAGTCTGTTTCGACAGAGCAGAGTGAATTTTCATAGGAAGTAATGGCTACTCAGATGTAATTGCACTAGTGCTGATATGAGTCTCTTGAGTACAGTGTGTAAGCGCATGACATCCTGTGCTTTTGTCCTTGGTTGTAGACATAAGTGTGTCTGTCTTTGTGTGCGTGCCGATGTGTTCGCATCTATATGTGTTACTGCTTACGTTCTTGGTTGACTGGAGCTTCCTCCGTCCCGTAAAGAGTGTAAAGTGCGATATGCCCTCAGGCGCAGCTGCTGTGATCTGCGGATGCTCGGATAAAGAGCCCCGGCCTCTTTGAGGGGGACTTGAGAAAGAAAGGGAGGAGGGAAAGGTTACACTGGGTGACTGTGACTTAACATGGGAGTTAAAGTGTAAGCCCAACTCTTACTGATGTCAGCATTTTTTCTCCGCTACGTTCAAGTTAAAGTCCTACTTGCGTTAAAAAAAAACCCAAACAAAACAAAACTCTATAGATGCTTAGTGATTAATAATGTCACAGATTTGAAACAAGCTCTTTTAAAATGAAATTTCAGTACAATTTAAATCAATTTTAAGGAGTCTTAAGATAATTTAACTTTAGAAAAGTTGAGGAAGGAACATTTTGCTGGCATTTTGCATGTCTTTGCTTTTTTTTTGTAAAATTGTGGAGAGGTTTACTTCAAGGGCCGAAAACGTTGGGAACCACAGCTTTATGTCCATATCTTGGTGAAGACAGGTCCTCTTAAAACAATAACATGCTGTAGTTTTGCAGGAAAACAGGATGGAGGGTAATTCTATGGTTACATGAGGTCCATGTGTAGCAGCAGCCTTCTGTGAATAAGGCTTAAAATGTCCTTGCTGTCTGTCAAATCCAATAATGAGGCAGGCCACTGTCATTCCAAAACAGTGACGTCATTTTGCACATGCCTGCAAGCACATGAAAAGACAAGAGGAGCAAAATACACCAGAACTGGATTTTACAGTGTGTATGCATCAGTTGATGTGGGGGATTTTCTTCAGGACATAAATCCAATCAGAAAATAGATTACAGTCAGCCCATCTGGTTGTTGCCACCGGCGTGATGCGTATCCAGCAAAAATAGGGAGTCGTATAGATTTTTGTCAATGTCCATTGACCACAATCAGAAGGGTAGAGATACTTGGGGACACACAGAGGTGTTATAAGCCTTCAAAGTGGCCGAAGAAGTAATTATGGATGTAATGTTGATGTTTCAGTTATCATGTTGCTAGCAGTTTGAAATTCAAATGAATCTACAACATTTAGTCTTATCCCAACATTTACCTCTACCTATTTGTTATTTGTCTTGCAAAAAGATTTGTCCTGCTTTGGTTTTTCCTTAGTGGCACTCGACTGAAGAAACACTACTGCCAAAAGGGTTGTCACAGTACCAAATTAAGAAGCATAAAAAGGTATTTTTTAATTAAGACAAGAACAATACAAACAACATCAATCATCAACATCTGGTGACTTGGCACCATATTTTCGTTGCTGATCAAATAGAGTTGGTGGGATGAGCTGCAAGTGTTTCTTTCTAGTTGCAGGTCCACTTTTTTCATCTTCAGTCGGGAACTTTAAGAGAAGCATAATACTTTTCAGACAGGTTGGTGTTTAGGATAGATGATTAATATTTCAATGATGTTGAAAGGTAGCTTTTCTTACCTCTCGAAATTCCTTAAAGTCCTGGCGTCACAGCCAATCTGACAGTGTTGTGGACGACAGCTAACGTATTCAGCTGCTAGTGAGGGGACGGGCTGTGAGCCTGCCCGTCTGTAGTGGTGTGTGTGTATAGGTGTGTCAATAAGGAGGGGAAGAAGGCACTTTAGGTACCAACACTGTCACATGATGATCATTTTCAGTGCTAATTTTTTAGATTAGTGTCTGAGTATTGAGTTTTTCATTTTTTTAACAACCCAAATTGCAATACAGATAAAGTCAAAGATGACAAAGTAGTTTGCAGTTGTGAAATAGAAACATTTTTGTAGTTTTAGAGTGTTTGTCTGTTCCTTTTTGTTACAGATTTTAGATGATGAAAGCCTAACTCAAACCAAAGTCTTTGATTCTTGAGCATTTAGTTTGACCTGGCAGGCTGAGATGCAGTTGTACTCACTAAAGCTAGTGGATTGCGTCTGTGGAGCCACGAAGGATATCAACCTGTTGTGTGTAAACATTTTTGCAGTTTCTTACTCTTCATTTGCTCACACTTTAACAAGATTATTGTTGCCTGTATTTGCAGATATGATGGATCATAGCCTGGACAACGTTATCGAGGATTTATTGTGGCTTGTGTGATTGCAAAGTCTGACTTTTGTGTTGGGTTGTGTTATTTATGTGTAATGAGATTGATGCTTGAATTTACAAGATTAACTAAGGCTTTTTATGCCATCACCCAGAGACTAATAGAGTGGAGCAGTGATCAGCAGCAACTTTAACAAACAAGACCAACTCACCAGCACACACTTAAAACATCTCTGTGGTTTGGAATATAACTGTTGTTTCTCAAAAACCCTTCAGCATCTTTCAGAGGCTGCTTTCCATTGCTGAAGGTGTAAGAACACAGTGGAGCACTTCGTCTCCCACTTATTCTGTTATTTTTATTCAGACAGGAGACTGTAAGGTGCTTTCAAATTAATTAATTAATAAATTAATAAAGAAAAAAAGTCTGCGTATCATCATTAGTCAATAGTTTGTGCATTGTATACTATTTCCTGTTGAAATATTAGCTTGCAAACATTGGACACTACACCAATATAAATATCCTTCTGTGGGTTAGTGTGAGCAACTGCAGATGGATACAATCTGACTGGATCCCCCTGGTTTAAAAGTGAGGTTATGGAAGTATTTTGGCCTCTGTGGAGTTAAAGGGAAAGGCACCTGGATAACAGCCACACCGGATGCAAATAAAGTTGTTTATTTAATTATGGGTCATTACATATACAGTACACTACATTTAAAAAGCAGCAAGAACCTCCACAATGAGAAAAATAAATAATCTCTAGAAATAAAAATTCTGAGGAATCAAGATGCATCAATAATTATTTTATAATTGAATCAGGGCCCTGCGATTTTTTTGGGGACATTTTTCTTTATTTGGTTTTACTCACATCTGGCTGAAGCCATTTTTTCTTGAAGTTGCTTTTTTAGCAGCTAAACCCAATATTCCAGATAAGCATTTTGTTTTAATATTTGTAGATGTTGAATGTAAAAGACCGAAAAGGAGCTCATCCCACTTAAATTTAATATTTGACCCAAATACAGTCACTAACTCTGTATCATTTTATGCCAAAAAGCATTACTTTTGGAAAGGCCTGAAACAAATGGCAGTGGTTGACTAGCCGTGTCAATTTCAATCAAATTTTGAGGTGCTTGGAGATTCCCACACCTAGTGGATGTGCGACAGGGTAAAGGGATAAATTCATAAATATTTTATTTTGCTCCATCTTTTTTTCACCATTGCTGATTTCCCTTCGATTCCAATCTACCCCAGCTGCATCAGTTTTTTACCTTTTACCTTCAAAATGCTCAATTTTCCTCTTTTCCCCTCCTGAAACTTCATTGCATACCATAAAAAATATGTCAAAGGGGAACAACTCGTCCTTGATTCCCTAAGAAAAAAACCTCTATGAAGTCGCGCTGAGACACGTGTGAAACCCTAGACACCTGTCCATGTTTACAGCAACACTGGTAATTCTCCATTCATGGAAAATGTGACTATGTTGGCAGGAGACTGTGAGCATTGACGTTTTGTTTACAGTGAACACTGTGGTGCTCTGCTGGTTCATATTGGTGAAATAGTGTAAGTGCTGTTGATGTTACGTAAAAATCTGTCATGGAATTAACAGGGCAGTGCAGTTGGTATTATTGTTCAGTCAGTGGCTCATTTACTTTATTGTATGTCAACAGACTTTTGTACAATATAAATTTAATTTGCTGTGAACCCTTAAGTACACTATTGCCACTGGTACCTTTTCAAGTTATTTATTGATTTCTAGTTTGGACGAATATAAGTGCTTGGTTCCTAATAATAGAAAGCAGCTTCTAGTAGAATAGAAAAATAGAAAAAAGTGAATCAAGGATTTTCAGCATGCCGAATGCTTTGTATAGCACTTATGTGCACGTTTTTTTTAAATTTTGGATTACGTTTTCCTTAAAAACAGTGTATACATAATCTCTTTCCATCATCACTTAAAGTCAACTTTCAGTGTGTGGTGAAGTATTAATCAGCAGCGACTCCACTCTCTGCCTAGATTTTCTTATTTTCTTGTTATTTGGCTGTGTTTGTGACATTCATCAGCACAGTGTGCTGGTGAGATTGGGACTTAATAAAAACAAGTCGTAAACTGATAATGGATTTTTAAAGGCTGATAAAATCACAGGAAAAAGCTGACTAATTGGCTGATATCTCCCAATCCTACCAAAAGTTTTTGACAGCGTCAAAATTAACTGACCGTCTAAGTCAAAGTGATAAACCAATGTATTAATCTAAAAGTGAACACCACACTAATCATAATGATCTTGGTTGGAGTGATTATTATTTTTTTTTTTGCTATTAATTTTTTCTCAAAGTCAAGATGAGATTTTCAGTAACACAGTAACATTACCCTGACTTTGTGTATGGAGACTCCACACAAAAAATTGATCAGAGATAGGATGTATTAATGTTACTTGTATTTGAAATAAATATTTTCATTGTTTTTTTAGTATTTTGTAATCGTTAAAAAAGGAAAAAATCGAATGCAGTTTGAAACAAGAAACTTTGGAGCGGAGCAATTTTGTATTTTTCAAAATAATCAAAAATGCTTTCTTCATGATTCATAAAGCAGTAAAAACAAAGCTACGTCAAAACTTTATATTTTACTGCACTGTATGAAACTCTAGAAGGCTTTTATTTTGAAATGAGGGCTTTTAATTTGAAGCAGACTAATGGACTTTTGCTCTTGCTCTAGTGGTGCTATGGTGTTACAGCCCTCAAATTCATGTTAATACAAGTTAATATGCAGAGTGGAACCGCTAAACACGGTCACACAGCAAAAGGAAGCTGCTCGGAGCTTGTGCGACGTCCTACTGGCATATACTAATCGGCTGAACTGATAAAACGGTCGTTCCCTGATAATAGGTAGTGACCAGGTGCCAGATCGTAAGCAGCACACATCATGTTCAAGAAAGAATTTTTTTTTTTTTTATTTGGTGTATAGATAAGGTTGGGGACAGTGCTCAAGAGTCTCTCATGGGTGTTTTGTTGGGTTTATTTAGTAACTGTGAAGACGAGAGCTTAATTGTCATACATGTCAATATTTGTGTAGCTTACATGTGCTAGCTGACCTTTAAGGGTCAAACCAGCCGCGGAAGCTAGTGAGTTAGCTTACTGACCGTTCAACATCATGACTTTGAAGTAATTGTTAAAAAAAGAATCAAAATCATTGCAGTTTACATTTTTAAGTTCTTTTTGTCTGTTACTTTTCCAACCTTTGCAACAAAAAATGTTTTTTTTTCGTGCTCTTGGCTATTTGTGACTCTAGCAGCTCTGCTCAACATTTCTTTGGAAAATATTTACACAACTATAACTGGAATCCGCAGGCAGGCATCTGTCAGGCATGCCAAAATTGACAGGCATGCAGTATACCTAATGTCCTACTGTTATTCACTGCCCTCCTCCGTGAAGCTCCCTCTGGGAATCATGGCCGGCCCCCAGGGGGAAGGCGCTTGTCTGTTGTCTGGATTGAAATCCTCTTGTTTGGTCAGATGGACGCCGCAGGGACTGAGAGTACATCCTCCTGGTTACATGAGTGTCCACTGCAGGGCTGTTTGACCCCTGCTCGTTTTGATGAGGTTGTTTTTTTTTTTTCAAAGCTTTTTCTGAGTCCTTTTAGCAGGATCAAATGTTCTCTCAAAGTGGATTACAACGATTACTCAGAAAGTTGGTTCTCATGCACAAAGTTTAAATTTCCCGTAGTCAGACACGGCAAGCTTTGACTGCTCTGATGTATTCTTTTTTTTGTGAATTCAGTGTACTCGCTTCACTGGGAGGATACCGTCCTCTCTCAGAATTGAGAGATTTATAAAGACTTTCAAAAATGATTCGGTAAATTCAAAGGTCGAGTTAGAAAATCTGCCCGTTTTTCTCCTGGTTCCTGAAAAGTTGACATTTTGGAGTGACACAGCTTTCACATGGTTAACTTAATATGTGTTCCATCCCTAAACATTTACTGGTATCGCTTTGAAAGACAACTGAGACACTTTTCAGTGAGAAATGTGTCTGTAATGTATACCCAACCCCCCCGATTTTTCTGGCTTCATGTGATATTTACATGTTTCTCACGTATCAGAAAGCAATGACAGGCTCTGTAAAATGTCCTCCTGTTCTTGCACATTGCAAACAGAGTGGAAATAGGTCTGCAGTTGTGAGATTAGATTGCCTACTGAGCAACAGACTGTTGGAGATATTCTTCAGTGTTATAGGAAAAAATAAATTGCATCAGTAGAAAAGGTCTGTGGATATTGATTGTGTAAACCACTTACGGTAAACCTTTGCAAAGCCATCATTTTGTTTGACTGTGTGTCTGTGTGTCTTGACATTCATATTCATATTTTGGTAAATCATGAAATTCAGAGTGTAATTACTCTGTAATCTTTGACTGTTGTTTAGCAAAAGTCACAGAGGTTGGCTTAGATTTTTAGATTCAGGTAGTTTGTTGTGTTGTGTGTTGTGTTAAGTGGAAATATGAAAGAAAAAATGACAAAAGTTTGAACAAGATGAATCAAGACTTTAATGGGTTCACCCCTATGGCAAGAGGATTAAATGATTCATAAAAACACTGGTAATGTTGCAGAGTGTTCCTGGACAGAGTTGTGCATTAAGCCCTTTTGTAGCGTAAACAAACTTCAGAGTCACACTCAAACTTGACCCTGCTGTGATGAGTTGCATTGGGCTGTTTACAGTGAAAGCACAGAGCAAATGTGTCTGGACATTCAGTCCACCTGCACACAGCACAGAGGTCATTTCATTTCAGGTTGGGTCCCCCCAGCTGGTATTTGTTAGGTTCCCATCAGAACTGGCCCACCTCAGCTATCACAACAAAATACCAGAGCTAGATGGTCTGAGTATAAATACTGTGCTTTCAATGAATCACCCTCTGGGTGTTACTCTGCATTCAACCCAATCCCTGTCCCCTGCCTGTGGTGCAAGCTGCCCTGCATACTGAACGTGAGACTTTGTGGCATGGAAAACATTTCCTGTACTCTCTCAGTGATCCTCTCTTTGCTTTGAATGAATGACACGGAGTTGCATTATCATTGCATGTACAGTCACAAACAATGAATGTGCTATTAGACCCCATGTAGTCTCATACTGTGCTGAGTTTTTGCAAAAAGGTCAGAGGAGATGGAAGGTATTTGTGTAGGATGCATGTCAAGAGTGGGACTAAACAGGCCTTTAGTGGCAGTCACACTAAGCTTTCTGCCGGGCAGCGGGCATTCTTCCTCCATCCCCTATCCCATGAGCCTCTGCTTCTGGGACAAAGTCCCCTTTGTATGCCCATGGCTCTTGGCTAGAGCACACAGAGCTTTGAAATTGCGTTTGAACGATGGGATTTTCATTTCTATCCCTCCTTTTCGTGCCTGCTCTCACCCCTCTTTGCTTTCACTCTGCACTGAGCCTCACCCCCTAACCCTTCTCACCCACCCTCCCACCTTCCCCTTAGCACCAGCACTCTGCTTGTCAGCAGCTTGCGTTTTTTTCCTGGATGGCTCAGATAGGCAGCATCTTCTCATCAGGAATTAACAAGTTCACTTGGATCAAATTTTTGACAGTCTGAGATGTCTACAAGCTGATCTTACTTACAACAATCTAGGAAAATTTTGTGAATTATTTTGTGAAAGTCTGTAAAAATTGTGAAGTGTTAGCAACAAAGTTAGTCTGACTTAACTTGATTATTACAGAGAGGATTTTGCAAATGAAGTTACAAGATCTGAGAGTTCTATTTTGTTAAGAAAATACAAATATGACTGACTACTTTACAACCAGCAGAAAACATATATATATATATTTCACCGTAAATTGGATTGTTTTATTACATTATTATTATAATTATGAAATCTTTAATCCTGCACACTGGAAAGAAAACAGTACTGTGTTGCTGCTACTCTTTCTGTACCACCTCTTTTTTATTTAACTGTATGCACATATAGCAATGCATGACCCTACAACCCAAAAGGCTTTGACCCTCTCTTTGCACTGCTTGCTATTGTTTGCATGCAGTTTCGGCCATATAGGTACTTAAAGCTTGTTTTAACTGTTTACTGTAATCAGGGTAAATTGCTGTGGATATAAGTGTCAGCTAAATGTGTGAAACGCACATGTAAATTATTCCACCCAAGGTGTTATTAAACAGGTCGCAGTGACTTAAGCTAGTTACAGCTTGTGGAAATGTGTGTGTGTGTGATTGTGTATGTATGTGTGCCAGCAGACAGTTTATCCCCCACCTAGTAATCTTACAGCTGCTTGTCTGGCTCGTACCTTCTGCTGTTATTGTGGTGCAGAAAACACAATAGGGGGAAACTGCAGGCCTTTACTTCATTTACTGATTGACCACTTACTGCTGCTGTCTGAATGGATGAATGAATCAGTCATTGTGGTGGGTGATGTCATGTTAATTGTGGTGTGCATGTAAATGTCTAAATTTCACCTGCAGAAAAAAGTCTAGTTAAAGACAACACTGAAATATTGTCCTTTCTGTGATGAAGAGGTTTTGACGAAATCATCATTTCTAATTTCTCTTTTCACCAAATGGGTTTGTCACTCTGACTTAACCTACTAGACATTTGTTTTCTCTAGGTTTTCCTAGGTTTACAGTTTTTTCTTTACATGTTTTTTTAAGACAGACAAAGATTAGGAGTCAGAGGAAAACACTGACCCACCTTATAGTGAATAAAAATGGTTACATCTTAATATATATTTAATATCTATAGTCAACCCTCTGTTGCCACAGTATTTGCAAGCTGTTATGTAATCAAATCAGGCAGCTTTGTTATGATAGCACGCATGCACACACACACACACACACACACACACACACACACACACACACACACACACACACACGCACACTTTAGTTTTTGTGCTCTTGTGAGGACCCTCACTGACATCATGCATTCCTTAACCCTTTCTCAACAATCACAGCTATGTGTCCAAACCATTAACCAAAACCTAATTCTAACCCCAACCCTAAAACCAAGTCCTAACTCTCAAAAAGACATGGGGACCAGAAAAAATGTCCTTGCTTTCTAAAAAGGCAACTCAAATTAGTCCTCACAAAGATAAAGGTACAGTTTGAGAGCACACAGACTGTAAGGACAACTCAGTGGTTATTTTATCACGTAGACTAATGCAATATATTCCAGCAACTTTGCCAATAACAAAATATTAGAATAACATTTTAAGTTAACTATACTGTACAGTTAGTGTGTTTATTGTACAAACTAAACTTTTAAAACTTTAAAAAATACTGGAGAAGAGCGATGTCTGTACTAGTTATGTAAATGCACTAATTATATGCTGCATTTCTATACTACTCTGTACTAAAATGCTTTACTATTCTGCAAAATAGTAATTCTCTCAGATTAAGATTAGACATTTTAATAACGTTCAGTTAAGAAGGAGCTGATGCAGGTCAGTATGTGACCTTTAGTGTATTATTATATAGGGAAGCACATTTTACATCACATCATTTGCAAGAAATATTAAAATTGGAAATAATTTTATTTAATATAGTTCATTCCATTCTTTTACAAAGAATACAAAACAGTTTTTGTTTATACAAAACAGTCTCTGGACCTTATTTGATAACTAGTGTGGTTAAATACATGTTGCACATTGCTGAGCTGTCACTAGAACTGTTAACTTTTTTACTATAATGCATTAATACTGTTATCACACTGAACATCCCTCTGAGCCCGCTCAAACTTTACGACTTTAGATGGAAAAAAAAACCGAACTGGTCAAATATTCATATTGAACTGCAGATCTGATTGGACTGGTGGAATTCAGAGAAGGGGTTAGCCCTAAGTAGGAGTATATATGAGTAGTTTCTAAGAACTTAGGAAAGAGTTTATGTTTAAGCTTAGTAATGAATTCATGAATCACTGATGCAGTCCTATCCAGGGTCTTCTAAATGGAGTTGAGCCTTCATTACTGTTTTAAGTTGCATCTCTGCTTTTCCTGCTTTCATAAATCAAAATATCTGTCGAGAATATTGGAAGTGCACCAAAATGTTTGGAAGCTTATTATCAGGAAAAACTGATTCAGAATTATTATTGATCACAATAGCAATAGCAGTCTGATTCTTCGAACAGGGATGTCATCGTTTTGTTTATTTGACCTTTAGCTCTAATGATGCGCCACGCAAGATCAGTGGCCGTCTTCGTTTTCTGCATGGATGGGCCTGCTTTCATTAAAGGGGGCGGTGTCTGTTTGTGGGCATTCAAAGTTCAAATATTGTTTCCACTTGTTGGAAACAAGCGATGATGGTGTCGACCATTCGCAACATGTTTGAATAGCGCTGAAAAGTATAGTTTATATATCAATCCCGTTGAAATTCTGTTTGTGTTGCTCTCTAAATATTCAAATGAGAAGACAAGGGGAAGGAAAGCCAAGCCTCTGTGAAAGAATAGGCCAGTTTGTGAACCATTTCCTAATTGTTAATGAGGGGCTCCAGGGCAGCTTGCCAAGGCTGGAGGGCCAATGGTGAAGGCCTGTTTGAACAGTGAAAGGGGGGCAGAGAGGGAGAGGGGGCTAGCTGTGGGGACACTGTCACTGAGGGGACCCCTAAACCCCATCGGCCCCCTCCTACCTGGTCCACAAAGTGCTGGAGCAGGCAGCTGAGAGCGGCTGTCACTTCCACCCGAGACTTTAATGAGGGTCTAGCTGCAGCTTCGGGACTCTGATGAGCTTTTGTGGCTCGCTATCTGAGGAGCAAACCCTGGGTCAGCTGATTGGGAGAGTAAAGGGGGGGTCACTGAGTTTTTAAAGATGTCCAACAACAACAATAACCAAGAGGAGAAGGAGGAAAAAGAAGATGACACAGAGGAGAAAGGAGAGGAGGTCATGGTAAAAATCCCACCACCTCCACCTCCTCCTGAGGTCAACGGGAAGGGTCCAGCTGAGGAGGGAAAGCCGTTGCCCAAACCCCTGCCCAACGGGCACCATTGCCAGCCTATGAACCGCAGTATTTTTCCTCTCTCCGCAGTCTCGCCTGCAGCAGAGAGGATCCGCTTCATCCTGGGCGAGGAGGATGACGGCCCGGCACCCCCTCAACTCTTCACCGAGCTGGATGAGCTGCTGTCGGTGGATGGACAGGAGATGGAGTGGAAGGAGACGGCCAGGTAAGGACATCAGTCTCAGACTTATTTTCTGAGTTCCTGTATGTGCACCTTTGATTTTACAGTTTTAACCCTTTGAAATTTGAACAAATTGGCTTGATTTTTTTTCCAAAAACACAAAGGCAATGAGCAACAAAAAAAAGAAATATCCCAAAAATTAGCTAAAACAAGAAAATTACCTGAATTTTTATTTTTTTTTAAACAGAATGAAAGAAAAGAAAAAAACTAAAGAGTCTAAAAAAACAGGGAAACAACTCAGAAAAAGTGCTTTAAAAGTGTAATACTTCTGTGACATAATTTGAATATGTAAATTTGACAGTTTTCCCTTTCTCCCCCTAGATGTTTTCCCTGTAAATTTTATTTAAAAAAATTCTAAATCTCTTGCACAGTTTCTCAAAGATTACCTCAAGAACTTTTACTTTAGTGCTTTTCATAGTTTTCAGCAGCCAAATAAGTGATCAAAAATCGGTGAACTTAAGCTAGTTAACAGTCCTAAATCAGGTCTTCAAACATCAGGGACTTTGCAGTGTGCGCTGAATTTCAAGCAGCATAAAAAGTGAGCTCACAGGGGTTCACAGGTTTCTTCTGTGTGTCCCACTAGTGGGATGGGATAGATGGGCTGATTGTTTATATACATCATTAGTGTTGGTTGAGTGGAGTGCTCTCAGGGGGAAACTGGCTCCCTGGGCTGCTGTTTGCGGCTCCAAACGAGTTATCCTAACCTCTGACCAATTGTACTGCAGATAGAAGTTACATTTTGGTTCACTGTTTGTTGATGGTGAACTCTACCGAAGAACTCTGCTGTCACAGTCTTTTAGTGCACTTGAAGTGCTTTTACTTTTACTTCAGAAAAAGTCTTAAGGCTAAGTTTTGCTAAGTTTGCCTCTGATGCACACAGCAAATTGATATTAGATTGATGAAGGATTCGCACAGATTGTATTTAACTAATTATGTTAGAATTAATCAGTCATGCAGGAACCTACCCATTTGGGAATTATGATTAAAATAAGGTTTAACTTGGGCTGGACAAAACATGTCAGTCAGAATGCAAATGAAGTGAAAGTGCTTTATGATGTTTGACACTTTGGGCTTGGGAACTACTGATCATGTCAACCATCTGGAAAAACCCTAATTATCAAAAGTAAGTGATTGTCATTCTGACAATATTCAGTACACAGGGGAACAAAATTGTTTCTTTAGTGGTACGCTTTACACAATAAGGACAGAAACTTTTTTGTTTTGTTAAAGTGGAAAGACAGTTTCTTAACCAAATAAGGTATGAGTGATGGGGAAAATGTTTACATCAATTCCCTGCAGTCAAGAGTTTCAACTGAAGTACCACAATAAATTTATATAATTAGGAAACCGGTACAATAGAATTAGCAGGGTTCAAAATGTTAAGAGGACTACACTTTCAGAACTTTCAAAAATGTGTCAGTATTTATTCAGTGCTGACATATTGCTTACAAAAGGTGAAATGAACCAACCCTGCATCTTTAATGTCAAACTTATTATTCTGAAAATAACTGCAGAGATTAAGACCCGGTCCAATGTCCCCCTGAGTGCACTCAGTGGATTCAAAATGAATAAAAGATCTCACAAGTGCCGGGTAGTGTTGGCTGTCCGCCAAATGCGATTTTGGCAGCCAAAACTGGGAAAATGAAACCCTGGTTTAGAAACAACTTCTCAGTACCAGTTGAGTTTTTCATCTCCCTGACTCTGAGGAATTGGGGAGTGGAAGTAATTAAATACATAGAAAGAGAAAATAGAAATGATAATACTAATACTGAATTCAAGAAACAGATTATTTTACCTTAACCATAAACATAAGTAAGAATTGAAATCCCACACAACCTGGTTATAGGAATTTCTTCATAATTGGCACAAATGTCCACTTTGAGTCGTGAAAAGAATACCTCCAGAACACCTTGAGTGAATTTCTTTAAATTTGACACAAATATTTATTTGGACTCAACAACGAACTGATTAAAATTTTGGTGGTCAAAGGTCAAGGTCACTGAGACCTTGTGTCTGCCTCTTGGAAGCAATATCAAGAGGATCTCTAGGGAATATCATCGAATTTGGCACAAACATCCACTTGGACTCGAGAATGAACTAATTAGTATTGGGATGTCAAGGGTCAAAAGTCAAGGTCACTGTGACCTCACAAAATTTTCTTTGGCCATAATTCCAGCATTCATGTGCTAATTATGACAGAATTTCACACAGGTGTCTTATAGGACAAAATGATGAAGTGATGACATTATAAATCTCAAAGTTCAACAATGCTGTAAACTGTCATTGCAACTTGACTGCTGTGTGGAGGCAGTATTGTTAGATGCTCATGTTTAATATTTATTACTTTGCATGATGATACGTCGCTCGGTCATGTGATGCAGCTTGATGTTTCAGTCAGTCATCATTTGTATCTCAGGTCATCATTATTCGATGTATGATATTGCACAGCAAGATTATGGCATAAAATATAATAATATCATACCCTGTTTTAATGATTACATGATCTGTTATTGGATGTCTTGAGTTCTCAGTTTCACCTCTTTTCGTCCCTCTAGGTGGATAAAGTTTGAGGAGAAGGTGGAGAAAGGAGGTGAACGCTGGAGTAAACCCCACGTGGCCACGCTGTCCTTACATAGCCTTTTTGAACTGCGGACGTGCATAGAGAAAGGCACCATCATGCTGGACCTGGAAGCTTCCACTCTACCTCAGGTTGTTGGTAAGTTTGCTGCATGTCACCAGGCAGTTTATATCTGTAAAGAGATAAATTGCTTTATGGTGGTGTGCAGCCAAATTTTCAATGGCGAGTGTGTGTCTTTTTATTATAAAGGAAACATAATAACGCCACCCAGATTAAGTTCATGTTTAACACAAATAGGAAGGGCTTAGACATTGTTACCAACAATGAAAAGTTGTTATTTATTGAATTTATGAAGCACATCATTTTTAAACAGGAGACTGGGGTCATCTAATACACAAAGTTAGTGTTTTTTCAATAACTGACCAAGACCACAATCATTAAAGATCCTCTCCATTCAAAACTCTGTTGGCAGCTCATTAACAGTAAAAACAGTTTTCACAGCCTGAACATTACTCCTCGTGAATACCAAATTGATTTTGAAAATCTGTTGTGCCCTTTCAAGTGAATATTACATTATACTATAGTTTTTTTTAGTGATTTTAATGAGTACAGGTCTTTTATTTCCTTCACTATTATACAATGACATTGATGAAGGTCAGCAGAGAAGCCGTCTGCCAGTTTGATTTGATCTGCTCTGTGATGCAGAGTATATGCAGAGCTGCTTCGTGATGTTGCGTGCAGGTTCATGGATTGATGCACATCACACACAGAGGCGCAGAGGTTTCCTTCCTGCTTCTTTTCTGCTTTAAGAGAAGCAAAAGTTCAGAGCTCCAAGTCAGGTCCAGCCTGCACTGTACTTTATGTTAGAACACTGAGCGACTGAAGTAGTAGTTTGTAAATGTTCACACAAAAACTTCCTAATTTGAGGACAGCCAACCGTCTTTGTCTGCATGAGGAGGCAGGAGGAAGCGTTACCACTCAGAGTGATTAATGTGAAGTAATTGAGTGTGCTGCACGGACTGCACAGGCCGAGCTGAGCTGGGCCTCTTGCTTTGAGTCCAGCGGACCTGACTGATGGGCCATTAACAGCACTGCCCCTCCACAAGAAGAGAAACGCCCCGAGGCTGCTATCCGTCAGCATTCAGGCTTCTGACCTTCTTTTTAAAAATAGGCAAGACCTTTTGATTGAGCTGTTTCATGATGCCACGAATAGACTTTCATAAAGGAGCATTACAGTACAGTCTGGGTGGCCCTAATTGAGTCCTTAGAAGTATGAAGAGACTTTTTATGGTGACTCAGTTATTTACTTTGAGTGATGCTGTTACTAAATTAAGACTGTTAGGTAAAATGGCTGCGTGAAAGCAAAGAAAGATCCAAAAAATGAAAACATGTTCATAAAGAACAGCAGGATTGAATTGTGTTTCTCAAAAAATTTGTTTAGTTTATATTGATTGTTTTTAATTGTTTAGAATGATCCTCAGAACTTAAAAAATACTTTTGTCTCATGAAGCTTAATGAATTCATGTAACAATGTAGTAAAGTGCTTAATCAATTAGTAAATTCACAGAAAATGTGTCAATCACAATCCTGATAATTTATCAAATTTTTGATCTTGCACATATACAGGGTTCATATGGACCCCTGAAAAATCTTAAAAGGCAGTGAATTCAATAATGTAAAAATAAGGCCTTGATTAGTATAAAAAATCAGTCTTTCAAAAGTCTTAAAAATGCTCGGGGCATGGGAAATCTGACTTGCCGTAAGCTGAAGGAACCCTGATGAAGTAAAAATACCAAACATTTCTTTGACCAGTGGGTTGACTTTTAGGCTTTGCTGTTTTTTTTCTTTTTTAAACTAATGTCAATCTAAATTGAATAAATTTGGGTTTTTTATGCGTTAGTCTGACAAGTAAGACATTATAAGACATCTTTTTGGATTTGGGGTGTTATTGGGTGTAATAATGTAGTTTTTTGTGTCATAATTTCAATGTGGTTAAACTCCAAATTGTAAAACATTCCTCCCTTCAGAAAAAGACTGAAATCATCTTCCCTTCCCGTCCTCTCTTCCTTCCCTCCCTCCCTCCCTCCCTCCCTCTCCCTCTTCTCTCTCTGCGTTTTCAGAGATGATCACTGACAACCAGATAGAGATCGGCCAGCTGAAACCAGAACTGAAGGACAAGGTGATGTACACGTTGCTACGGAAACATCGTCACCAGACCAAGAAGTCCAACCTGCGCTCTCTGGCTGACATCGGCAAGACGGTCTCCAGTGCAAGTAGGCTGTTTTCCAACCCGGAAAACGGTAATACTGATGCCAGTTTGGTGCAGTCCTCTTTTTCTTTAAAAGATGTAAAGCAAAAAAGTCAAGTGGAGTATCTCACTCTTTAATAGATTTAGCTGCACATTCCTGCATTATTAGGTTTAATATAGATGTTTTTGTCACCTTAAGTTATGACCTGAGGTGTAAAATGAGGGTAGTGAGGAAAGCCACAGTAAGTGATGAAGGACACACTGCTGCCCTCCTCTGCATGAACCCACTAATGTGGCACTCAATAATCCGAAATAAGTGCCAGCTCACCTTAACAGATGCTGAAAACTTTTTTTTTAATTAGAGGCCTGATCAGAAATTTTGGCCTTTATGCTTTATTTTGAAAAATTCGATCAGCGCTACTACCACTTGCTTTCTAAATCTGTCATTGAAGTAGTGAAACTTACATTTGAAGATGTCTTTTGCTAATTCATCACAAACATTTGGTGACATCACTCACTTAATATACTCAGTGTAGGATGTTGTACTAACTGCATTCACAAATATATTAGACCTAATTGATCAGCGCCTGTAAGAGCAGATGGAGCTATCATCAAATTGAATTAAGCTGTAAATTTCGACACTGCAGAATAGATTTTAGCACATTAATTTATAACACTAGGTACGAAAGTCCAAGGCTGTGGGAGATCATAAAACTGACCAGTATTTTTATAGGATATGTGACTAATAGAGATTAAATTAATTACAGCTGTCAAAATCTCTGAATTTGATAAATGTTCATATGATTCTCACTTCTTTAACTCAATTACTTAACTTAACTTAATTTTGGACACTTCAAAGAATACAAAAGTAATTTACCAAAGAATGTAACCCCTCTTTTCATCACACAGGGCGGGCTGTCACTTTACATCAGTGAAACTTATCCCAGACAAATGATTACAAAGAGAACTGAATTCATATTCTTGCAAAGAGTACACAAAAGCACTGAAAGTAATAAAACACTTAAAAAAATGGCTTAACTGGCTGTATGAAATGAATTTAACATCAGTCTGCTGCCAGCTGCAAAAAAGGCTTATTGGGATTCATTATGTTACAGAATCCTTTGTTAATGACATTGAAATGAGCAACTGATGAATATTTTCCTCTGACGGCAGCACAGAGCTGCAAGTCAACACCTTATTAAACCTCATTAAACAGCAGAAGACAGAATATTGAATTAAATAGCTCTATTCCCGTGGCACTACTATTACAAGGGGACGATCAGCAATAATTGTGGAGGCTGGCTCCACCGAAGCGGTTTTCGTGAGGCCAGCATATTTTTTTTAACTCCTTGTAATGGGAGAGACGCTTATTTAGGCTATGCTACAAACCCCAGCATAACAAGGTGCTGTCTTTTTTGTTTGTTTTTTTCCGCCAAGAGTGCTGAAGAACAACAACAATGAAGGAGAAATATGTTCATATACTATGTATCTGTACATATATTAATACATGTTTCCTTTCATGGACCCATATGGACAGTTAGGTCCGTCCTCTCTCCCTACAATTGTCTGCTTTCCCTTCCTCCAGAGCAAGTACTCTACCTTGTGCCGACATTCTTACTTCTTTGGATATTCTGTATCACAGCAACCAGACGCAAAGTATTTTAGCTCCTCCAAGGCGCTCTCACACGCGTCCAGCTCAGTGTCTCCAGAGAAGCACCTGGCGTTTTCAGCTGGGTGGACGCAGGCTCTTAATTCTCTTAATTCTATTTGCCATGTCCGTAATTTGTCATGAAAAAAATCCATTGCAAACTACCAAATGTGTTTCACCAAACACAGAATTTATGATAATATTAGTATAGTGTGACTAATGTCATGCAAGTTTTTACATTTTCTAGTTTTCGCCACACCTCTTTCCCAGCCAAGAGTTATAAAGGCTGTATTTGGCCCCTCTTGTTGCGCAGAATTCGGAGAAAGAGTAAGCTGATATTAATCAGATTAGTGAAATCTCTAAATATGATGATATTGATGATGTTAAAATGTGTGACCATATTGGTTCTGTTTGTTTCATTCACATTTAAAAACTGAAAAAAGGAGGTTAACGCTATATATCTATGCTAGTTGTGCTGTGTAGTGTTCCTCTGTGTGTAAGGTGAAGTTACATATCCAGGGGATAATGTCAGTAAATTTCAGTAAATTACAGACTTGCTTATTTTGTACGAATGCGCCGCATGAATCACAGGCATGGGGTTTATTTCTAAAACACAAGAGGTCCCCTAGTAAAACTAGTGCCATATGAATAGAGCTTTAGACTCTAAAGGGGTGAGATTTAAGTAAAGTGACAGCCCTAACACACACTGATGTCTAACTGATGTTAACAACACGTGTATGAATGCTTTCACATTGAGTGACACAATGAGTAACTAGATGTTTCACTGTGTTGACAATGTAATTAATCTGTTACCGGCCATGGGTCTTTGGAAAGTTATTTATGACCTGCTATCAGATTTATGAAACCAGTTTATGACTATCAAAAGAAATATTCTGTGATCAGTTTTGTAATGGAAACTCGTCACATAAAAACTGAGCCTCTAATCAGCATCGCAGTTCTGAGATAAAGAGCTTCACTGATAATCATTAATCGAAAACAACTTCAAAAGGATAAAGTGCATCCTGATCTAAACAAACAACATCCTTAAAATGCAGTTTGAGTCCTGCCAAAGTGTTGCTGTCCAATGACCCATGGTCTCCTGATTCAATAAAGCCACTCCTCTTACCTCACCTTTTTGCACAGCTTGTAAAAATACAGATGAATAATGTTTTACATTACTTTTAACCAGCTGATTTTGTTCTCCTAACACATCTCTCGCTTTGGCTCAGTGGGCTTCTCTGTCATCTCTTTTTTCCTCCTTTTCTGCTTCCCTGGATTGGATTTGATAACCTGCTGCTGCTACTAAAAGCTCGTAGTCCTCTTGAGACCTCTGTGACTTGCCTGTCGAGTCGCATCTCAATGGAGGACTTGCAGACCCAAAGGAGTACCAGCATGGACTGGCTTAGTAAGTTCACTGGAACCAGTCTACGTTCACACTGCAGATCATTGATCGCCTCTGAATCGCTGCTCGTACTTAAAGGGAAAGAAACAATAATCACAGTGTTCATATATGAGCTCTTTTTTGACTAAACCGAGGCATCTTTACAAATACCAAGTGTATTTTAGGGTTGGGCGATGTGTTAAAAATTAAAAATCTGGCCACCATCAACCCAGCAACCACCAATTACCAAAATGTTTGCCCATAACCCCCGTCAGAGTTTCAGCTCGGAGATGTGCTCGAATGCTGAGATAGATACAAGCTCGCTCAGCTTGTTTTAGTCTAATGAGTCTCTGAGCAGTGGCAGACCATTAAATTAGCAAAATAAAATGTAAAAAATCGCCTTAAAAAACAGCCCGCATGTACACAACCAGTCATCGGTACACTCGTCCAGTCACCCAACACTTGTGTATTTGGACTTTTTTTCAGTTATATCTGTCTGTCCTTCATGTAAATAACACTCATTCAGCCAATCTGCCAAGACACACCAATTATTCTCTCCAGTCAGATGCCTCAGTATTGGACTTTGGCACATATCAAATAAATATACTCTAAAAGAAAAAGGACGTGGACACTGTGCAGCTTTGTTTTTGATGGCAAACGTCTGATTGGTGTCACATGTGAGAGAAAACAGTCAGAACTGGTAAACTTTGAGCTGCAGTTTGAACATAGACATGAAGTGTAGCCTAAAGTGTCACCTGTCATTTACTCTCAGTGTCAAGCACAGTCGTGCTCATTTTTATGTGCCTTACGAAGTAGTCATTGAATATGTTTTTATTTCTTATAAACTTTCCAACTATATTAAGCAAAGATTAGATGTTTTCCCCTTAAATTTAGTTGTTTTTTCCCTTTTATTTCTTTATCAACTATATATAAGTACCACGATTTCATAATTTATGCTGGCTGCATCATACTGACAAGCATGTTATTACCCACAATCCTCAAGGGGCAGATGTATGAAAGGTTACAGTGGCGTCAGAATTTGCTCTCGCAGAGATTCTTTCCTCTCTGGATGCTGTCGCGTACCTTTTGACAGCTCCGCGTCCGCAGTAAGGTCACGTTCTGCTGTCAGATCTCTGCTGCCGGAGTTGACGAGCTGAAACCAAAAGTCAGCAGAGCATCAATCAGTCTGCGGTCCACCTGCCTCACACGAGGAACGCACTTTGACTTTGATGTGAAAGATGGACTCTAAGATGATCAGATATTCATAACAGTAAAGCTCTTGATTTTTCAGAGTAGGGATGGATGTACACATTTTTAAGCTTTTTTGGCAATGTGGGATATTAAGTATTCTATCAGAAGCTATCATGGCAAATGGTTGAACGTGCACATTTTAAGTGCAAAGTGCAGCAAATTTTAAGGTGGCTGTTCTGTGGATCTTAGAAAATATTGGAGTGCTTTATCGAGAAAATGCTGACTTATAACTTTGTACAGAACAGCATTAGTCTGGTTATTAATTTAAGATTTTCAGACTGTCCCTTCAAGTCAGTGAACATCAAAGTTAAAGATGTTTTCAGCTCGACATAGAAATGATCATGAAGTAATAAGGAATTTGTCCTCTGCAATGCTCCAGCCTCGTTTGAAAGTTAATGGTGGCTGAAATCTGTTTATGCTTTTGGTCGTTGTTACCCTTTTATTCTTTTTGGTGCTGCATGGGGAGCAAACTATCTGGGCCACTGTCTTTTCTTGGGACTCTGCCACCCCTTTTTCCCCGTTCAGTATTTACGCCCTGTGAAGGTGAAGCTGTTTAACCTTACAGGATCAATGTGTTTTTACAGACAGTCCCACCACAACTCACCGGAACCTGACCTCCAGCAGCCTGAACGACATTTCTGACAAACCGGAAAAAGACCAGGTCAGTTAACCGCATGATTTAATAGTGGGAATCTGTTTTTGTCAGCTTGATTTTGTCTCTGTTATTTATTTAATTTTTTTTGTTTTGCTGTGTGTTTCTGCTCCGCAGTTACCTAGATATTAATTAAACAAACTGTGGGTAGTGCTAGAACCTTTGTATTTTAACTTTATTTATTTATACATCACCTTTCATACAAACATGCAACATAGGAAGGAAAAAAAAACCAAAAATCAAGACTTAAAATTACCGCTGATTAATTTCTGTACATCATATTTTTTTTTTTTTGGGTAAAAGCAGGGATAACTCTGCTTTAGTACACTGTTTGAGTCAAGTCGTCATCACTGGGTCGCTGCAGCTGCTCTGGACCAGCCACAGCCAAGACTGTAAAACTATATTCAAGTTGATTATGTAATATGTCTACTCAGCTCAGCAGTTTATTGAGAGAAAATCTCAATAAACTTTTCCTTTAATGGTCAATACGGAGATTTTGTTACAGTGAGGATAAGGCTTAGTCACTGAATCGTTCACATTCACACATACTTTTCCAGTCCGCTGCAACTTTACAATAAACTTAGATTATCCGTCACACTCAGAGGAGACATTTCAGAAATTTATCACGGTTTTTGCTATTAATTTTCATAATTCCTGCAGCAGATTAAATACTGTAGCTCCCACAATATTTCTCAAACAATTCTGCTGGAATTAAGACACAAATTATATCAGCTTGTGAAATAGACTGGTTCACCATTAAAATTTCTCTGTCTGATTGAATTTTGCGACATTTCGGAAGTAGATTAGCTACTAAACAAATTAATTTAAACATCACATCCTTTGTAGTGGGTCACACTCTGTTTGCCCTGGCGTTTGTCTGAATGGTTACATCACACTGTGAGCTTCGTTGGTTCTGGTATTGGAGTGGTTAGATTACTACAGTCACAGCAGCCATTTGTTCATATGGTCATCCCAGACTGGGCCTCTGGGAGAAGAGAATTAGGTCAGACCGACCCATTAAGTCCTCCTGTGGGACAGATAGACAACTGGACAGGAAGCACATCTCCTTAACTGAAACTCTTCCACACCCATCGCATATAAATGGTATTCAGACATTTTCTCTGTGGGCTGACATGCAGTAATCATCTCCACACTGGCTGCATTAACTTAGAGAGAGACATCAAGACAAGAGTAAGATCAGGGGGCTTTGTTGGATTATGAACATAAAGTTACATGCATTTAAGTGCAGGATTAGGTGCAATCTTTTTTTCATGTTTTCAAATGAAAAATCCCACTCACCAGTTAACCAAAAACAGTGGTTACAGAGCTACACACACACACACACACACACACACAGAGCTGGCTGATAGTGTGAGCATGAAGAGCAAGGAAAGTGTTAGTTTTGAAGATTTGAGTTTGGAGGTCAACGCCGGTTATAGTAGCAGTTTCAAAATAACGTAATTGCTCGGCCACTTAGTCAGCAAGGTGTCCCCGTTGTGACTCGTGTTCCAGCTTCATTTTGTAGAATCCAAGTACTCATGTGAGGCAGGAAAAACCTTCAACGAGGTATATTTTGGAATACAAAAATAATACAGCAAACACAGTCCTTCCATAATCACATCTCGTCTGGTCCACTACCGACTTGATGTCCTTTTCCTGTCTCGCATGAAGCAGCACGTTCTGTTAAAGCGCGGTCAAAAGCTTATAATGATCCACACTTACACAGACTTCTCGTCATCTTCTTGCTCGCTGTCATCATATCCTCGGGTAGAAAACTCGCATCAGTTTTGAATTGCGAAAATACGTAAATGTGTTGTTTGTTTATTTTTGTTGTCAGTTTCAGTCGTAACTGTAACATATAAAGAAAAAGAGTTAAACACAGTGGTAAGATCTATGTGATGTTACTGTTGTGGTTATTTTATGAACTGAGCTGCTTTGCTAACGTTTTTGATAAACCAAATCTACCGACATGGAAGCTAAGCAATGTCCTGCTGTTGACAGGGCCTAAGGAAAACATATTTTAGCCACCTAAATAAATCAGTATCAGTTTAGGTGTACGCTATATTTGAATATTTGCTGATGGAGGCAGGTGTAGACCAGCAACTATGTTGTTTATATGTAAACGAGTAAAATTTCCTATTTTTTCTCAGTGGAGTCTGGTGACGTTGACAAATAGGCTTCAAATACCCATCAGTAAGGGCTGATTTATGGCAACGTAAAGCTGCTAAAATTGTCTTTTGTCATTTATTGTATACTTAAACTAATATTGAGGTTTTTAGGTGGCTTGAAACTTATCAACTAAGACAGTTTGCTCAGCGCTGTTTGATTTTTTTGTACATGACCCAGCAGTTTTCTGCCCGCAAGTTAGTGTAAATAAACATTGTGATTCGGGCTACAGTCCTTACAGAACTAGTACTGTTGACAGGTTGGGATGGAGGCAAAAATCTGAGTAAATGAAAATATCATTATGACGACATATTACTACTGTCACTACTATGGCTAATTAAGAAAAAATGTTTTTTCTTGTATTTGGGTGAACTGACCCCTCAAGAAGAAGGTAGCGCTTAGCATAAAAAAAACAAAGAAATGTCATTTAGTATCATCTTCCAATTTTTTTAGGAAAGATTTAATCTCTGAGAAAACTAAATTTATCCCTAAAGCCAGTTTCAGAGTGACGGGAGCAGATTCAGGTATACGTAGTCTATGGAGGCGGTGTGGCGAGGATTAGCGGTGATCAGACTGAGATCACGGTGTGCACTCACTTACGCAGGTTTAACCTCTCGCCTCAATCATTTACAGACAGACTTCTTGCCAACACGGCTCAACAGCCTCTGATGGGATCTGTTTGGATCTCGCCAGTGGAAGGTCACAGGTTTATGGGATTTCGGTTCTCAGAGGTTGATGGCAGCGATCCTGCCAGTGCATGATCTGGGTTTGGCGGGCATGATGACAAGTGATAGACAGACAGCCATTTTGTACTTTTGCACCCTGGTGATACTTGCTGTTTTTCCTCCCTTTTCTTGCTATTGGTTTGTACAAAACAAGATAAAAAAGTCAGTTAATTTTCTATACTTTTCTCTAAATTTAAGTAGTCTTATTTTAGGCACTGAATTTATTTCAGAATGACAAAATAGGCCCCACATGATATATATTTTTTAATCTGTTCATACAGTATGTAATGTTTACCAGCAGCCATGGGCTGATTGCAGAAAATGTCAGTGTTGTTTGTGATCTAATCCAATTTAAATCCTGGCACAGGTGATTTTAAAGCCGCATTTAACATCATTCGATACTCTTGCTCAGTTTGGTATCTTATTAGACTGTTCTCTGGACAGGTGATTAATTTATTGCCCTCATTTTAAGTGTACATAGTTCAGAAAATATTCTTTTATCTAGCACCTTCCTCAACTGTTAAAACCAGGATTTTCACTACAAGAAAAATATCCTGACAATATTTAAGAAACCTGATAAAGCAGAAGCACCAATTATGATAAAATCAGAACTGAGGTCAAACTGCGGGCCGTCATTCTTTCATTTTTAGCCATCTCACTTTATGGTTTCATTGGTACTGATCCCTTAGTTTGGAAAAAAAAGTAATGTATCGAACTGCCCTCATGAAATCAGAAGATATCAGAGTGTGTTCCTAATTGAAATAGTGTGCTTAAACAGCTTTAATGTGGAGCTAAAACAATGTCCAGACATAAGCCAGTTTAAAATTATGTATAAAACATGATTTGTTTGATTACTTAATATTTATTTTTTTCTAGTTTATCTTATTCTTTATTCCTGTAATCTATTTACTTTTTTACATGTTCGAAATAAATCTCACACATTATACTCTAAAATAACAATACTTAAATATTTGCCTGATTAGGCCAGGGAGTCTCTTAAAATAGAGTTACATCAATGACTTTGGCTCGTCAGACAGCCTTGCTTCAGCTGACAGATTGCAGGTTTTTGACATTATCTGAAGGATTTCTGAATAAGTTGGACTGCAGGATTAATTCATAAAAGTGCATCTAATCATTTCACTAATTTAAAAGCATAACAATCATGAACTGTGAGATTTGTTGTTGCTGTAAGCATTCATGTTTGTTGCTGCAGAAATACATTTTGATTTGACATTTGATTTTGGTGTGGTTACATACAGTACAATACAAACTTGTATTTACTTATTAATGGTTCTTGGTGTTTTTAGGTTTAAGTTGTTGTAGTTGTCCTCATCTGCATTGAGGAGAATAATCAGGTTGTTTAATTTAACCCTTTTTTTTTAAAATACTTAAATACTTCAGATTTCATGTCTGGTGCTATTTGATCAGTAAATTCAGACAACTGAATGGAAACTTCCGTTTATAATGTTGAAAACACTGAAAGTTAGTGTGACTCTGCTTTAAAACATCTTTACGTGTGACTGTCCAGGGCACAGAGAAGCTATAAAGTGTCACCGGCTGTGTCTCAGTAAATGTTTCCTTCCGACTCTCTGCTGTTTTGAAGTTAATATGTAACACAGTAGCTTTCCATGACAATCTTATCAAGATGTTTGTGGTTCTTTGTCTTTGAGTTTTATTTATTAATGATCTCTGTCTCCTCATAAACATGCCACTTCTTTATCATATGGAACATCTTATGCAGGAAATATGATTGTGGAAGTGTGATGTATTTGAGAGCGTGCAATGTCATCTCCTGGATTATAAATACACAGAAGTGAGATAGATTTAGTGTATAAATGTGTTTGAATTTGCTTTTTATTACAAAATCTAACAATTGAACACATTTGAACCTTAAATCCTGTAACATAATGTCAAGTTGTTCATCAGTCAGACTGTTAAGTTCCATGTTGAGTTCACCGGGCAGCACATTGGTTTGTGTGGCATGTTGGTGTGGTGGTTAGCATTGATGCCTCATATCAAGAGGGTCACTGGTTTGAATCCAGGTTGAGGCATGTCTTGGCTCTTGGGTCGGGGGACTTTTATGTGCATAGTTTGCATCTTCTAGATTAATTAGTGACTATAAGTTGCCTGTAGTTGTGCATGTGAACGAGACAGGTTGGCTATCTCTTTACTTATGTACAAATCTAACATGTCACAATATTATACCAAGAATAGTTGTGAAAATGCCCCCCAGCAGTTTTTTTATCTGACCCCCATCCACAGTAGTACATTGCTCAGAGTCTATGTAAATACTCCTGCATACTTCTCCAAACTGGTGACTGCCAACCGCCACCTACTGTATGTAATACACTGACTATGGATAAGCACCTCATACAAACCCACTTCCAAAAATCCTATCTGTCCCTGTAAGTGTTGCTCATTCTGGCATGAAATTGTTCATGTGCGTCACCTCCTCAGTCCAATTCTTTTTGCAAACACAAGAGCAATAAGTTTATTTTCGGAAACTCAATATCAGAAATCTACAGAGCAAAAATTAGATATCCTGTTCTTTGTGAAATGGTCCACTCAAACATTAATTAAACACGTAAAAACACCCGTATGTTCCTTTAGTTGCAACTAGGTAACAATTACTCAAAGACACAGTCAGAGAGATGTACATGTCCTTTTAAAGGTAAAATGTTGAACCTGTGGAGCTCAGTAGGTGTCTGACCTCCATCTTCACACATCTCACCATCACCCCGACAGAAAGAAATACAGATCTCATGTTACTGCGTGTTCTGTGTTGAGACACCATGGCAGCCTCCTGGTTTGGTATTTAAGCTGAATGGGATTGTCCCATTTGATATAGGTTGTTTAATTCAGTGTGCACTGTATTGGCTAGCTCGCTGGTGTGAACATAACATTTAATGTCTCCCCCTGTTTTCCTCTTTTGTACTTTATAAGCTGAGAAACAAGTTCATGAAGAAGTTGCCGAGAGACGCCGAGGCCTCCAACGTGCTGGTGGGGGAGGTGGACTTCCTGGACGCGCCATTCGTGGCGTTTGTTCGTCTGCAGCAAGCTGTGATGCTGGGAGCCTTAACAGAGGTTCCTGTTCCCACAAGGTGGCTGAGATTCATGTCTGAACTCCAGAAATTCATAAATAGGAGATAAAAGTTTAATGTAGGAAGACGCATCAGACCACAATGTCGATGAAAGTGTTTTAGTTTTCTAGATGCAACTCAGGCTGTCTGAAACACAAATTTTAAGGTTTTCTAACACTTACAGTAATTAAAAACCACTAAAAATAAAATATAAAAGTTTAAAAATATGCATTTAAAAGTAAATGTGTCAAAAGTAATGGGGACAAGAAAATTGTCAGAGAACAAAAGTGGGTCGCATTATATTGTCAGGTAGACAAATTATTGTATTTACCCTGTATTCACCTTAAAATTAGAGAACAACCAATATTCCACTGTTTTTAAAGACAAAAACTTTCCAATTGTCATCATCTTAGACTTTAAAAAGAAAGAAAATCATGAAAACCAAAATTGTAAATTGTATTGAGCTAATATAAAAGGTTAGTTTGGAAAGGCATTTTCTTTATTGTATCTTAATGTTTGTTCTCTGGCTGCTGATGAGTGTCATAAAGCCACACGAGTGACGCTGAACTGGCTTTTGCAGTGTTGTAACCAAAGAGCCATAAAGCAATTTTGGAGGGAACTTTGCAAGAAGTTCTGATGAAATAGTTAATGTTCTACATATTTTTCAGGAATGTCTCTGCTGTGGTGATGTAATTCATGTCTCACCATTATGCCCATACTCAAAGTAAACACTCTTTAAGGTTTTATTGTTATTATATAGCTTGAAAAGAGCTCGGCAGGTTTTTGAATGGAGGGCTGTAAACACAGCTGCCTCCCTGCAGTCAAATCAGAATGACAACATCTTTGTGCTTGAAGTAAATTTGTCCAAACAGGTGCAGTTTGCAGTGTTGTATAGATAAAGTAAAGGTGCTGTAAACTCTAATTTCAAATTATGTAACCAGATACCTCAACAGTTTTAAGTATTAAACGGGTGCTAATAGGGCTTAGGGAAATGGAGAAAATAAAATATTACAATACTTCTGACCAAATACCTTGATATTGATATTGTGACTGGGGTTGATGATTGGTGCTTTCACACGATATTTATTTACACAATAAGATTTTTAACGAGTAATCATCAGTAATGTGGATATAATGACCAAATAAAAGAAAAGCTAGAAAAGTTTGTAAGTTTAGAAAATCACATCACTTGCTGTAATGGGGCCATTAAACCAGGAAAAGACAGAACTTACAATATTACAATATAAAAAGTCTTATATCACAATGTTGATATAGAAATACTGCTTAACTCTAGGTGCTAATAATAAAAACTAAACTTTGAATTGTATTTTATGCAGTGACAATTATGTTCAAGTATGTCTTATGCACTTCTGTGATCCAGAAGTTTAGCCGTTAACAGAAATAACAGGTAATACACGCTATAAATAACAAATGGGTTTGTTGTTTTTTTTGCAGATTTTTATTCATCTTGCTTGGACCCAAAGGCAAAGCCAAATCGTACCATGAGATTGGCAGAGCGATCGCCACGCTGATGTCAGATGAGGTTAGATTGCAGCTAACACACATTATTTCTAACTTGTTATGATTAATTGGTGGCTATGACACTGACACGCACATTAAAATGAGATCTTTCATGCAATGCAACATATCATTTTCACTCAAAGTATTTATGCATTTATGTTTAGTTTGTTCTTCATCAAAAATTACAGGGTAGATCGGTGGTCCCCAACCTTTTTCCTGCAGGGACCCCTTATGTATCACTGAGTGAAGTAATGCTCCCTGACTAAGTGACAGATTCTATGAACATTTCATATTATAATAAATGCAAAGCAAAAACTACTTTTACTACTTACCTTTTTACTCACCTGCAATGCTGGAATAAGAAAAATATGTTGGTTTTTCTTTCAGCCTTAAAGTCTTAAATTTGGTTACTGATGATCTGGAAAAGGTCTAAAAAAACTGAACTTTGAAACACCAGAGCCAAACAGTTTATGAACTGAGATTGCATTGTATTAACATTTTATTGATAAATATGCAAATGAATATTAATTATCTCATTCTCCTCCTGATTTAATCCTCAGATTAGATATTATGGTTCGCTGCATGCTTTGGCACGTCTCTCTCACACCTGATTGCCTCGTCTCGCTCTCTGTCTGTGCTCAGGTCTTCCATGACATTGCGTATAAGGCCAAGGACAGACAAGACCTGCTGGCTGGTATCGATGAGTTCCTGGACGAGGTGATTGTGCTTCCTCCTGGAGAGTGGGACCCGGCCATCAGGATAGAGCCTCCGAAATCCCTCCCATCCTCTGACAAAAGGTCAATAACCATGTTTGATGTGAACTTTTCATTTAGTGATGCTTCTTTGGTTCTACTGAATGTACAAGAAATACCAGCTTGTTTGGCGCTGTCATGAAAACCTGGAAAAGTTTCCATGGCAGAAAGTGGTGGTTCAAAGAGGAATCAGATAGTCGAGACACAGATATCAGATGGGGAATCTCTTTTTTCACAGCGGCCCTAATAACAGCGCAGATCAGTTGACAATTCTTCTTCCCCTTCTCCAGATTGTGACATCTTCTTTTATACCCACAAATGTTCTGTGTTCAGCATTTGTGTGTCCATTTGTTTGGACAGTTTCTCTTAACATTTCGGCAAGATTAACTTCCAATGAAGGAAACACTTTAGGCCTCCCCCTTAACTTGGGATCCAACCAACTATCTCCACTTACTATGTTTGTGTGTGATGTGCTTGCCTTGCTTGCCTTTTTCGCAAAATGTAAGATGTTTTTCCCTTCTCATGTTCTTGGCTTCTTCCTATCTTTTTTCGCCGCCAGTCCAGGTCATAGTGACCCGGCGCTCACTTACTAGCGGCCAAACAGGGACGTAACCTGCCCTGAATGTTTGACCCTATCATTCTCCTACAAAGTCATAGAATTTATAAAAACTGGTGTCATTCAAAACCAGTTTTCTTTAAAAATCACCCAAAAAAATTCAGAAAAAAAGCCCATTTCTTCATCAACAAAAATCTTTAAATGATCTTTAAATGGTGACCAAACAGCCCCCAATAAAGCACTTAGTTTGTGTCGCCATTGTTTCCTCTCCAGCAATGTCCTTGTGTTGAAAATTAGAAAATTATTTTACTTTGTAACTGGAGGATTATAAAAACGTGACAGCAGCCAGTTAACCCCTTTGGAGATTTCTTTGTTGTGATCACTGACATGCTTGCTTTAGCAGATGCAAACTCTGGTTCACAGTTGCCACTATACCTCATATGTGTTAAATGATTAAGCCTTAGAAGCAATTTAGATGAAACTGTAAAAAAAATATCTGTGAAGGGTGAAAAAATGGAAACATATAATCAATGTAGGAGTACATTAAAGAACAAAAAAGTAAACTCAGAAAATGATAGAGCGTGAGACTATCCTGCATTAAACATGTAAGATCTGTGCCGTCTCTGAATGCTGTGTGTGCAGTGACTTCATTATGTTATAGAAGAGCAGAGGTTGCAAAATCACCGAAGAGCGTCCAGCTGTCCAGCGCAGTGTTCAATTATGAAAGAGCAGCTGTGGGTTTTATTTAGAGCTGCGGGAACATGTCAGCTATTTAAAAACGTAACACACATATCAAAATCGACTGACTGACGCTGTGACAACATGCTGACAGTGACAATATGAGATTACTGTTTTCATGTGAGAAACTGATAATTGGAGGTGAAGTGCCTGCCAGACTCAACAAAACCATGTGCGTGTTTTTGTGTATTTTAGGAAAAACATGTATGCAGGAGGGGACTCTCAGATGAATGGAGACATGCCTCATGATGGAGGTCACGGAGGAGGGGGACACGCTGTAGGGGACGAGCTGAAGAAGACTGGAAAGTATGAAAAATACTTTTTCTTTTGGTTGTCGGTGTTAAATATTTTAAAAATCATGTTAATTGCTGGTCACCATTTCTGTGATTAAAAGTTTTAAAGCAGCTGTGGTGATACTGGTATCATCTGAAACTAGAAGACCCAAGGAACCATGTCATGCCAGCTTCTCAGTAATGGGATTTAGGATTTATTTGATCAACATTTTCAGTTTATATTGGTTAGTATAAAGTATACAGGGATTATGTACTTATTTAGTATTCTGGCCAGTGCTTTAATGCAAATAAGAACTTAACGTATAAATAAGTTGCTTTAAAATAAAAGTCAAGACAATCAAATGTTTGAATAATTTCTGTAGATACAAACTGTGTATTCATAACTGAGTGCCTGTGGGTCCTTAAAAAGACAACAAAATAAATTCAGTTTCATAAATATTTGTCCTTAAAAGTGATGAAACGGTCTTAAATTTAAATTTGTGAGGTCTTACTCACCACAAATATTTTATCTCAATTAATTTAACCTTTTTTTAATTTGTTTTTGTCAAAGTGACTTAAGCTCTTCTTGGTGAGAATCCACATTTCTAATGTTATAAATCTGAGAATTACTTTACTAAGTAAATATGGACTTCAAAGTTCCTTTGCAATGCAAAATTAAAGAATTAAAAAGATATGATTTAAAAATGTGGTTTATCGCAATTAACTGTTCAAATTCTGCAATTAATAATTAAAAAAAACCAGTTTGACAGCCCTAGTATACAGCAGCATGACTCCTGCAGATATCCAGAGAAAATATTTAAAAAATGCCACGGACTTTGTGTTCGATTTGCATTATAGTTGTCGAGCGAACGTGTGTAGAAACAGCTGTTGCGTCACCTAATGCTACTCTCATATGGGGCAAACATACGCAGAAATAATTATTTATTCCAACCAGAGAGAAACGATCAGATTTGGTGTTTATATGGTTTTTAGGTGCTATTTTGCCGCTGACAGTATTATGAAAGTTTTACAACACCTCCCTCAAACCTGTTGAAAATTCCTCTGATCAGACCAGACCAGTCGTCTTTTGATTTAGGTGGTTATATGAGGCATTTTTTATTAGTGGGATGTTAGGGTCCAAGGCAGCTAGTTTTGCATATGTCATGTTTTGTAAACCAAAATGAGTTATACGTATGTAGTAGTATAGTATAGTAGTTCTCTAATACCATAAACATAGTAAATATTCAGAGTGTTTTTTGCCACACTTCCATATTGTGGAAAAAAACAGTTTGTCTCTCTGTTTTCAGGTTTTGTGGTGGTCTCATACTCGACATCAAAAGAAAAGCGCCTTTCTTTATCAGTGACTTCACAGATGCATTTCACATTCAGGCCTTGTCGGCCATATTGTTTATTTACCTGGGAACTGTGACAAACGCCATCACCTTCGGCGGTCTCCTTGGGGATGCTACAGAAAACATGCAGGTCAGACTGAGATTTGAACCTTTTCGACAGTTCGTAGAGTGTTTGCCATTTATGTTCTGAACCGTTCTCCTGCATGTGTGCAGGGTGTGTTGGAGAGTTTTCTGGGCACAGCGATCAGTGGCGGGGTTTTCTGTCTGTTGGCCGGCCAGCCTCTCACCATCCTCAGCAGCACCGGTCCTGTTCTGGTGTTTGAACGGCTGCTCTTCAATTTCAGCAGGTACCATCTGCATTTTCTCAGTTTGCCAGTGGCCCGGTTACTCATTAGATTATCCAGGGCTTGAAGAGTATTTAATTATTATATAAAGTTTTGATTAGTGACGCTCAAAAGACGCCAAATATGTTTATGTCAACATTTTTAATGTAAGCAATGCAGAGCATCAGAACCACTGTTGGTATTTTAAAAAAAAGCCTGAAATTTTAAGAAAGGAGTTGAGATATTTTAAGTCTTCAGAATTGAAAAATGTCCACAAATATTCTAATAGTGGTCAAGTAGGAACAGTGGAAATTGAAGATGTAATATTATTGTATATTATTACATTATTGCATATATTATTGTGACCCAGTGATTAATGAATGTGTACTGTGGCCTCTTTCTCGTCATCTTTTATCATTTTGTGCTGTTTTACATACTGCACATGAGTGCACATGTATGGGTATAGATGTTGGAGTTGACTGTAATGTGTCATTTTACTTTATTTGTTACAAAACACAATAAAAACAGTTAAAGAAATGTTTTAATATGCAGTAAACAGGTGAGACAAGTCTGTCAGGTTTCATGACTTTATCTGAACATCTCCTTTTCTTTTTTTCAGCATTATTCTCATAGATTTACAACTTTTTGCTTAAAGTATAATGATTGTACTCAAACGTTCCTCAGTATTGGTTGTAAAAAAATATATTTTCTGACGTGTTGTGTTTTGTCTCCATACAGAGATAATGACTTTGACTACCTGGAGTTCCGCCTGTGGATCGGCCTGTGGTCGGCGTTCTTTTGCCTGGTGCTCGTGGCCACTGACGCCAGCTTCTTGGTTCAGTACTTCACCCGGTTTACCGAGGAGGGCTTCTCCTGTCTCATCAGCTTCATCTTCATCTACGATGCCTTCAAGAAGATGCTCAAACTAGCTCATCACTATCCCATCAACTCAGAATTCAGGATGGACTACGTCACACAATATGACTGCCTCTGTATGGCCCCCACTGTTCTAGGTGAGCTGATGTTTAACTTTCTGGCGTTTAGTTAAACCAGGGTTCCCATGGTCATGAAAAACCTGGAAAGGTCATGGAATTCTACAGCAGTCTTATTTTTCAGGCCTGGAAAAGTAACAGAATTAGTAAAATCATTGAAAGTTTAGGAAAAATCATGGAATTTTGGTGTGAAATCAACTTTGTCAGTAATCTTTCCTGGATAACCGACCTCATAATCTAGGCCAAACAAAAAGGCAGATTTGTTTTCTGTAGCCATTGAAGTAGCTGTGCTCCACGTAGGCATGTGTTGATGCGTGATGTACGTTTCTTCATTTTCTCTCCATATTACGTCTCTCCCTCCATCTATGCCAGCTAGCTGAAATTATGTGTGAAATGAGTTTGCGCCTTGTATGTTTGAATAACATAGGGCAAGTGGGGCAAGAAAAATAATGTTGTGACAGTCTGACTTAACATATAGAGTCATTAATTACAATGTTTCCATTCCTATGCACTAATACAACTTTTCAACTGTACTGCATTTTCAAGATAGAGCAACTGACACAGGCAGCCTAGGGCTTTCAGTTTTCACTTCGAGCATCAATGCACACTTTGATTTTATTTAACTTGAAAGTAGTGCATGGTAGCATAAATATAAGGAGCATCACTTTTTCTCCCAAACAAATTTACTAATGAGCCAGCCGAAACTGTTGGATGTCACTCCCCACTCTAGCAGCTCTGCTGGTTTATTCCCACGCATTGACTAAAATATTATAATCAACATGAGGTGTCGAGCACCACACAGTTCTGTTCCTGTCATAAGTTTGAAATGGTCATGGAGATTTTTATCATTAGACCTGGAATAGTCATGGAAAAGTTTTAAAATTTTGTATATGAGAATGAGTGGGAACCCTGTCGAACGTTGGTATCTAGACAATAAATTAGCAAAGTTTGTTTTTACTGTTGCAGGTTTTGGGAGCATCTTGTAAACCAACATGATATGAGTTGAGAGAGAAACGTTTAATTTGAGTTAATGGGAGGTTTGCCAATTAGTTTGCAATGGTGTCATTATTTGCATTATAACATTGGCACTGCAGATATGAGGAAGCGTAATTATACGCACATCATGTAACTGCAAAGCTAACAAAAAACTACATGAAAAAACGCCTGCACACTTAATCTCTCACAGAGGATTAGCAGTTTTTTCATGGAGCGTTTGGTTTTAGGAGTAATTACAGCTTTATGGGCTGCTGAGTTGTAGTTTTTGTCTTGTCTTGGCATGACTGACCAGATATTTCCATGGTGTGATAGTTACAAAGAATTTTTTTCATGTGTGACCATAGAAAAAGTGAACAAGTGCTGTTGATACGGCTTGAATAAGACACAGCATGCTTCTTTTTATTTTGGAGGGGAGATGAAGAGGGGGCAGCCCTGAATTACTGGTAATCCCCCACTGTTTTCATAAATATCTCTCTGACACACACACACACACACACTCTCACACACAGACATACACACACGATTGTACTTCTATTCTGGCGACGAGAGTCATTGACATAATGCATTCCCCAGCTCTTTACCGTTTTCATATTTGCTGAAAGTTTTGAAAACCTTGTAACTAAAATCGGTTTACCAAGTCATGGTCTATTCAGACATAGCGTAACTTTGCAAGATCTCACTTTGCATCTTTTCCCTGAGATGCCTAAGAAAACTCTGAGAATATAAATAGGAGTAAGAGAATAGGTAACTAGGTAGCACTGATCAAATATAAATCAATCTTTTGTTACAGCATTGCTGATTTCTCACCATAAATGTTTTCAGAAACATTTTTTGTGCACTGTTTAGCTGTAAAATGAGAGTTTGTCCCCCGAATGCCATGCACCACCGGCCGGAGCAGACTTTCTCATTTTACATTACTGCCATCAGGGTGAGCCGTTGCCATGTAGAGGGGGTCTGTAACAGTTTTTTGGTGGGGGGAGCTTGTCAAGTGGCATTGTTATGGATGCCAGGATCCAAGGTTTCCCAGCAACAGTGCATTGTAGTGAAATTATTGATGTTATTCACGTCATCTGTCAGCGGTTTTAATGTTTTGGCTGATAGATGAATATGCTAAGTGGGAATGCATGTTACATTTAACACATGAAGATATAGACATTACAGCCAGATGGGGCTCTTGTAGCATGGGTTAAGACAAAGTCTTGTTGATTTGGAGACTTATTCCTTGTTATGCATGAAAAATGAAAGCGCCAGGGTAACCAGTTGCTCACCTGATAGAGCGAGCGCCCCATGTACAAAGCCTATGTTCTTGCTGCATGTCACCCCCCCCAAATTCTCAAAAGTTGTCAAATCCAATTCAAAAAAAGCCCAAAAAATAGTCTTTAAAAGAAAAAGAGAAAAATGAAAACGTGTTAAAAACTGAGGTTTTCATTTGTTGTGTTTTTGCAGAGAACAGTACAGACATCATTGGCGATCCTTTAGATGGGACTTCGTTGTGGTTCTGGAACAACACTGATCTGGTAAGTGTTTCCTGTTTTTATTGCTGGAAAAAAGGATTAACCTTGTTTAAATCATCTTTCACTTTTTTCTTTTAATATTTGTACCGACTGCAAAAACATTTTTACTATCCCCTTTTACACAGAAATTGTGCCATAGGGCTGCTACGAAGTCTCTTCTTTATGCCTCCTTTAACGTATGCACAGAATTAAATAGTGGCAGCATCATGCTGCTCCGGTGTGTAATTTTAGGCAGCATACCAGCATCATGGAATTAAGAGGCATGACGTTCAACACAACAGCACCTGCCTCTAGCATGACATAAAACATAAATGTCTGCTGTGCCTCTAAACAATAACACTGGCATTAACAATAACCATCATTTACTGTTTCTGTTATAATAATAATACTTGTGCTTTACTTACATACAGTACTTAGTCACCTTCTACCACTGCATGCTGTCTCAACTGTAGCTCGACTATACTGTAGTGTACTGTTTATATTTCACCGATTTACTCCCAGCATTGTTTCAAACTAAAAGACTTTGCTGTGAATTCTTTGACAATCTCGAGGGCGTCTTGGAATTGGGTCAGAAATCACATACCAACCAGCTGGCAAGATGAAGAGAAAATTGAAGAAGACAGTTCAACAATGTCACAATGAAAATAGAACAGTCTGATAAGCACTTTGTTTCCAATTTGAGGTTTTTGTGACCCTAAGTTGGCTTGTCTTTATCTCTGTTTACTCCAAAACACTGAAAGTCTGAGAGGGTTATCAGTCAGCTCTTCTCAGCCTCAGACTCCGTCGCAGCTTTGGCGGGACGCTCATTTGAATTTATAATCATTTCTTTATGAGCTTTTTGTTTTTTATTTGAACACACATACAACTGTGATGATGAAAAAGGAATGTGTCAGAAAATGTCAAGAAGCCACAGGTTTATACTATGGATCTCTCCTGTATTTTAATTTAAAAAATATATATATATTTTTAGTTCACATTATTATTATTATAATTTTTTGCAAGATAAGATACAAAACAAAAAAACAACAACAACATGAGGACAGTGAATACAAAACTGAATATAGGCCAGAAGATGACAAAATTGTGCGAGAAAAATTAAAATAATTAAAATCAAGATTAATATAATTGTTTCTGCAGCAAATAAACTTGATGAAGATTGGAGGGGTTTGTATTTGCCCAAACAATATTCCCATAAATCACATATGTTAAATCATGGAATAATGTAAAGATGTTGAAACTTCACAATTTTATGATTAAAAAGCTAATCATGATGCTCTTTGTTTTTTCCTGTGCAGCCAATGAACGCCACGTGGTCGTCCCTCACAAAGACGGAGTGCTTAAAGTACAAAGGAGAGCTTGTGGGGAAGTCCTGCGACTTTGTCCCCGACATCACCCTCATGTCCTTCATCCTGTTCTTTGGGACTTACACCTGCTCCATGGGTCTGAAGAAGTTCAAGACCAGCCCGTTCTTCCCCACCACTGTGAGTCACTGTCAGCCACACTGAGATAACTCAAACCAACAGCTCATCTGTCCAGGAAATGAATCAGTATCCAAATGTTTGAACAGCAGGATACAGAGAGCCACTTTGTCAGGTGTTTGTGTTAACTTTCACCCAGGTGAGGAAACTCATCAGTGACTTTGCCATCATCCTGGCCATCCTTATCTTCTGCGGAGTCGACATGCTCGTAGGAGTCGATACTCCCAAACTCATCGTGCCAAGTGAATTTAAGGTGAGTCCTTCCCTGCTTCCTAACTGCTCATAGATACCGTCAGTCTATTCATATTTAGCAAGTGTTATGAGGGAGGAGCCGTTGAGGGGGAAAAAACAGCTTTTCAGTTTGGGAAATCCTGGTTTTTAAACTCAAATAAGACACACTATTACATTTATTATAGAAATTGTTATTCAAAGCTATGATGTGTGATGTCTTAGACTAGCATCGAGTGTCAGTGAACTCCATGCACGTTTTGAGACAGTATAGTAGCGCTAACATTACTCAACGCCGTTAAGCCGATGTTTGGGTGATGTGCTATAATGTTATCGCGCAGGGATTTATAACTGCAAGAACTACAGGTCTTTGGACATTTTTACTAATGACTAAACAATCTAACACTGTTTGAATTAAGCATTAGATCATTTTTGTTAAACCAGAAACAGCCCCAAAATCACCATCGCCAAACCCACCAGACTCTGCCTTTTTAAAGTGACGTTTTGTGGGTGTCAAAGTTGCTCATTTCAAGTGCATTTTTATTTGAGGTATTGCTTCATTAAACATGATAAGATGACAGTAGACTCTGGTCAGAGGGTTTAATATAAAACTAAATACTATGTGACAAAAAAAAATAAATATTTGCTGTGATTGTTTACATTTTTCAAGCAAATTTCAAGTCACTGTTGTAAATATCTGAAATATATCTCTCTGCATAGATATGTACATACAATTAGAAAAATTCACCAACTTTAAGTTGTAGAGTGACATTTTGCAACAATACAGACAAAAAAAGAAATGACAAAGTATAAAAAGAAACAATCAACTGAAACAAAATTTAAAATTTAAAAAAAGAGGGAAAAAAAAACATGACATATCAGACGTGCAGTACCACATTACAATAAACACAACCAGATAGCTCACTATAAGGGAATTATAATAATCTTTGTGACATACGGGAATCCATAAATTTCTTGAAGGCTGAATCTTTTCCAGGTATATAAATGTGGGATATTTAATACCCAGCGGGTATGAGTAGGAAAGTGACTGTTTTCAAGGGAAGAAAGCTACAACAGCCCCATAAGTGGTAGACGGGATAGCAGTTAAATTAATGGCTTTCCCATCCATGTCAAAATAACCTTGAGCAACACACAAAACTCCAAAAGTGCTTTGTGAAGGGAGGAATTTTAAGTTGCTTTGGACAAAAACATCTGCCAAATGAATGAAATGTAAATCAATCTGATGGGGTTGGAAGATAATCTGCAGAAATGCAAAGTGATAGTTTTGGTTTATGAGCTGATAAAAACAGTTAGACATAATTTCTATCCTCCTGAGTACCGCCGCCTCTTGAGTTGACTTACATGTTGAAGCTTCTGTCTTCCTCCCTCACAGCCAACAAGTCCTAACCGAGGCTGGTTTGTGCCCCCGTTCGGAGGAAACCCCTGGTGGGTTTACCTGGCGTCGGCTCTCCCGGCCCTGCTGGTCACCATACTGGTCTTCATGGACCAACAGATTACTGCTGTGATCGTCAACAGGAAGGAGCACAAGCTGAAGGTAAAGATGAAACTTACTGACAAAAAATGCCTTCATAGCCAGATGGTAATTTGTGAAATGAGAAATGTCATTACAGTTTCAGTGATTATGAGGTTGATGTGTTGTGTGTGAGCGTGGCAGCGGAGTCATTTCTGCAGAGTTTTGGTTCTACAGATGGGAGGATTTGTATTACGACTGTAAGCTGTTCTCAGAACTGGACCAAAATTTAGTGTAGCATATAATTTTGCAGCACAACTTTCATAATAAATTTACATTGTATAATTCAATGTGTGAACAATTTTCAGCTTTTCATAGTCAAATTCAATTTAAATTAGAAATCCAACCACCAAAATAAAAGTTTTCAATACAGCTGAAGTCCTTTTTACTGTCTAACTTGATTTATGTGAAGTGAGGATTTTCATGAGTTTCCCACAACATACTGCAGTTTGCACAGGACACTGGCTGCCTTCACACTGTAGTTAAATATTGTTGTCATTCTTCTCGTGGGAGTGAGAGATGTTTCATGGCAGTGACTGAGAACAGTTTGGTTCAAAAAGCAACAACTTACAATCATCATCATCACCAAACCATTGTTTTTTCAGGGAAAACTGACTGAGCATCAAGCACTTTTAAAGCAATGCCCTGAAATCACGTTCAGTGTGCTAGAAGGATAACTGATATGTGAGAGCAATCACAATAATACTAGAAGCAATGTGTGTCGAGAATTGTACACACATTAATATAATTTTATATATAGTTAGATAACAAACATATCTGCCATTGGTGAGGGATACGTAACAACAACAGCAAAAAAACAATAAAATGTGGAAAATAAAACAATAAAAACTCATGTCTGATTTAACCAAAGCAGGAGCACTGCACAACGACTGTATCATCCAGCGCACAATTCAAATGATCTACCAGCACATACTTGTATTTATCTGGTGCAAAAAAACCACTTATTTACAAACTCTGTACTGATCTAAAAACTTTCAAGAGATATGAATATCTGTGAGCGTATGTGATGAGAAATGGATTTGATTTTCAAAAGAGAACTGAGGTTGAAGGGTAACTTTCTGAGCAGGCAGTGCCTTTCCCTTCAGTCAGTGAGAGAAGACCGCACCACGTTCTGATACAGCTCACAGTGGTCAGAGTCGACTTGCCCCTTTAAAGAATGGGATTCTCTAAAAACTTGGTATTTCAGCTGTGGTTTTGCACGATGTGGCAGTGAACACTTTGCTGAGCTCCGTGACAGTGTCAGCCTGTGCTCTGGCACGTAGTGCACGTCAGTACTTTATGTGATAACCTGCATGCACCTTTGCAAGAGCGCAGAACAAAATACTGTATTATTATGGTTCGATGAAAATGAGACGTTGGACTGAATCACAAAGTTTCGGCTAGTTTTATTCCTAAAGCTTGGAAAATGAGGCAAATTAGACTGAATAATACACAAGCATGTAGGCATACAGAATATACTACTCTTTTTCCCATCATTTGTGCATGTTGTCTCACACGTATATGGAAATGGATAGTCTGCTTTGTAAGCTTGTTTGGGGATCTGTTGATGGTAAATAAATGAACTTTAAGTTAGATTGGCTTGAGTGAAGTTTCCAAACAGCATTTGTTAACAGAATATTGTCTCTGGCTGGTAAAATTACGTCCAATCCCTCTCTCACTTTATTTGAAGAATAACAATAAAATAAGTCCCACAGCTTCGACAGAGCAGGTTGAGGAATTTTGCTCTTCGGTCGGTTAAATCAGAGTATGGCCTCTAAGTATTCTCAGTGTAGCTGAGTCAGATGCTGCATGTAAGAGGTGATGCGTAATATGTTGCACTGCATCCACTTTTCCTGACGTCTGTTCTGATTTGTAGCATTTGTTTTTGCATCGTAAATTTCAGAATTATTTCTGACAAAGTGATAAATAATCCTGTTTAATCTAAATCTAGATACAGTTCAACTAAATGTCAATATTTTTAAGCACTGATTAGTTGTACGTATTTTCCAGTGTAACATTATGATGGTCAGTTCGAGAATTTATCATCAGTCGGGTAAAAGTCAAGTCATCTTTGTAAATTGATGATTACCAAAAAATAAATGAATGAAAATCATTTCTGTTTAAAGTTAGTTAGATGTTTGGTCTTTTGTAGGCAAATATTAGGTTAACAAACAACTTTTTAGGTTACAGTAAAGCATCCAATTAGTGACGAGATGACCCATTGCGAGCAGATGAGAATATGCATCATGCGCATTAGGCACCGTCCCCGGGTGAAACCCCAGTTGTTTAGGGAGATAACTGGCAAATCATTTCAGAGGACTTTGTAGCAGAGCCAAAGAGCTTTTCTGCTCCAAATTATTCAACACATTATGATCAAACCATATAAGCGCTGTTGGCTTAGTTTGAGGTTTGTCTGTCTGCAGCAGTGCTCTGTTTATTCCTGAGCATGTACATACTGTGCATGACCTTTGACCGTGTGTTTGTTGTCTGTACCAGAAAGGGGCAGGTTACCATCTGGATCTTTTCTGGGTGGCCGTTCTGCTCATCGTTTGCTCCTTCATGGGTCTGCCGTGGTACGTGGCCGCCACCGTCATCTCCATCGCTCACATCGACAGTCTAAAGATGGAAACGGAAACGTCGGCTCCTGGAGAGCAGCCGAAGTTCCTGGGTGTGAGGTAAGACTGCTGCAACGTGTTAAAGTACTTCATAGGAGGCCTCTAATAATGGACAAACAATGTCTTGAATTTTTCACTTGAATCATTTTAAAATACACACAACAATAGACTTTAAAAATTAAAGTGATGACAGGTATGATTTTTAGGAAAGAAAATGCAAAACCAGCTACATCCAGACAATCAGAAACTAGGTGCTGGACAAGAGATCATACAGGAATAAAAAAAGATCAAAGTCTGCACACTGGACTATGCTCCCTCGCTGGTAATTTAAATAAATATTCACAGGATCATAGTCTAGTGTGTGGAGAATACCAAATCCTTGTTGGTATTATTACAGCATTACAGATGATGAAATAGAAGAGATGAGGAATTCTGACTCAGAGTAAATTAAAGTTACTCTGTTGCTGTAGCGCCATCTGTAGGTGACTCATTTTACAGAATCACTTGCAGAAGTTACTGCACCTGTCAGCAAAGTTTTACACTTTAATAGAAAATAGAATAGCATATTAAAATACAACTGGACAACTTTAGAGACACATATTTAAAGGATTGTGTCACCCACAAAGTGAACATTTGTATATTTATTACTCGCTGTGTGTAACCTTGAATTTGGGAAGAAAGAGTTCTCATATGCTTCCACTGTGAAGAGAATCCAAAAACTTTGTCATAAATTGAAGTTAACTGTGTCTGTTTAATAACTCTCACACAACTCATGGAGTATAATCCAAGTCACATTAATCCAGTCGTATGCTCAGTGCTTAAAAAAACACATGCATTTTTATTAAAATGTTACGATTAGAAACACGTCCGTGCTGTCTGACGCATGTTGGAGTAGTGTGTGTCTGGGCACCTGCGTGCGTTTCACCACAGAGGCATACAAGAGTTTTTTGTGAATTCAGTGCAACACAGGTTGACTCATTTTGGAGGTGAAATATTCTCTATAAAGTTGTCAGAGGACTATTTTGCAAATGTAGATGGTGCTGTGTGTTTTGTCAGAAATGTATGTGGTATATACTCAGAGATTACTGAATTACTCCAGAAAAAAGGCTTTAATTTTCACAGACAACGCAGTTCAGCCAAAACACAAAATACTCCATAATTGGTTTAAATTGTTGCACCAGATTTGACAAAAAAGTGTTTTTTTTAGATGTCCTACAAACTAACTAACAACACACAAATTAACAACACACTGGGCCAAAAATGAACTAAACTGTAATCAGATTATTTGGGTCATGAGTTAAGCTTCAAAAACATGTACACATTAGATTATAGTTGGATTGTTAATCCTGACTCCTAAAATGTTGTTTCTCTTTCTCTTATGTTTTAACACACTTCCATTAAATTAAATACTGTATTCATCTCCTGTATTCATTGTATTTTAGAGAAACATTCAGGAAATACCAAATCCTCTCTTCTTTTCATCCCCTTGAGTTTTTGAATTTCTCTCTGACACGCATTACTGAGCATCAAATCATTATTATGTATTTGTACATGTGCCAGGTTTTGTGTTCATTATTAGACGGTACAAACACTTTGAGATTTCCTTCCTGTTTTTATCGGAGTTTGTTTTTGTGTCTGCTTGGTAACTCCTCCAGAGCCTCCTGATGTGTCAGCTGTAAGCTGAACAAACAAACTCTTGTTACATCTACACCAACTTTGAACTTCACACAAATGTTTGGGTTTTTCTTTGTTTTGGCTAAACTAAAATGAGATTTGGTAAATTAATATACTCAAGTGACCAACACCACTCCTCAGGCTTTTCTTGGCTTTATTATTACAGAGGCACAAGTAAAGTTCAAATCATGAAATTTTAACAAACAGACATTTGATTTCTGTCCTCCCTCTTTTTTCACAGAGAGCAGAGGGTCACTGGTGTGTGTGTGTTCATCCTGACAGGACTGTCTGTTTTTATGTCTCCGATTTTAAAGGTAATTAATCTCAGATGTTTTCTTGTTTTTTTTTTTTTTTCTGCATAAGTTTTATCTTGTCAAGATGACTGAGCTACCGTTGATGTTGGAAACAAACACCAAAACATTTTAAATGTCATCAGACTGTGCTAAAGCTAATTTAAAGGTTTAATCCAAGACTAACTTTAAATGCTTTAAGTATTAGAATGCAAACTGTCGGGTTGTTTTAAGACTTTAATAGGAGACACTGCATGTAAACACAGTTTATTCATGCACTGATCAATTTTGAGATTTTTGGCTGTTTTGCTTCCATACCATGTCTTCTTTCAAACTAGTCAGGGTTGTCCACACATTCATTAATTTGTCCTGATATATATATATATATATATATATATATATTATATATATATATATATATATATATCCCTCAGTTGCACCACACTCTTGAAGCCCAGAGCGTACTTTTGCGCTGCCACACACAGTTTAACCTGCAGAGTTTCCCCTTAATCAACATCAATCAATAAAAGCACTTCTCAAATTTGGACATACCTCAAAATGAATTAACTTTAGTGACACCGGTGTACTATATAACAGAGGTAATAATAGTGTTTTGATTGGCCAGAAGGCACAAAATCAAATTCAAAAAGCTGATTAGCTTCCTCATACTGTCACTATTAGGTGTATTTTTTGGATGCTCCGTTACGAACTGTCAAAAAAAAGAAAAAAAAACATAAACAAGCTGTTATTCTGTATCAGTCAGTCCACAAACCTCTGAATCACACTAAAGTCCATGTGTGAACAGCTCCGAGGAGAACAACATCTGAGCATAAATACACTTCCAGTGAAACAGTGTAAATTTTGGATTATCGCAGACTCATTAACCTTCATCTCCAGCTGCTGAAAGACACATTTGATCCATTGTGTTTGGTGCTGAGGTGAAATGCAAAAGAAAATGTTAACTGTACATCTGCAGAAACTGACAACATATGTTCTATAAACGTTTTTAACATCATTCATGTTTCGAAGTTATAAAGGTGATACTAAGAGCTTCTAAATAAATATTCTTGGAGCAGCTTGTTGTTGAAAACTGAGCTGGCTGATTTGCGTTTTTTTTGTTCACATTAACATTAAAATATTCTGCTTTTCCTCTTTGTTTTACCCAGTTTATCCCCATGCCTGTGCTGTATGGAGTCTTCCTGTACATGGGGGTCGCCTCTCTCAATGGAGTGCAGGTAAATGTCACTTTTTTTTGTTATTGTAAAATAAAATAAGTAGATGAGAGTGTAAAACAAACAAAGTGAAAAACAAAACTTAATATGCTTTAACTGACACCTCATGTTACTATTTAAGCCTTCTTTCTAAAGAGGAACCTCTGAAAATCAAAGAAACAAGCCAGAGACCGGCTGTTACTCTGATATATTTATTCCTGCAGTGCACCTTGTCATGTGTACCTGTACTTGTATCTGTCTGCAGTTTATGGATCGTCTCAAGCTGCTTCTGATGCCAGCGAAGCATCAGCCCGACCTGGTTTACCTGCGACACGTCCCCCTCAGGAAAGTCCACCTCTTCACCTTCATCCAGGTCCTCTGCTTGGCTCTGCTCTGGATCCTCAAGTCCACTGTGGCTGCCATCATATTCCCCGTCATGGTAAGAGACATCTGTATTAGGATTCAACAAATATAAATTATTTCAAGACTTGTGAATTTGCTTCATATTTTGTGTTTATGTGTGTCTTTTAAGATCACAAGATTTTATGCCGCTAAAAGCGCCTCACTGATTATTCTATTCATTTATTTTGTGTTTGAATGATAATAGTGATGTCTGTGAAATGTACAGGATAACGAAAAAATGCCTGTCACAAGTTGGAACAATCAGAAGGTCTTGTGCTCACTGAGGATTTTTTAGGGACTTTGAGTTGCATCTAATTGCTTTCATGAGCAGTGGGAGTTTATTTAAAGATACTCTATAAAAAAAGATAATCAACTACAAGCTGCACCGATGGTACAAAATCGTTTACACAGCCAGTCTCCTTAATAGTGCGGCCTGCTCTCCTGATTATCTCCCCACACGCCATTTGGAAATGTTGTAAATGTCATGGATGATTCAGAACAATACAACAATACATAAAGTACCAATATAATATTTTATTTTGCCTCTCCGACTTTAATATCTGATATCATAATCATAATAGTAGTTTTACTGTAGAAAAAAAAAGTTTTATTTCATTTAAACTTTTGATTCATAGTTTAATATGTAAGTTTATTCAAATTTCTGTTTATCTGGTTGGAAAGTGACATTAACTCAGCAGCACTACATTGAAACAGACCGACAGAGTTTAGCACCACAGAGCGAAGAGATTCTGTGTTGCCAGGTTTTACAAGAGCGGGCTGCTGAGTCAGAGACACGTCTCTAACGGTCTCCTGAAAAATGCCATTTTAGTGTCTGTATTTACTTGTACTCATGTTCACTTTTCCCATTGGAATGAATAAACTCGCTGCTAATAGGCGGGGCAGTAGCCAAACCCACGTGACACAGATACAGGAAATTAATCTAAAGTGGTTTATTCATTTTACATGTGGATTCAGTTGTTAAAATGTGACTTTGGTGTTGAATTTTGGGCATGATCACAGGTGCATATCTGTTTAATTGAGGCTGAAAAAGCTCCAAAAATGTTTGGACTTCGTGCTTTTATTCATTTCCAAATTCTGTATTTTGTGTAGTCTGCAACTACAACAATAGATTATTAATTAACTTGTCTTTTAAAGGACGAGGGTAAAAATGGAGCGATCAGAGATAAAAGCAGCTCATTGGATCCAGTCAGCTGGATGTCATCAGACTGACTCATGGCCTCATTTTACATAATTATGATTCAAGGTCAATAATGCAGCACCCAAGACTTTATTTTGCAGTTTGTGGTACTTGTTACTTTGTGTTGTAGTTATTGTTTTTATGCAGGAAGTGACAGTCAAAGAATAACTGACTTGGATTGAAAGATTACCAATATTATTTGTGATTATCAAGACTGATGCAATAAGATGTAACCTCATTTATTACATGCTATTTAAGCTACCTAAATATATACTATTATAAAAAATATTCATAATTACACAGTATTTTAAATTTTTGGCATTTTTAATATTTTTTTCTCTAAATTCAAGTGTGCATCATTAAAGGGCTTGAAACTACCAATAACCAGCTCTTGGTATTGGCTGTTGCACAATGGAAGATTTTAAATTATAAGGAATGCAGGAAATTGGATATTTTGCACATTAACTATATCGATATATTCACGTTATTCCTGCAAAATTTTTGTGATCAAGTCTCTTCTGTAGTGGAATTAACATTATATTATGCATGAACACACATGTAATTATGGCCCACCGGCAGATGGAGACGTAAAGTAAAAAGCTTTCCTGTGTATGTAATATTCATTCATTGTGCAAAATAAGAAAAATAATTCAACTTGTTCACTTCACAAATCGTTTTGTGATATTGGCAGAAATCATTGGCCGATTCCGATGTTTCATGTTAAAGCCAATATTGGCCGATACAGATGATGTACTTACATTATTGTGTGTCTCTAAAAAAAAATGTATTCATAAAGTTGTGCATCAAAGTATTTATTAATTCACTTTATACTCTAATATCAGCCCACTCATAAAAAGTGCATAAAGTTGCGTATTGATAGTGCTGATGATCTAATTATGATCGACACTTCACTCTGAGCCTCTCGTTTCTGCTTTTAGATCCTCGCTCTGGTGGCCGTCAGAAAAGCGATGGACTACATGATCTCCCAGCATGACCTCAGCTTCCTGGACGACGTCATCCCAGAGAAGGACAAGAAGAAGAAAGAGGACGAGAAGAAGAAAAAGAAAAAACGAGGCAGCATCGACAGCGACGCTGAAGACGTGAGTGTTTTGAATTTAACAGTCTCAGCGTGGTACACTTAAGTGCAACAAGTTAGTATTCTGATAAAAGTAAATAGCGTTTTTTTTTTCTTTTGAGTTTTTATAATCTTTTTTTACATGACAGCCCATTGACAAGTCTGTCAGCCTCACCAACAACCTGCAGCCCTCCCTCCCACTCTTCCTTTTCAGCAGCATGCACCATTTGAGTATTTATCTACTGGCCGTCCAGCTCTACAGGCGTCTGTTTACTTTTAAGAGATGTCTTTCCGTTGTTTTCAGTTGATGTTTCTTAGTTTCCCCAATCAGTCAGAATAAGAAGGTTTGAGATGTGCCACAGTCGTAAAAAAGATGCAGAAATCTTAGAGGGATATTATAGGTAAAAAGTGCAAGTGCCACCGTCCTTTTCACTGATTACTCATGACTCCTGAGCAGGAACTGTAAACATCCTGCAGATTTTTGTTTGACAACTAGAAGTTAAATTTTACAGATTTTCAGTAGAAATTCTTTCAGTTTCTTGTACTTTTAAAGACTGTGTTACTATGACCTTTTCATGGCATACAATACTGTCTTTTGTTTATTTTTACTTTTTGAAAGGCAGACTATAGTGTAACTTTTTTAAGATACTCAAAAAATACTTTGACTTTTTATGACATACTATACTATGACTTTTTAACATTTTTTGATGATGCTTTGAGCCTTAACTGATGTTTTTTACTTACTGCACCATAGTGTTTTTTTTTTAAATATTTTTTGACATAGTATACTATTCTTTTGTGACAAATGATATTGATTATTTTTTCAAAATTATAACATACTGTACTATAACATTTTTACTTTTTTTTTTTATGATGGGCTATGATTTTTTTTTTACATGCTATACTATCACTTTTTCTATGATGTACTATACTATTTTTTATATCGTACTATACTACAACATTTTTATGATATACTATATCATGACCTTTTTTGCAATTTTTTTACAAATAATAAACTATGACTTTTATGAATTTTTTGACATACCATATAATGACTCTTTTATGGCATACTGTGCTATGAGTTTTTTGACATATAATATGTGTGTTTTTTTTTAAGACTTACTATACTGTGACCCTTTTTTTTTACTTACTATACTGTGACGGTTTTGTTGTTGGTGTTTTTTTAATTTTTGACGTAACATACTATGACTCTGACTCTATACTATACTTTTTTGAAATGTTATGGCATACTATGTTATGACATGTTTTAATTTTTTAATTTTCATTACAACTATGTTATACAGTCTAGTTGAGATGACTCCTCTCACAAGCTGACCCCTACTGAAGCTGGACATCAAAGAGTTAAAGTATTATCAGATTTAAGTATAGATGCTCCTGAAAGAAGCTCTTGCCCTTTGATTCTTGCAGACAGGCAGAAAGGTTTATCCAATAACTGATTTTCCAGCAGCACCAGAAATTTGTCAGTGGCATGTTGCATTGTGTCTTTCAGCACTGGGAAACAGGAAAGTCTAAAATGGTCCCAGAGATTTGAGATGCTTCACCAGCAGCTGTTTTGTAACCAGCAGCATTAGGGAATGTGTGTGCTGATGTAAATTCACCGACATCCAGAGGTCCCATCTCAGGATGTGTGTTTCCTCTCTCCAACAGTCTGACTATCCTTACAATGAGAAAGTTCCCAGCATTAAAATCCCCATGGACATGATGGAGCAGGAGCCTTTCTTAGGTGATAAGGCCTCTGACAGTGAGTAGACGCAAACCGCCTGCAGCACCGGAGGAAAGCACCTCTTCCTCTGGATCCTGACTGACTTTTTTTTCTGCTCTGCTTCCTCATTCAGTGTCTCTGAAGACTTCCTCTGTTACTAAGAGTTGATGTGGCCTATTTGTCTTCAACTCACTGCATGACTTTAACCTTTTCCCTGCCTGTCTCTTTCTTTATCCTTCACTTCGGTCCAAAACAGCATGAAATTAACTCACTTTGTTCTCCTTCTTAACTTTTTTTCTTGAATTGTCTTTTAATTCTTGCTTGCTTGACCTAACCTTTTTTTCTTCAGTTTAAAATTTCACGCTACCTGCTTTAAAATATTCATTGTTCATTTCATTAATTTTATTGTAGACATTAAAAACAAATACAGCTTTACCTAAAAGGGCCCGCATCACTGACAGTTAGCACACTTACATCTAACTTTTACCATTAAATATGTAATTATGTTGGCTAAATAACTTAACTTTTAAAATAAACACAACATTAATCCCCTGGCTTCTAATCTACCCAATTAATGCACAATTAAGTGAAAACATTAAATTATCACCCAGAAACTACAGAGAATGATCTACCACCAGTAAGTAATAATGACAATAATATCCTCAGATAAAGTTTTATTCATTTTTAACAGATTTAGTCTAAATACAGTTTCTATTTGTCTACAGCATGAGAAGCTGTATAAAAATAATCATGCCTTCTACTAACAACCAGTGTTGGGAGGTGTACTATGTATAATAATAAAAATATATAATAATAATTATATGTGTGTGTGTGTGTGTGTGTGTGTGTGTGTGTGTGTGTACATTTTAGAAAACAAAAATAAATAAATAATATTTAAAAAAACAAACAGTAAAAAAGGAAGAATAAAAACTCAAAAAAAACTTTTAAAACTTATTCCACCACAGATTACTGAATGTTACTGGCTGTACGTCTCCTCTGCCACTGTGGTGTGTCAGGTGCACTGCACACACTTTTTGTAAACAAACCGACATCCGACAAAAACTCGACTTAAAACGGCAGCGCTGCATCACTCGCAGTCGGAAATTTCCAATATAAAACAATTCTGTCAAACTGATACGTTTGATTAACTGAGTTAGGACTGTTGTGATAGAAGAAATAAAACCAAACTAATAAGACAATCCCTCTAAATAATCATTTTTTTAAAGACAGTAACTGAATACCACCAATTGTAATAGTAACTGAATATAGTTACTAAAACTTTGAACTAATTTAAATACATAATTTAGTTACTTGTGTTCAGTTACTCCCCAACACAACATGTTTTCAGGTGTCAGCACTTCTTAATCATCATTTACTTATTTACTAAATAGATGTTGTAAAAAACTAAAGTTATTTTTTTTTCAAGTAGGTAATCCAATAAAGTCTGTTCAGGAGTTTGCAGGTCGTCAGTCCATCCACACCCATTTAGCTGCAGATTTCTCAAACTGTCAGACCAAACATTATTTTGGGTAAATCCACATGCTAACGGCTACTTGTTTTCCTCCACAGGAGAGAAGTCCCCGTCATTCCTTGAACGACACACATCGTGCTGAGCAGCTTCGCTACTACCAGGCCAACTACCTGTCCAGGTGAGATGTGTGTGATGGGTGTGTTTAACTCACCTAACAGGCCACATAAACTGTGAAAGAGGAAACAAAACTAAATATAACTGGAACATATTTTCTTTTGAATTCATTCTTTGATGACTGTGGCATCAAAGGTCTCGAAAGGTCAGAAGGCGAGCGAGCTAGCTAACCTGTAATGATAGTCTGAACTTTAAAGGTCAGCTTGGATAATTACTTTACCTATGGCTCAACTGTATGTTTTCAGTGGGTAGCAGAGACAACATATTTCAGCTCAGACGTCCCTCTGGACTTCAAATGTAAAGTAAATTATTTTTTTTTGGCCACTTGGCCGCATAAACAAATTATGAATACGAAATTGGCATATCATCACCCTTTGAGCACCAGCAGTTATGGAGAAACATGATGCTTTGGAGTTGTGTTTGTGTCCACCTGATGAAGACGCAATAGATTTTAGATTTATTGCAGATTTAAATTTCATCGAGATTTCAGCGAGTGAACAGTAAGAATTAGTGATAATAATGTTTCAAAAGGAGCCCGATCTTTCAGACCTCATCACCGTCAGTAGATCACGAGTGGTTGTTCGTGTTAAATGCACATGGTGCTTCACTGATATGAGCTTTAGAGGACACAATCAGTCTTGAAGAGGCAGAACAAGCCTTTTTCGTGCAAATATTGAGAGCGATGATTATGATGCTCAAGAAGAGATTATGTTTCTCCATCATGCCCTCAGCCTCTCATGATGACCAGGATCCACTGGTGTGGTCCTGTATTATCCCATCTGCTCTACAGTGCTGACGAAAGAGGATTAGTTTTTTGGGACAATGTGTGAAAACGCAGCTGTGATCACAGCACATCTGTGATGCCAACAAACAACACAAAAGATTTGTTTGTTTTTTAATAATTGGTCTTCAGCTGTTGACATCACGCTGACGGATTGGCTTTTGTTCAAATGGCCGGTGACTCAAAACATATTTCAGTGATGGTATTGCAGTTTATGAGGACATAGTTTTCTTTCATACAACTTCTTTGAGTCAGCCACTTCCCTAACATAAGTACTCAGCTTTAATTGGCTCCATGCTGTTGAAAAAATAAAAATAAAAATAAACTCTCAGCCAATCTCAACTCCTGGCAGGAATTGTAGATAAATTGAGAAAATGTCTGACTTGAATAATTTGTTTACAATTTATATAAATACTTTTGTTGGTAAAAAAAAAGCTTTTTATCATATGCCTGTTCCCTACCTTCATTTGTCCAGCTTTGATGTCCTTGTTCTTAGCTGTTATGTCTCTTTCTGCGTAAGTACATTGAGAGCAATGAAAAACATATTTGTAGTGTGTCTTTATATTCTCGGCCGATAAAGCCGATTCTTACTTTGATGTTGCTTAAGAAACCTCAGACATAAGTCATAAATAGTCATACAATAACATGTCACGAAAAGAGTAATAGTATAGTACACTATGAAAAAGTCATGGTATAGTATGTCAAAAAAATCAACAAAAAAGTCATGGTATGGCATGTCATATGAACATTTAAAGAAAAGTCATTGTATTGTATGGCATTAAATAATACACTGAAGTCATAAAAATGATGGTGTAGTATGTTTAAACAAATTCTGTAAATTGTCATTAAAATAGCATATGATTAAAATGTAGGTAAAAGGTCACAGAGTATATAGTGTAATATGTCATAAAAAATCATAAAATAGTCAATATAGTATGTAAAAAAAAAAAAAAAACAAACTAAAACAAAAAAAAAATTGTAAAAAGTCAAAAAGTATGTCATAAAACTTCTACTATATTATGTTTCATCCAAACTTCATTAAAATTTCTTAGTGTATCATGTGATATAAATGTCAATTTGAGATATTTTATGGTATGTCTTTAATAGTATCATACAGCATTGAAAGATTCATATTCTAGAATGGTATTTTTTTTTAAAAAGTCACAGTAAAGACTGTCATAAAATAAGTCATAGTTAATTCTGTCAAAAAAGAGTCAGAATCTCAAAAAAATTAAGGATCTTTTAATTCTTATCAAACAGGAATCATAAAAAGACTCAAAGCACATTATGTCACTGAAAAGTCATGTAAAAAATGTCATACAAGTTATAGTATAGTATGACATTAAAAAGTCATAGTATGTCATAAATATCAGAAAAACAAAGTATGTTGTAAAAAAATATTCAAAGGAAGTCATTTTATAGTACATCATAAAAAAGTCATAGGATTGTGTGTAAAGTTAAAAAAAAAAAACCTAGTAATATAGTATTTCAAAAACCCCATAGAATTACAGTATGATAGTATGTCACAAAAATCATGCCATAAAAGTCATAGTTTCAGAATAGTATGTCATAAAAAACTATAAAAGTATGTCAAAAAAATAAAAAAAGTATGTCTTTTTAAATCTTAAAAAAGTATGTCATAACAAGTCATAGGATAGTATGTTAAAAAAAAAAACATAGTAATGGTGTAGTATGTCATAAAAAGTCAAAGTATAGTATGTTAAAAGAAAATATAAAAAACTCAATGTAGTATGTCAAAACATTATTGTATAGTTTATCATTAATAAAGTCATACTATAATATGTCATAAAAAAAAGTCATAGTATAGTAAGTTAAAAAAAATCATGCAAATGTCAGAAATGACGACAGTTTGTCATCAGACAGTGTGTAAAAAAAGTGATAGTATAGCATGTCCTGTATGATCCGGGCCGAGTCTGTCATTGTCTGTTACACCGAACATGAATCTAATAGTGATGACATTACTCTGCCCCCCTCCGGCCTCGAAAACTAATCCTCTCCCCACTAAGACTGATGCCAGATTGCTTTGAGATCAGATGAAACCTCCATCTCTGGTTGCACTTCTGCTTTCAGAGACCAAAACTGATAGAAATGATTTATGTCTGTGTAACGCCTTAATATGAACATTTATCATCTGCATTTGCAGACAGAAAAGGAATAGCCCCTCTCTGAAATGACCTCGCTTACACAAAGTATTTCTTTAATTTAACTCATTTAATGTCATTCGATTTATAGCACCCTATACCATGAGATTTTTTGGTCATTTTTGACCCCCTAACCCAAAATACTAAACAGTGACATTTTATGGCAATTTTTTTATGATGTAATATACTGTAACATTTTTCAGAAGATTTTTTTTTAACGACCTACTGTATTAATACATTTATATAGAAGTTTTGACAAAATACTGTTATGACATTTTAGGGGGAATTTTTGTGCAACCTACTACAGTATTACAATTATTTTGTGTTTTTGACAACATAATTACTATGTCGTTCTATGGCCATTTTTGATTTGCTACTGTGACTGTGCTATTTTGGGCAACATACTGGACTATGACATTCATGTGGCATTTTCCACGACATAGTATGTAATAGTAAACTATGTAGTCAAATACAATTCTGGGATGATATACTAAAATAAGTAATCAGGTATTTAAATGAATGGATATCAAAACGCTCCGAGGGAGAGAAAGCGAGAAGAAGAGGAAGAAAAAAAAGAGAGAGCCATTTTAGACATAATATACTTTGACTTTTTTTGCTGTTTTGGATGACACACTATACAGCAGCTGTTTTGTGCTGTTTTATACATACGACATACTAGACTAAGATTTTATGCTGTTTTGGACAACATACTGTACTATGACTTTTTTATTATTTTGAGAGATATTCAAAAATATAGCATTTTTATGCCATTTTGGACATAATACTACAGAATGACTTTTTTATGCTGTTTCGGACGACATACTATTCTAAGAAATGTTATGCTATTTTGGATGACATATTATACTATGACTTTTTAAAAATATTTTGGACAATATAGCCATGACTTTTTATGCCATTTCAGACAATATACTTTAAAATGAGTTTTATTTTATTTTTATTTCAGATGACATATATTTTGGATGACATGCTATTCTATGACATTTTTTGGGCATCTTTAAGGACATACATTGCTATGACATTCCTGATATGCGTCCTAACAATATTTATGTTTGTGCTTCAGCCCCGAGATGACTCCACTGAAGTCTGTGCCTCAGATTAGAATAGACATGGACCCAGACGATGAAAATACTTTCTACTGGAGGAGCAGAGGATCTGAAACGTCTCTGTAGAGCACCAAACCCCTGACAGACGCCTCCTGCAGCACCTGCAAGATAACTTTTACTCTCCTTTATAAGACAATATTCTTTTGAACCCAAAATTCCCCTTCACTGTTGCAAGAGTTTGTTCTGAGTGTGTCGTACAGAGAAAAGGGGAACACGCCCAGGAAATTTGAGAGAACTCTACTTTTCTAATAATGAAGCCATTTAAAAAACATTTCTTTCCTCACAATTTCCTTTTGGTAGCTCCCTCACAGCTCCACAGTAAATGGATAATTGTAACTCATTACTACTCCTCCTCTATGCAACTTTTCCCACATATCAACAGTAAACGCTGCAGCTATCTCTGAGTGCGCATGAACCCCTCCCCCCCCGCTCTTTTTATATCAATATATAAAAATATCATATTTCTGAATTTTTATATAAATCGGGATCATCAGAATACTCCATTAACATTTTCCTGTAGCAGGAAAATTATGTTTTTTTTTTTTTTTTTTTTATAGCTCTACCTCTTGTTTTAGATTAAATGCTTATTATGAACAAATGTAACATGTTGATTTTTGATGCAGCATGGGGTTTTGATATTTTCTCTCTGTCTTGTAGAGTTGAAACGATTCAAGAGATTTACTGTATTATAGCTCCTGAAGGAAATACGTGCAACTAGATTAAACTAATTAACATAAAATTAACAATGCACATTTGTATGTGCAGATGAGGTAAATATTTTTATTATCACTTTTTGATGCAGTTTTGATTGCTCCACCTTCCTAATTTTTCGGAATCTTTCTTTCAAATTTTAGCTTCAAAGCTTTTGTTACTCTTTTAAATTAAATAATTTCTTTTTTTTTTTTAATGATTTTTTTGTTTGGAAGTTGGAAACTTTTTCCTTATTTTTTTTTGTTTGTGGGTAGAAAACAGCTCAGCAGTACATAATCATTCAAATTTCTTCAGCCAAACTTAAAGTCTAACTAGATATGTATATCATATAAATCGCTTGTGCTGCACAAACTCCTTTACCGAAGTGGCTTATAAGAGATTGTTCCAGACTTATTATGGTAACAATGTGACTAGGGATTATGAGAAGGGAATCAAACGTAAGCTCCATGCAGCAGGTTTATTTCTTGTTGTCACAGCTGCTGTTGGAAAGATCTGATGTGAAAATGCGATCATGTTTTTTTTTGTTCATGTATGAAAGGATGGGTTTGGATTTTTTTCACAACTATTTGCTTAATGAGACAAAACAACTGCGTTTGGTTCTCTAAAGGATACCTACTTGATTTGTCGCTGAAGCTTCATGAGCTTCGACTAAATCTAAAATACATTTTTGCTCAGGACTATAACATTAGTCCTCCTCTTTTTTTGTTTTTTTTTTTACTCAGTGTAGTCAGGTAAAAAAGACAATTTTTAAGAGTCAGTATGGAGAAGAGAAATAAATTAAGACTTGTAAAAATCCAAACTTATCCTTCAAACAAAACATCCACATTTTTTTGTACTTGTCTGCTAAAATGAGTCAGAAGATGTTTAAAATAGTCAGTGTATTTCTTAAATAGTGGCCAGTGAGTCTACAGTCACATAAAGGAAAAAAAATCAACCTCGTCAGATCCAACAACTTGAATTTTATTGGCCAGTATTTCTAAAGCACTGTTCATCATAACAGTATCCCCACTTTATCTTTAAAGGACACACTGATGCACTTTCTCACATGGATGTTAAAGTCCTAGTGGAAGTCTTTCTGTCACCACTATAGATCTAAAATTAAACCGTGCGATGAAAGAGCCGCCGTCCTCCTCAGTAAATCACATACATAAAAGGCACGTCGGCTCAAACCAAAATGGAACAACTTTTTACCATCGCAGTTCATTGTGTTAAATTTGTTTTTGTCAGTTTGTTTCAGTTCATCAGCTGGAGTATCTGAGATCCACATCAGTGTTTGTAGCCATCAACAGCAACAAAGTGGGGGAAAGTGTGATTCAGTGTCTGGGACATATTGTATGAGGTGAGTTGTTAGTATAAATTATCGTACTGTGTGTCAGCATGTTCAACAAAAATCTACAACATCAAATGGAAAACTTGTTAATGATGTTAATTTTAGCAGACAGATTAAATGCTGATACATTGTTTTGATTAACATTTTGTGACTTTTTAGGAACAGGTGAAATGGTTTATTTTAGAATTTATATTTTTCAAATGAAATGTATATTGAAAATAAACAGAATTATCGAACAGTAATGCTGTGCTTCTAATCAGTCTGAGCGGAGACAAAACAGAAACAGCTGAGACCTGCATGAAATAGCGTGCCATAGCATAGCATGTTGCAAAAGCTGCCGAAAACACCATAATATGTCATGTACAAAATAATGACCAAAAATGTCAAAATATGACATGTCCAAAAAACAGCTGAAAACCACATAACATAGCGTGCCGAGACACGTCATAGCATAGGATGTTGCAAAAACAGCCAAAAACACCATAATGCATGTTAATTTTTGTGGTTTAATGTGGTTTTCAGCTGTTTTCTGGACGTCATATTTTGACATATTTTGCATTTTTGGTCATTTTTTATATAATTGTGTGTTTGGCGGTTTTTGCAGCATCCTATGCTATGACGTGTCTCGGCATGCCATTTTATGTGGTTTACAGCTGTTTTTTGGAAATGTCATATTTTTTCATTTTTTTGCCATATTATAGTATTGCATTTTGGGTCATTTTTTGACATGCTATATTATAGTGTTTTGGCCATTTTTGCAACATCCTGTACTATGGCGTCTTAAAAAATGTCAAAAAAAAAAAACCCTTATCAAATAGCATGCTGACACACGCCATGGCATAGAATGTTGCAAAAACAGCCAAAAACACCATAATATGGCATGTCGAAAAATGACCCAAAAAGCAAGGCGATAGTATGGCAAAAATGTCATTGTTTAAAAACAGCATAAAACTGCATGAAATATCGTGCTGAAACACGCCATGGCATAGAATGCTGCAAAAACGACCAGAAATGCCAAAATACGGCATGTTGAAAAAATAACCCAAAAACCAAGGCTATAGTATGGCAAAAATGTTAAAAAATGACATGTCAAGAAAACAACTGAAAACCACATAAAACTACGTAAAGTAGCATGCCGACACACGCCATGGCATCGCATGTTTCAAACTGGCCCAAAACACCATAATGCGTGCTATTGTTTGCGGTTTTATGTGGTTAAATGTGGTTTTCAGCTGTTTTTTTCGACATGGTGTTTTTGGAACATCCTATGCCACGGCGCGTGTCACCATGCTACTTTTTGTGGTTTTAGGAAATGTCATTTTTTTGGCATTTTTGCCATAAACATGGTATTGCTTTTTGGGTCATTCTGACATGCCATATTTTGGTGTTTATTGCCGTATTTGCAACACTCTATGCCATGGCGTGTGTGGACATTCTGTTTTTACGTTTTCAGCTTTTTTTTTTGGATTTTCACATTTTGCCATACTGTAGTATTGCACGGAGGCAGGGTCCCTGAAGACTATGGGGAACCTTCATCCGTATCCCTGGCAGAGGTCGCTGTAGTCAAAAAGCTCCTTGGTGGCAAGACGTCTGGTGTGGATGAGACTCGCCCTGAGATGCTGAGGGCTCTGGCCGCTGTAGGGCTGTCTTGGTTGACGTGCCTGTTGAGTGTTGCGTGGTGGTCGGTTATGGTGCCTGTGGAGGGGGGGTGGCCTCCCACGGAGGCTACATCTGATTGTCGAACCTCGGATTCAGGAGGAACAATGTGGGTTCCGTCCGGGCCGTGGGACGGTGGATCAGCTCTTCACCCTAGTGAGGCTGCTGCTGGTCGTGGGACTTTGCTCATCCGGTCTACACGTGCTTTGTGGACTTGGAGAAGGCCTACGACCGCGTCCCTCGGGGAGTCCTGTGGGGGCTACCGCGGTAGTACGGGGTACCGAGCTCCTGCGAGCCATTCGGTCCCTGTATAACCAAAGTGGGAGCTGTGTCCGCACACTCGTGTGAGGTCAAACACGTCCCCAGGGTTGTCCCTTGTCTCCGATCCTGTTTGTGATTTTCATGGACAGGCTCTCCAAATGCAGCCGGGGGGAGCAAAGGGTCCGGTTTGGGGACATCAGAACTGATGTTGTTCTGTTGGATCCATCACACTGCGACCTCCAGCATAAACGGGGGCTGTTTGCAGCCGAGCGTGAAGCGGTTGAGCGGATGAGAGTCAGCACCTCCAAATCTGAGGCCGTGGTTCTCTGCCGGAAAACCGTGGACTGTTCCCCCTGAGTGGGGAGTGAGTTGCTGCCCCAAGCGAAGGAGTTTAAGTATCTCGGGGTCTTGTTCACAAGTGACGGTAGAACGGAGCAGGAGATGGACAGACGGTTTGGTGCAGAATCTGCAGTGATGCAGGAGTTGCTCTGGACTTTGGTGGTGAAGAAGGAGCTGAGCCGGAGGGCGAAGCTCTCGATTTACTAGTCCATCTATGTTCCGGTCTTCACCTACGGTCATGAGATCTGGGAAGTGACCGTAGTAGTGAGATTGCGGATACGAGCGGCCGAGATGAGCTTCCTCCAGAGAGTGGCTGGGCTCAGGCTTAGAGATGGAGCTCGGACATCGAGGACCCAGAACACGCCGGAGGAATTACATATCTGATCAGTCCTGGAAACGCCTTTCGGGCCCCCCAGGAGGATTTAAAAAGCATTGCTGGGGAGACGGACACCTGGAGTACTTTGCTTACTCCATTGCCCCCACAACCTCGCCTAAGATAAGAAGACGAAAATGGATGGATGTAGTACTACTTTTTGGATCGTGCCTTGCTGTTTGGTTCATTTTTTCAACACTCTATATTATGGTGTTTCTGTACATTTTTCTACCATTCTCTGCCATGGCATGTAACAGCACGCTATTTCATGCAGTTTTATGCTATTTTTCGCTGTTTTTAAGACATGTCATTTTTTGACAGTTTTGCCATACTATAGCCTTGCTTTTCGTGTCATTTTTTCAACATGCCATATTATGGTGTTTCTGTACATTTTTGCACCAGGCTATGCCATGGTTTGTATCAGAACGCTATTTCATGCAGTTTACAGGCGTTTTAAGCTGTTTTTGGGACATGTCATTTTTTGACATTTTTGCCATACTATAGCCTTGCTTTTCGGGCCATTTTTTCAACATGCCA